>NC_140125.1:101854082-102454082 GCF_964035555.1 Netta rufina | reverse complement strand
CTTCTCAGTATAGCATCTGAAACACATGCAAGGAAGATTAATTTTTGCTACAGACTCTTTTCTCCACATCTGTAGTAACATCATCCTCATCATCCTCTCTTTCTTAATTTGACTTTTACTGATTTTACATCTACAAGTATTCTACCTTTAAAACTGTAAATATTTCTATGACAGGAAAAGTCTCTCTAAGTGTGAGAGAAACACTGGAGTCTTTTAGGGGTGTGTTTGCTGTATAGAAGTAGGATGAAATAAAAGCAGCAGCTCTTTCATACCTACTTTCTCATTTCATAGTACAGAGCTATAAGCTTCTTCTTGCTGTTACAGTGATTCAAGTTGCTTATTTTAGCTTCTATATTTCTTATCTTGACTGAGTGGATACACTAACTATTGCCTTTTATGGATTGCTAAACCCATTTCTGCACATGGTGTAGTGTATAGAGAATGTATCTACCAGAATATGTAGCAGTCCGTTATGTGTTTACAACTTCAAATAGCTTTATATTTATGCACTGATGATAACTGAACCATTTATAAAAATGCAATGCAGTGCCTTTACATGGGAATTCATATTTAGTGGTCAACTAACTCATGAACAAAATGATTACCTGGTGGAGTTGGTGATAAAATTATAAATGGGATACTTAAGAAACTAACATCCCATACAAGTATATATATTTTTGTACACAGGGAAAACATGAAAACAGTTTAGAGTCCTCTGAACAGTATGCTGTTCCTTAAGGAAAGGCTATTGCCATAACACAATCTATTATTTCCAATGTCACCTCATAATGAGGTGAGTGTAAAAAAATATCTTTACCTAGAATGTAAAGATATTTAGATTAAACCTTTTTTTTTTTTTTTTTTTTTTTTTTTTGCCTCTCTATAGACAATAAGGGCATTTGAAATATGGAATTGTAGCATTCTTTGAAGGTCTGAGGATGAGAAATAAGTTTTCACATCCAAAAAATTCTTTCATTATTCAGAATTTGTGTTATCAGTGTGCTACCAAAAAAACTGTAAACCTGAACATTGACTACATGTAAATAGTGAGTCTTAGAGATTTGGTCTAAGAAAAACAAAGCAGGCTTCCAACCTATCATTTTATTAGTTATTATCATGGCTGGAATTTAAGATAATAATGAGTTTACTCACTTTCCATGTGATAAGGAAAAATTACCTCTGGTTTGTTTAGATTCTCAAAGCATATTGCCCCGACAATTCCCAATCACAGCACCTTTTCAAAGGTTAGAGAAGTGCAAAACTCTCATACTTTTTCTGTTTTGATTCTTTTGATGGTCCTCAGATGACAAGTTTCTGGTTTCACAGAGACCTGTGCTATCCAAATCATTCTCTCTGAAAAGAAACTGAGCAGCTGAGACATGAACTAATCCTGACAACACAAAGGGCTGTTAAAGTCTCCGTGCAGGCTTGTGTTCTGTGTATCTGTTTGGATTTTAAGACTATTAACCATTAATCTCATTTTGTGATTACCGATGCTGATGAATTTCCTTCTTCCTTTTTCCTTTCTTTTTTTTTTTTTTTTAATTATTATTTAAATAGTCATAGAATCATAGAATCATTCCATCATTTCATGTGGAAAGACGTATAAGATCATCTGGTCCAACCTTTAACTTAGCACTGTCAAGTCCAGCATTAAACCATGTTACTAAGCTCTACATCTACATGTTTTTTGAAGACCTATAGGGAAGGTGACTCAACTACTTCCCTGTGCAGCCTGTTCCAATGTTTCACAACCTTTTCAGTAAAGAAAGTTTTCCTAATATCCAACCAAACCCCTCCCTGGTGCTACTTAAGGTCATTTCCTCTTGTACTCTTGACTTACTGCTTGGGAGAAGAGCACAGTCTCTACCTTGCTTTAACCTTCTTTAAGGTAATTGTAGAGTGTGGTAAGGTCTTCCCTGAACCTCCTTTTCTCTATGCTGAACAACCCCAGCTCCCTCAGCCAGCCTGCATAAGACTTGTTCTCTAGAACAAGGTAATGAAGTACAAAGTCTTGAAGTGAGCAGCCAAAACCACCAATGGTAAGAAGTATAGGCACTTGGAAAAAAAATCTTCCTTTTCTTAGTAAACATTTCTAGTCTCTTCAGTTTTCCAGTTTTTGCAAGTTAAGCACTATGAAAACCACTTCCTACCATTTTGTCTGATTATAACTACATTTTTCACAAAGCAAAGTGTTTTATGATTATTTTATGATTTTTTTTTTCCTCAAAACCTTGAATTGTTCATACAGACTCTGTAAGATGTTGCTTGTTTTTTTTTTTTTTTTTTTTTTTTTTTTTTAATATATAAAAAACTGACTTTTAGGAAAGTTTGCTCCCTTTCTCTGGAGAAATCTAGGGTGTTTTAATTTGTTTTAACTAATTTAAAAGTGGAGGGTGCTACTTACTAGGTTATTACTTACTGACCACAAAAATATCAACCCTGATGCTGATTACAGAGTAGATAACCAACTATCAAATACCAAGTTTTCAGTAGCACTTCAGCTTGTGATGAAGCTGATTCGATCAATAGCTGTAAATCTAGGTTAACATTGCCAAAAACTTTCCCAATTTACCGGTTATTAGTAGCTGTCTATAGCTTTCAAATGCAGTTTTTCTTATCTTGATTTAATGGTCATACCTGTGTGGAAGGTGACAGTGTCTGCTTCACTAACAACCAGCAGTGAAGGACCTTTTGGGTGCAAAATCAGATAATAAGTTGGAATTGATAAAGAAAACACACAAATATGGTGAGCATGGAATAACACAGACAATGCCAAAGACCAAGAGTCTCCAGTCACTAATAGATGGCCCTTTAAAAAAATACCACACACACACCTTTGGGGAGGGTATATATAATGGATAAGAAGGAGTAAACAAGAGGAACATGAGGATTTGGGATATTTGAAGGCAGACAGTGGGCCTGTCTTATGAATAAATGAATTATGAATAAATTATGAATAAATTATTATAACATATATGATATACTTATATATGACTTCATGAATGACTTATGAATAAATTTTTAAGGGAAGGGAACTGAGAAAGAACAGGGATGGAAAAAGGCTGGGATAGAAAAAGGCTAAAAGGGGTATAAAAGGAGTTGGTTGCATGTAAACTGTGGCAGTCCAGTCCACTTGCCTGACCAAGCCTTGTGCCTGATCACCATAGTCTGTCCTATCTTATTCAATCATTTCTTAACTTTATCTCTGTATAATTCCACTCTGTCCCATGTGTGAGTGATTTAAGGACTAGCAGTGATGGAAGTGAATTAAATATAGGGCTGGAAAGTGGAGTCAGATCAGGAATGTAGGTGTCCTGGGTCCGTGGTATCAGTAACTGGAATGAATTGGAGTCTCAGTGACAGCAGCTGGAGTGGGTGAGGGTCCCACTTCTAGTCACCCCAAGTGGACTGGTGTTTGTCCCAGGTACAACATCTGGGGAAACCAGGGTGAGTGAAGTGAGTGGTGGTCTCAGTGCTGGTGGCCAGAGTGGGGACACAGATCACAGGCCTATGTACCTGGTTGCCTGCTGTTGGGGTGTGGTTGAGGGACTGTTTGTATCTCGCCTGAACCTGGTATATATTAGTGTATGTGTATAACTTGTTAGTAAGCTGGACTAGCCAGACAGAAGAAGACCCAGGAGTAGAAGATGGACAGAAGATCTGAGCTGATATTAGGGGACACCTAATGTAGAGTGCCTTTGAGACAAATTTGTGAGTGTATATGCATGTTTTCAGGTGAGCACTGGGATGATTTCCCCAGTGAGTAGGAGCATCCTGGAGCACATAAAAGGGACTGGGATCTGGGATGGGTACCTGATGGACAGGGGGACTGTGCTCATATGTGAGGGATCCACAAATGCGGAGCTACTTGTGAATCTAGAGAGTGGGGATGTGTGCTTTCATAAGTGAACTTCAGTCCCTACCAGCTGAAGAGGACTTGGCTGTTGTCCTGGTAGGGTCCCATGTGGGGGCTTTTGATGGTAGCACCTTGCCTGTGGTGGTTTGTGTAGTTGGCTGTGTCTGTTTTGTCTCCAGGATACACACCCAGTCTCATTACTGGTTGAAACTTCAAATGGGAAAGCAGCAGGCACATCCATCAACCTGGGACAGAGATCTCTGATTCTCTAGATTGTGGTCCAGTGGCCCAGCAGGGGAGTACTTGAGCCTTGGAGCTGCTTGTGGTGATGTCTGTTTGTTACATTCATTAACAAGAGGTAGGTGTGAAGAGGTAATACTGTCTTGTTTTCATGTGTCGTAATTACACAGGATCTGAATAAATACACAGGATCTGAATAAACACCTAAGAGCTAAACAAGTTTTGCTGCAGTCAGCACTTAAGAGCCAAACCTCTGAAGCCCACAGCTGCAAAAATACATAACTTCTCAGTCAGGCATAGACACATAATAAACCCTTAATCACGAGTGATATTTCACATATACTTTCATTTTTGCTAACTTATATGCTACTTACCTAGAACTAATGACTACTTTTCACCAATCAGGAATTATTTGGAGTGCATGAGCTAAAAGTAGTTAAAGATGTGGGATGAGACACTGGCTGTAAGCACCTAAAACTGAATTGCAAGAGGAAATTGCAGACCAAAAAACAAACAAACAAACAAAACCAAACCTAAAACCAAAACAACAACGATACAGCCTCAAGAATCAGCATTTGTAAAGGTAAGGATGATGGCTTAATTTATTTCTTATCTTATGTGATTTTTTTTTTTTTTTGAGATATACTTTTCTTTTCAAATGTGCTCAATGCCATGCCTCGTCTAGGCTGCTTTATTAAGCAGCTTGAGCACTATATCAGCTCAGAGTAGTTTTTCATGGTTTGGTTGTATTCTAACCAATTCTTCCTTTTCCAAATATAAGTTTATGGACTCTTCCCAAGCTCCACTTCTGCTGAAAGTTACATAAAAGTCAACTTTTGGCAGAAATTTGACACTGTTCCTCAGTCAGTGCTTTTGCTACTGAAATCTGAAGACAGGATTTCTAAGTATAATACAACTTTAAATAAATGAAACTACTTGAACCATTTTTGTTGAAAAATATTGACTTAATTTAGGAACAAAAGTTTAGAGATGTGGGAGATGTCTGTGAGTATGCAAAAAGGGAAAAAAAGCAGATTTGTTTCTGGTGGACTGGTGAATAATAAAGAATAATTGTCATAAAATGCTTAGTAATACATTTGAATTCTGCTTACAAATTATAAAAAGGATACATCATTAAAAACAAACCTGTAGATAGTCTTGCATTTTTATTTTTTTTTAATGATACATTTATTTGTAAACAGGTATTATGCAAACTGGAGAATTTCATAGCTGAGAAACACATGCACAATTATGGCTTAACAGCTGTGTTGTTATCCACGTACTCAGATTGCTGGAGTGCAGTTCTGTCTCAGGGTAACTTTATTTATTCATGTGGATCTTCTAGAATGGGTTGTTACTTCTTCCTTTATCCTTCAGTGAAACCCAGGATCTAAATTTAGCTAGTGATAATAAAAGGAAGGAGAGACAGAAACAGAATCAAATTGAACTCTTTCATGAATGTTGAAGTTATCATCATCCACAATACAAACTCAATTGAAATGCCACATGCATTAATTAGCTTGGGCTCAACTCTTATACTTCTCTCTGATTAGTGGTTGACTAAATTACAGGATGTACATGACTTCAGAGTTGAAAGATGCAACAAAACTGGAGGCATTCTTCCTCCACCCCTTACCTATCCCAGCTCCAACTTTTTTACATTGCTACTGTTTTTAGTGATGGATTTTCCTTCTTCATGTGGACAACTTAGACACTGAGCTCCTAGCATTTTCATTCAGTTCAAATTTCCTGAAAGGGCAAGACTTAAATACCCTATGATTCTTCCAGGTCAAAGACAGCTTTTGTGTTATTGCACTAGAAAACATTAGTCATCTTCTTGTTTGGCTTTCCACAAAGCTGGATAGCCACACTTCACCAATAAAAGAAATAAGCAGTACTTTGTATAAACTCTACTTATCTTGCAAAGTAAATACACAAGCATAAGTTGTTTAACCAAAGTAATTGTTGTTCTATCAATTATCATTATTATAATAAATATTGTTAGATTAGTGTCATAATTATAGCTAAGGACATCTTCTGAAGTAGACAAAGACCAGTGACATATTAAGCAATATAACTGTAAAAATTCTTTATAATAACACAGGCAAAATGTTTTCACCAAATTGTAAAATTGTGCAAAATATGATTCTGCTACTTGTTTGGCTGTATCTGTCCACTTTTGTTTCATTTTATCTTACGTGTTTAGTTGCTGTAAAAATCATTTGTATTGTGGTGGTGCTGGAGAACTCTAGTCTTGTGTGTGTCTTGATGAACATGATGTAAAATTGTAACAGAATAGTTAAGATTTAAATATAGGCAGGTACAAGTATCAGAGTTGACAGGGTCAGAAAAAGAGAATATATTCCATCATATCTGCTCTCCAACATTTGTCAAAGTTTTTCTAGTCAGGTTCATGGCAAAATACAATTTATTTTAGATTGATAAATGTGATGGACTTTCCAAATTCTTCAGCAGAGACAACAGAAAAGCACTATTCTGAAAGTGAGACAGGGATATCTTAATGATGACATCATTTGCTGTTGGAAGACAGGAATCAATATCACAGTTCCATATAGTTTGAAGCAAGCAAACTTACTATCTTAAAGTTCTCTCAAGTGAAAATATCCTTTGAACCTTGATCAAGTGATTTCCTGGCTGAACCATTTCATATATAGTACATCAAATAAAGAACTAAAAAAAGCCAACATGTTAATAAATTCTTTTGTCAGCCATCTGTTTCTAAGAGCCTGGGCCATCTCTATATGTGTATACGTACACCAGTATAATAACACAATATATGAATGTATTTTAACATATATGGTGTCACTCAAAGACTTGAAACTATAGGTGGTACTTGCCAGACCAAACATCTGAAAGTGTTGCAAATTTGTTGTTAGTAGATCCAAGTACTCAGAACCCATGTAACAAAATTGTGATAATGTAGTTGCAATGGAGACTACTATATCTTCAAGATCTTCTTGGACAAAGTACTCTCAGCTAATAAACATCCCTTCCCATGTGTAAAGGTCTTATTTGGCAAGGTATTGCTACATGTCCCATTGCTTTATTTTGAAGCTCTTCCTCAGTGGTGCAGTCATACAAAATTATAATTGCATGTTTTTAATTTTTTCCTTTCTTATATAATGTCCCCCTTAAATCTGTTTGTACTTTCAAGAAACTCCTACTATAGATAGTCTTTTGTGAATGGAGTGTCATCTGAAAATTATGATTAGGTAGTGTCATAGTTGCTATCAGGATCAGTGCAATTGCTCAGCAGCTAGCACTCAAAGGCTGCTGATGTGCTTCACACTTTGATGAAAAATTAAGGAGACTGAAGCAGAAGTCTCAAAGATTTCTACTACTGTCTATACAATCTGCATAGAATTTGCAGAGGATGGGAGATAGCTGATTCCAAGAGAAATCTTTGAAAATTCAACAAAAGTCTTCATAAATAATGTGACCCATAAAGGGTTATTCTGAATCATAGTCTGCGTGTTAACAGGGTTTTCCATTTATTCACTGAAGACCAAGTTTAGACCGGAGAGGTCTTTTTTTTTTTTTTTTTTTTTTTTTTTTTTTTCTCCAGGGGAGAGAGGAAGGCTCCTTCAGTAAACTAATTCAAAGCACATGAATTAGGCTCTGAACTGCCCTTCAGAAGAACCATTTGTCAATAGAGCCTCAGGAGAGAGCCTGCCTTAGCTAAAATTAGCCTTTAAGATTACATTCCTTAATGCAATAAGGAAATTCTGTACAACAAAACACTTATGAAAACCAAAGTGCTAAATCTATTATGGGTATCAAAAAAAAAAAAAAAAATCAACCCTTTTCTCACACTGGTTATACATACTTATTACCTTTTAAAGTCTTATGTGATAAATTTCTTCCATTTGTTTTCAAAGTCTCCCTGAATTTCCTGATGGCCATGAAAAACTTTATCAAGTCCTCTGGATCCCAGTCTTTGCTCCACAGCTTCTATAATGCTGTACTTTGTTTCATATGGTATATACTTTGTTTCAAAAGGTATGTACTGAATCCATGGAGAAGATTTAACTAATATTCACATAAAATGTTACCTAATGCCTATCTATGTTTTTGCACTAATATGCTATAATTTTAAGAACTAGAATATCATACTTTTACTTGACTTTTATTTTCTTTAAATCACCCTGTAGATGTAAAACCACATCAAATCCTAGTTCTACCAGGAATTACAAAAATTCCTGTAATAATAGAATAATTCTCCCCAAATACACTTGAAATATAATGAGACAACAGACAGGAGAGGAAACAGGAGCAAAGAGAACAGAACCCAAATTGGAACCAACATCTCTCCAGCTAGTGCACGGTCTTCTGGACATATATTTCCTGACATTGGTGAGAAACTGAGAAGGCAAAACATCACCAGATCCATTATCTTTATTATACTGACTTATACAGCAAGTAACCTTAAAAGAACATGTGTAGTAAAGATGTTTCTGAATAATAAAATGAATAATTTTCAATATTTAATGAAGATGCAAGATGTTAACAAAACCACTACAACTCCTCTTAACATATGATAAATATATGACCTTTGCATACTATTATTTTGATAAATCATTAGCACAATTCTATTTCTTCCAAAAGAAATTGTGGTTATCTGGTCAATGCCATTAGAAGTCAAAAGGCAGAAAAATCTTTCACCATAAAACACATCAGAATTAAAATTGAACTTTTACTTTTAGTCATTTGCAATACTAAAGCCACTCACATTTCTCTTTATTGAGTTCATGGATTTTCCACAGTGTTTTTTTTCTCTTGAAATTGTTTAAATGTCTTTGGAGAGTAAAAAGAAAAAGTTCTGTTCACAGAATTTCAGATGTGGGTTTGCTCTTACAACACAACACAAGCATTCACTGAACTGAAATTAAATTAATCACTCATAAATAAGTTACTCAGATTGGGATATTTTTTATTATTCTGTCTGCATAGTTTCTTTTTTCTTAATATTGAATATACATTCAATATTGAATATACATTCAATATTAAGAGAAGGGAGGATTTAAGATGTGTTGCTTGCATTTTTAAACTTCTTTGTATAATTTCATTCTGCTCCAGCATTAACTTTCTTGGAAATATGTTCTTTTTTACAGTAAATATTATCTTTTTCTTTTATCAATATTTAATAGAGATGTTGTCTCTCTATGTTCTCTCTATTTTCTCTCCTGGGAAATGAAAATATTTTATGTAGTTAGTCATTATACACAATTAACATACTTATAGTACAAATAACAATATTAATACACTTCGTAAGAGAGAGATCTGAAATCTCTGTATATGAAATAGTGCCTTTTTTCTACATAAAGGCAAGGGAAACTATGTAAATTATAGCATCTTGGACTGAAACTCTACTACTCTTTTTGTTCTTTATAGGTACTATCATATAATTTTTCCTTCCCTTCCCAAGATACAGCAAGACAGACATGCCATTTTGTGAACTTCTTGTCAGCAAAACAGGAATTTTGAAAAAAAAAAAAAAAGCCGTTTCTTCATTTCACAAGCAAGAAGTTTCATATTTACATACATATATATATTATTTCTGTGTAACACAATGTATAGAACCTCCACTGCTCATAAATCTACCTAGAAAATACAGCTGAAAATAAGAGGATTGCAGTGGTTCACTTGGAAGAAAAGGAAGACTGAGAAAGCTAGAAGTCTACACAATTTTAACTTGAACTATTTGAGTTCATGGATTTTCCACAGTGCTTTTTTTTTCTCTTGAAATTTTTTAAATGTCTTTGGAGAGTAAAAAGAAAAAGTTCTGTTCACAGAATTTCAGATGTGGGTTTGCTCTTACAACACAGCACAAACATTCTCTGAACTGAAATTTAGTTAATCATTCATAAATAAGTTACTCAGATTAGGATATGCATAGAGAAGATGCATAGAAGGTGATATGATTTTCCCAGGATGAGTGCCAGAGCCAAAATGGAAATTCAGAAATCATTTTAAGTATCCAGTAGTCTTTCTCACAGAACATCTTGCTTCTTAATAATAAGCTACATCTTCCCACATTGAAAATGGAAATACTATCTGCTTTTGGCCAATATAACCACCATCCATTCTTTCATGATGAAAATTTACGCTAATGAATGGCAGAACGACTAGAGCAGTAAGTCAAGTGTTTCTGAGTAAACAGACTGTATAAAATACTGATTACACTTATTTGGGTATATATAAAAACTATCAGCACAATACAAATGGACTTTAGACACCTTGGAGCTAAAACTGTCACTTTCTCTTTTTTAGAGTGCTTTGGTCTTGTACATCCTGCCTAGACATAATAACCCTTAGTTTTTGCTCCAAGATACAGTTACTTCATTGCTTCCTCTTCATCTACCTCCTAATATTGATTAATATAGTTCATTTTACAAGAGCTGACTATGATTCACTGAATATAAGGGGTCAGTGAAGTGGCTAAAGTTTCTTTATTTAATTATTGTTAATCTCTGTAGCTGGAAATCTAAAGGAAAACCAAAATAAAATGACAAGTCACTTAACATATCAAAGCAAGACATTAAGGTTAGAAAGACTATTATTAATTCTCAAAAATATATTGTCTTCAAAAAGAACACTTTCCTTTCACTCCTTCCTTCTGCAACTGCTATTTTTGAGAATGTTCCACCATGATGGAGAAGTCTAATTTTCCTATACACTTTTTGAAAAAAATTTGGTAGTTTTTTCCACATAGTGAAAAAATAGCCAGACTAAGGACACGTTAAATATTTAAGCTGCATACTTAACTAACTCTGACTATATGTTATCTGAATTTGGTATCCGACTTGCATTCTGAGTAAGTAAAGAGTGGTAAGCCTTCAACCATATAAATATTCAAAACCAGACAAATTGGCATGGCTTAGAGAAATTTGTTTATATTATTTATTTAGGCATCTCACAGACATAGGAGATTAATTGTCGCAGGTATACACATACTTATCTGAATTAGTACTAACATAGAAATCTACAGGTACCGAACTACATGAGATTATAATCATTGCTTAGAAAATAATATACAATTATTTAAAGTTTAGCAGACTAATAAAATAATTTGTTATATTTCTTGGCTATCTTATAATCTGGGAGTCAGTTACAAGTGTAAAAATATGACACCAATGTTCCTTATAACATACAGAAAGGCAAAGAAATAGGTGGAGTCAAAAAGAGAGTTACTATTCCCCAAACAAGGTAAAATACATGACCTAAACCATGGCTCTCTCCCCTTCTCTGTTTTCATCAATCAGTATATTGCATGAGGGAGAACGACGCAAGAAGGCCTCTCATTCTAAACTTTACTATCTGAACATACTTTAAAGATCTTGGCTCATTCATTCAAAATCATTTCAGCTGCTTACCATTGCTGTATCCTTCATTTTCCATCCATCTGTACAATACTTAGCAGTCCAGTTTTGTCAGCGTTTTAGAACCTTTACATGATATTAAATTAGGTATAACTAATTGAGGAATGATGATGGGGATCTAGAGGGAAAAGGCCAGAAAGGGCATTTTTGTTAGATTTTTCTTTCAAGACTAAAAAATAAGCAACTATTACAACTGAAAAGCTTCCACTTCTTTTCAATACCTTAATTTAATGATCCACAATTAAAGATTTTTGTTTCTTAAAATAGAAAGGTAACTATGTCCAACAAAAAAGTGGAAGTTAACTAGGTAAAATCACTGAGATCTGGATAAATGTGTACCATGTGACTAAAAAGGGGGATTCTCTGAGGTAAATCTTACAACAGGAATATTTAAAACTCCTGACTGCTGGAATTATCCACAAATGAAGGCATTAACTAGCGAAAGTAGAAGTCAGAATTAAATTGAAATCTGTGACCCAACATTAAGATGGACGGTGGCTAAATTATGAAATAAACCAGTCTTGTGCCCACTAGAAACAAGTTTGTCATGAACTTCATAGAGCTTTGAATTGGGCCTTTATAGTGGAAAATAAGATCTAAAGAACTCTTTGTAAAATACATGTAGATTTCTCTGAATATTCAGTGTTTATTACAGAGTGAAGAATTTTTTCTCGGGTGGAAGCAACATGAAAATGATGTATTATAAAGTGCCTTAGGTTTCCTGTGTTATAATGTAGGAGACAATAAGCTCTATGTGGTCACGTGATTTTATGTATTGGTGTTCCTGGGAAAGGGCAGAGTGTGTGCAAGTTATGAAGGCCTCTAAATTGGGTTCCTAGTACATCCTTGTCTAGTGTTGGAAGAACCATTGCTTCTCATCTAATACATAGTCCAACATTCAAGGTACAGTCATATTAAATCATTCACTGACCATGTACTGCTGGCACATGGCATCAGTGACATCAAAAAGGCTCTACAACTTCACCGTAGGTGTGTGAGGTACAGCCTTGACTGGGAGAACTGGGAGCAATAATCAATGTAAAACTGAATACTGCCAATATCACAAATTAAGAATTACTATTATTCTTTCCAAAGCCTCCTTAGGTATGCCACAGGCTTCTTCGACTTCTTAAACATCTCTTCATATTTCAATATGCAGACTGGACCTGCCTTCATGGGCTGTTGCTGCTTGTAACATGCAGCAGTAAGCAGCCTGAAGCACGAACGCTTGTCCAGTGGCTCACCCCCAAGAGAAAGGGCCACTGGCCAACTCTCCTGACCACTGTCACATGCTGGCATCCCATCACAGTCCCTCCGGACCCCTTGATGCTCTTGTAGATGACCCTTGCAGTACCTCATGGTGCTTCTGGCCTCCCACACTCTTTGCCACCAGCACCATGCACAGCCTCAGATGCAGGAGGAGCTGGAGCTCCAGTGTGAGTCAGAATGCTGCTTCTCACAGTCATGGCCTCATCTTCTGCTTTACAACTCCTTGAGGTAAGGCTGAGTTGAAGTCTTGTATTTAAGGGGGAGGAAGAGATGAACACTGTGCAGCATACTGTACAGATGGATCCTGAAGTAAAGCCAGTATTGCCATTTTTCTACAGTAGTTATGAAAAACTCAACTGAAAAGCTAGCTTGCAAGAGTTGGTTACTCATTTAAGGGAGGCTACAGGCCACACACCACGGCCTAGAGCCCAGCAGAGTGTATGAGGGGGACCCCAAATATTTAGGGAGATATTTCAAAGTATTTTCAAAAGTATGAAGACTCCTCAGGGAAGAAGAAAAGTAAAAGTATGGGAGGATTTACACAGTCCTTGAGGATAAAAGAAAATGTAAAATTAAGGCAGTCTAATAGGAAAAGTTAACCAGAAGATGAAATGGCTTCTGAAGGGTGGTGAGGCTATCCTTACACTGACAGGAGCTGTGAGGAGGGAAAAACTGTGCTGCTGACCGAAACATCATTTTCAGATTCACTCAAAGGTGTAATGAAAGCAATATCTACCTAGAAGCAGTGTAGTTAATAATAAATATTTGTTGGCTGTAGGATCCCAATTTTTTTCTTGTGATCTTTCTCTTTTAGGAAAAAAAAGGGACAGCATGAGGAGGGACACGTTGAGGGGGAGGGGAGGAAGGACATGATACATGATGACTAACAAGGACTGTGCTTAGATGCCACTGTCTCAGAGAGGAATAATTTTAAATATATTTTTTCCTAGTCTGTCTGTGTAGATGGCTAAAATCACATGAGCTATCTGACCTAGTCACATGGGAAAGAGAGCAGTCAGGAACCAATTAGCAGAAGGAGTCAGTGCATTCCTGTTATCAGTAAAGTTAATTGGCAAGTGCTCACCTGTCATTCTAAAGCATCTGCCTATTCCTCTCTTTCATGGTTTCTTAAGGTGTAAAGCTCTTGGTAGCACACAGAGTAAGGAGACATTCTGTATGGCTTTTCAAACTGATTCAGATATTTAGTTCCCTAAGTTTTGCCTTTTCACTAGGTTTGAATAAGCTTCAAAACCTCATTATTTGTTCTGTAAGGAAACCAATTAGAGGACTTAAAATAATCTATCAACTTCTTCAACACTTGTAGCCCTTGAAAGTGATGATGGCTGCTTATTGCCCTCATTTAATTCAGTTCCTGGTGGGCTGCTCTGGGATTCTTTGTTTTCCTCATCTTTTTTTCTGAGGACAGGTGTTATCTTCTGCTACTAAAATATGACTTTCTTCAAGCAGCTTGGTGGATGTGTCTCGGGGCTATGTGCATACGTCTGGGAAACCCTGCCTATGTGCAGGTCAATTTGAACACACAGTTGGCTGTCCATTAATGTCAGCTAGGAAAAAGGCTTGGCAGTTCCCAGGCCTGCTCCCACAGGTTGCGACATTTCCTTTGTAGGCTTAAGTAAAGCAAAATATACAGTCTTGGTGAATGTACTGTTTCCTGCAGAATCTTGGTAAAACCTTGCTTGAAGGTACTTGTACGAACACGTTTCTTTTTCTGATGCTCTTTCAACAAAATTCATATTTAGATGGGAAATGACTGTGTGTTGGAGATTCTCCTTTTTGCCAATTACAGAACCCTAAAAGAAGCATGCTTCCTTTCATGGAGAATCTTTTTTATTCTAGCTGAAAACAATAATTATATCAGGGAATTCTTTTAAGTAATTGAGGGGGGGAGGGGGAAAAGCACTTTATTTCTTCAGTCTAGATATTTAGGTATCTTAGAAGCAGCATTAATTATCCTTATGTCTATTATTCCTTGAGTACACTATTCTTGTTTCAGAAGCCATTTTCTAAAGAAAATAAAAAATCCTCACAATGTTTTAAGAATTTATGATGCTTTCTTTCATTTCTTCTCTCCCTGTTCCTAAAATCTTAACCTTCTGGAATGTCATTGCAGTTGCTTTCTGCAACAGCTCTGAATTTTTTTAAAAAAGTAAGGAATGGTGCATCATTTAAGTTGGAGTTTTGGAAAGGTTTTGAAATGCTCTTTTGGATGCAGCAAACTATTTTATGGACTGCTTGAGCATTAGGATCTGTATGCCACCAAAAATATTTGCAGTGGAAAATTTAACCAATTCTGCCAGATTTCTTTAAAAATAAATACTCAAGGCTTCTCTATCTGCAGGATCCAGCTTTTAAAGCAAAATATCATTTATTATGAAGTTCTCAAAATGATTAAACTTGGCAAAGCACATCAATGTTTAAGTTAACATAACTACATAGGCTAACAATACCAGTAGAAATGAAGTTTCTATCTAAAATACTTCCTGGCTTTTACAGAAGTGAAACTAACATACAGAGATGTTCTCTCCTAAAGTTAAAATATTAGTGTTTTATTTTTTTTCCAGTTTCATGTTTTGATTTGGAATTGTTATTAAAAAGCTGGTGGAGAAAAAGTCTATATGGTGAACTAAGAGATTCATACACAACTTAAATTATAGCTAACACCATTTTAATAGGAAGATATTAAATTTCCTTAAAAATGAAAATATAACTTATGAAACTCTGCTAATCTCAAATATGGACTTAATGTGCAATGCAGTTTATTTAAAAAAGTAAATGTCCCTGATTTTAGTCCATACAAATCAGTCTAAAAGGAGGCTGTCAAGTGCAATACTTTTGCCACAGTTTCTCCCACTCAAGAACATAACATCACATACAGCAGAAACTGGCCTAGCTGAGCCTGAAGGACATTGTTTAGAACATAGGCTCCAGGTTAACGGATCTGTCCTTGAGGTTTCATTGCTGCCCCTTCCTTGCTGCCACCTGATCTGATGCAATGGTGCCTCATGTAGTTGTATGACCAATATGGTTTGTTTTTCAGAAGAAAAATGAACCCCAGTGAATAAGTTGCATGATTTTAAATTCTTGTTCAGATGCACAAATTTGCTTAAGTATCTGGAGTTCATATTACTGTAGAAAATATTGTGAAACTTGTCTGCATTTGCAAAATATGTTTGTAAACACATGACAGTTCTGAGTATACATAAATTTATTTTGGAAAACATAGCTTTATCTGTGGAACATGCAACAAAACATTTGCTATTAAAATCTTTAAAAGGCTTAATAGGTATTTATTACATAGTCATAAATTTCAAGATGCCTAATGTAGCTAAAATCTGTAGCAAATTATCTGACCTCAAACCTGTGTTTACATTTCACCAGACTACTGATTTATTTTTGCTAAGTAGCTGATTTTGCACAGCCATTTACAAACTTGTGAGTGGAACAAGTAGCTCTGAGGTGTTAAAATTCAGCCGTGACTAAAATCAAAGCAGTAATAGGTGAGTAGACAAGAAAAGCTATGACAGTGAAAATTTTTGCATCAGACTCTTATATAACTCTAGTGGGACTTCGTACATTCTGCTAGTTCAGGTTGGTAGAAGGCTCAAGGAATCCAGACAGTGCTTCCAAAATATTTCTGCCAGGTGAAAGAATCACAGAACCATAGAATGGTTTGGATTGGAAGGAACCTTAAAGGTCATCTAATTCCAAACCCCCTGCCGTGACCAGGGATGCCATCCACTAGATCAGGTTGCCCAGGGCCCCATCCAACCTGGCCATCAACACCTACGGGGATGGGGCATTCACAACCTCTCTGGGCAACCTGTTCCATTGCCTCATTCTTCTCTGAGTGAAGAATTTCCTTCTAATCTAAATCTCCCCTGCTTTAGTTTAAAACCATTCCCGCTTGTTCTGTCATTATTGGCCTGTGTAAAAAAGTCTCTCTCCACCTTTTTTAAGCCCCCATTAAGTACTCAAAAGCCGCAATAAGGTCACACTGGAGCCTTCTCTTCTTTGGGCTGAACATCCCCAGCTCTCTCAGCCTTTTGTCATAGGAGAAGTGTTCCAGCCCTCTGATCATCTTCGTGGCTCTCCTCTGATCCTTTCTGCTTGATGTAGAACAGAGAAAATCACTCAGATATGGATTTAATTCTTCTAAATTCCATTTTTCTATTTCCCTATTTATTTAATTTTATTTATTTTCTTTCCCTTAGTTGCAAAGCTGTTTCTTCCACCCGTGTATCTGTCCTTGTTAATTCATTTGGTAGTCTGGGGAATACTTTTACATAAATATTTTTATATATAAAAATTTACTGCTGTTTTTGTCACTTGTACCTATAGTGTCATTTGAATGAGTGTCCATTTTACAACTGTTAAAAGGCAACCTTCACTCATCAAAAAGGTCTGTCAGCAAGAAAGGATCAGTTTTGCTGTAACAGTAAGTATTCTAGCTTTCCAAGGTAACTTAGACTTAGATTTGGCACTAAGACTATACAATGATTTCAAATGTCATTTGAAAAAAAATAAAAATAAAAAGTTTTTACGGATAGAACACAGTGGAGGAAACAGGGTAATGTTTCTCTCATACTCCTTTCCAATGTGTAAAGAATGTCTGTTTCATTGATATCAAAGTGACTTCAATCCTTCTGGATATCAGTAAGCTTTGCAATACTGTGTGCCTGCTTACTCTTTAAATGAAAACCTCTACCAAGTAGCTGATTTGTTATGTAACATCTGAGCAACTGTGTACATGCATGGGCAAGGCATCAAAGACCATCCAAAGTGAAAGGAGCTTCTACACTCTTACTCAGTCTGTTACAGATTGTGATGTCAGTGAAAGTCTCGTTCTTCCTGTGTGTAGTACCCTTATTTAAGTATCAAGTACCCTTATTCAAAATTCAAGTATGCCAGTGAAAGGAAAAGGGGTAATGGCTATAAATTGAACCACAGGAAGTTTCATTGCCATATGAGGAAGAACTTTACAGTGAGGGTGGTGGAACACTGGAACAGGCTTCCCAGAGGGGTTGTGGAGTCTCCTTTGGAGATATTCAGGACCTGCCTGGATGCGATCTTGTGTAACACTCTCTAGGTGACTGTGCTTGAGCAGGGGCATTGGACTAGATGGTTTCTGAATGTTCCTTCCAACCTCAACCATTCTGTGATTCTGTGATCTTCCTGATTTGAAAAAAAATGATCTTGCCATTTAACCTTTTCTGCATTTTTTATATTCCACAAATGTGGAAAGCGTTTTGTAGTTTGATACTGAACCCATACACAAGTGCATTCTTTTCATCACAGATCCACAGTTAATCTGCTACATTACATTCACCTTCTGTGTATGTCACTTCTCTTTTTTTATATGACTCTCTTTCTTTGAAATAGGTTTTAAATCCCTGATCTGCTCCTCCTTTGCACACATATATAAAACAAAGGCAATGCATATTTTAATTATTTTAATATTTTAATCAGTAGTCAGCAAAGGTCTTTTTATATATGAACTCTGCAGTCTTACATCTGACCAAAAAAAAAAAAAAAAAAAAAAAAAAAAAAAAAAAGCCTACCAGGGAAAAGGAGCACACTTTGAACGTACTTTGTAATAGACATGTCCTAAAATACCTGTACCTCTACTGAGTGATGAAGTTACACTTTTTAAAACTTTGCCCCCAGAAAGTATGTTTCCAAGCAAAAAATTCTAAATTGAAAGTAACAGTGTTAAGTACAGTTCAACAAGTTACTAGAGGAGGAGCCCTTCACGTAACACACAGTCATAGAATCACACAGTGGTTGAGGTTGGAAGGGACCTTTGGAGGCATCTGGTCCAGCCCCTGCTCAAACAGGTTGCAAAAGGTTGTCCAGGCGACTTTTGAAGTTCTCCAAGGAGGACACTCCAAGTCTCCAAGTTCTCCTTGGAGGAGAAGATTTTTGTATGGTTTATTGTTTTATTATTATTATTATTATTATTATTATTATTATTATTTATTTTTTTGGTTTTTAGAACTGACTGTATGCAAGCTATTACTTATATGGCCAAAGATAAGTATGAATGCATTAATTATTTTTAGTAACACCCAAGAAAACTGAAATTTGATCTCACAGTAGCTTGTCTGTAACAGTGCCAGCAGTAGACATACCCATAATATCAGCTTGGATCCTTTATGGCTGCCTATTTTATTTTCCTATATTCTATTTGGACAATTAATTGGACAATTTAGTTCTGTAATAGGTCTTTTTAGAGAAGAACAGTCCCCATCCTGCTTCACGTACTTCTTGTCTTCCTTGTGGTTGACATCTCAACAATTCTTTGCACAATAAATTTTGAATTTATTACAAATTTATTATTTTGAAGAGTTCTTGTAAAAACAGAGATTAAATTTATATTTATAGTATTATATGGTATTAAAGCTCAAATGCAGACAATATTTAACCAATGAAAAACAAAATTTTTTAGATAAACAAAAAACCTTCATGTTACCCATACCTAGAATGACAATGTCAGTTTAATTGATGTATTTGAAAATTATTTTCCAGGATTGTTTTGTGAAAATTGTTTATGTAAAGTGAATTTTCAAATAGATATCCAGATTATTTATTTTTTTATTTATAAAAGAATCCTTCAGCTTCTTCAAAATGGAGAAAACCAGCAAATGGTTTCTTGAACAGCTTTTATTTTTTCAGTTTAACTACAGGTAGAATTCTGAAGTTTTATATCCAAGCTGAAAATACCATACAATTGAACATATACATGTATTAACAGTGTTCAACCTTTTTTTTTTATTATTTATTTTTTATTTTATTTTATTTCTGGAATATCAACAATAAATTGCACTATGAAGTAACTGAAAGAGAGAAACTGGAATCTATGTTTGATTTTTTTTTTTCTAGAAATATCTTTAAAGTTTATATTGGTAGAGGTTTGCTTCAAATTTTATTGTAGTTGCATTTTTCCTACTGTACATTGTTCATTTGAATTATCTTTAGCTTGAGCCTTCTATGAAATTGCCATTGAGTTTTGAAGAACTACTTGTACAGAATACTTCTTTAATATGAGGCTATGTCCAAATTTATTTTCAGAATATGTACCTTCTAAAAATAGACAAAGAAGCTCAACTAACAGTAAATTCCTATGGTATCTGTATTTTATCTTGTTGTTTATGCTTTTTATAGACATCCAACATAGACGTTGGATGGGACAGTGAAGTGAAAATACTAATTTAGCTTTAGATTCTTATCAAATTATAAGAGGATGGGATACTATAGGATTTCAAGGTGAATTCTAGCTTCATATTAAACCATGGGGGTTTAATTTTCCTTCCTAGATGTCTGTCGTGGTTTAACCCGGCCAGCAGCTAAACACCACGCAGCTGTTCGCTCACCCTCCCCCCTCCCTCTCTGGGACGGGGGAGAGAAATGGAAAGTGAAGCCCGTGAGTTGAGATAAAGACAGTTTAATAAGACAGGAAAATAATAATAATAATAATAATAATAATAATAATAATAATAATAATAATAATAATAATAATAATAATAATAATAATACAATGATGATAATAGTACTACTACTAATAATATGTACAAACAAGTGATGCACAATGCAATTGCTCACCACCTGCTGACCGATGCCCAGCTTAACCCCGAGCAGTCCAGCCCCCTCCCCCTATATATTGTTTAGCATGACGTCAGATGGTATGGAATACCCCTTTGGCTAGTTTGGGTCACCTGTCCTGGGTCTGTCCCCTCCCAGCTCTTACTGCACCCCCAGCCTGCCTGTTGGCAGGACAGAACAAAAGGCTGAGGTGTCCTTGGCTTGGTATAAGCACTGCTCTGCAACAATTAAAACATCGGGGTGTTATCAGCACTCTTCTCATCCTAAGCCAAAACACAGCATTCCACCAGCTACCAGGAAGAAAATTAATTCTGTTCTAACTGAAACCAGGACAATGTCTAAGCAATGAAGGATATACTGCTCTTTATACAAAAATGTAGTGTCCTGCTTACAAAATGTGAATGTCAGAATATCTAGAAGAGGACAAACAATTGAATACAACTTAGAAGTATTCTAGTCTCTCCAGTCCTTTGAAAAAATTTTCTTACTCCTGTAAGTGAGCTGAAAATATGCTGAATTGTCATTGTGATTCATTGTGGGATTACTTACATGACCACTTCTAATGATTACCCTTCTCTAGTGCAGAAATGAGAGCTCCTGTACAGATGGACTTTGCAGAAGATGAAGTGATAAATGACATCGGAGGATTTGGGTTCTAACTTGTTAGTGAATCTTCTGTTTGGGTTCCTTCTGAGTTCAGTACTTTTATCTGTATTTCAGTTCATTCACAAAAGAGCCCTTATTTTGAAATACTCCAGTATTATTTAAGAAAAAAAATTATAAACTATTGACAATGATAAGAGAATAATCTTTCTAAGATATGTTAACGGGGGAGTATTATGTTCTGCTTACTACTTATTTCTCTCAATTTTAATGCACAGAACTTTCTTTTCTTCTTAGTACAGTTATGCATCTGTCCCTTTTCCATGTGTTGTATGTCTTTTCATTTCATGCTTCTCTTTTGTATCAGATCAACTTTCATCCATTCTCCTTTCTGCCTATGCTCAGCAACATGCATATGCATGCTTTTCTTTTACCCAGCTGAGAGCCACATGCTGTGCACCTGTCTTGGAGGGAACATGTCTCCTGAGTTTGTTTTGTACAAGACAGGTGTGAGAATAGTAACCCATATATTTATGTAATAAAGGGAAGAGGGTTCCCATAAGGACATTACAGAAAATATTCATATAATAACATGTTTGCTTGACCTTATTCACTGTTCTGCAAACACATATTTTACTATACTTCCACAGTAAACTCAAAATGGTATTTGTAATGTCAAGCTGCTTTTCTGCTTTTGCTTTTGTTGATTTGTATCTTCAGCTTGATATGCTATTTTGACCTGGTAGCAGTCTAGATCTTACCAGTTTTAAAGATCCTATATATTTTTAGCTAGCAATATCTTTTTTTTTTTTTTTTTTTTTTTTTCCCTTAAAGATTAAAATAAAATAATGTAAACATTTTAGAAATCCAGTCTGGATGTTAATTCTTTCCAGTTTACTCTGATTTGAGAAAGGCATATATGATGCTTTCTTCTTTGCAGAGGCAACACAGTGGAAGACTGAGAACAACTGTGACAAGAAGCTGGCTTTATTAGCACCTCTGCCACTATTAATACTTGTTAATTAAACTGTGTGAATGATCCTAGTAAAGAATCTTTATATACCATTTTACAGATACTAGACAATAAAGCAGAGCTCAGAAATAAACTCCTTATTCATAGGCATAAAAAGTTAGTTCCAGAGACTGGATTATAGCCTGTTCTGTTCACTTTTTCACTTTCCATTTATATCTCATTCACACATGAAATCTAGATTTACTTATTTATATATATATAGTCTTCCACTGGAAAATCTGCCATCTTAAAATTTTCTAAGCATTTCTAAGTATTTTAAATCTGTTTATCTCATCACCAAACCTAAATATTTATGGTTCCTTTACAAAACGTGAAATATGTCTGATACTTTATCTATTATTTTACCTTAATTTATTTGAAATGGAGAACAGTACAAAATGAAGTAATTTGACGTACTTCAGCTTTTCAGAAAACACGTAAGTATTTTTCTGGTACAGCAAATTCCTGATCAAATGAATGTGGTTTTTATTTAATATATAATTATATTAAATTATAATAATATGTAATATATATATAATATATAATTATAATTATGCTGGATACTTGAGGTAATTACAGAAAATACATGAATTAAAAAATTGATGAAAATTGCAAATAGTGAAAATATTTCAGATGCAGAAGATGAAGAAGAAGAAAATGACAACTACTTGCTACAGATCATTTGCACAGCCTTAGGGTACAATGTAAGTAACAAATCTTTTTCCCAGAGCTGTTGACAAAGTTAGCATTACTGACAGCCCAGGATATAACAGGACAAGACCATCTTTACTTCTGGGTAAAAAAAAAAAAAAAAAAAAAAAAAAAAAAGAGAGACTTTCTAAATTAAAAAAAAAAAAAAAGTTCATTGAATGGAGGAAGGAGTAGAAAGCAGAAAATGTGGCTTCTAAATCTGTTTGTGGAATCAAATATTTAAAACTCCTGTAAAATAAAGCAAGATCCTCTGTTAGTTCATATTGCCATAATTGGTGTAATTTAGAATATCCGTACAATTTTCAGTTGAGCTGTGGATTTAGCCCATTCTGACAGTCTCAGTGACAGAATATATTATAGATATTTGCTTGACAGAATTTGTACAATTTAGAGTTGGTTTGCTTGATTAATTCTTTGTGCTTGTGCCTGCCCCCTCCACCTCCATGCTGAGGGCTATGTCATTTAGCATGACTCCATTATATTCAATTGAGCAGTGGCTGCAGGAGGCCAGACGGCATATGTCCTAGGGCCTTACAAGTGCTATTTAGCTGGATGCACTCTGCAAAGCCAGAGGCACTCAAGGGACTACAAAAACAGTCACATTAGTGACATAATACTGAGTGCCTGCACCATGTTATGTAAATGCTCATTGTGGTGAAGTATATGGTGTTTCTTCTCAGCTGGTTGTGTTGTTGTATGTCTATATGTCTGTATGCTGTTTGCAGTAAGTAATTTACAGCTAATATTGTTGACCGTCTTCTTGATGCAGTTTTAAAAAGTTTTGACTGTTGCCATTCTCTTATCATGCTCTTCACTCTTTAGGAGAGCTCTCTTAACTTTCAGTATACCACTAGAAAGGAGAATGGAGGGAGTTGTTTGAGGTACACAGAATTAAGGAATGGGCACACATCCAGTGAATCTCAGAGGGAAATGCAGGCTGTGTGCCATACACTGAACTTGCTACATATGCGCACATCTGATCTAGCATGCACACACTCTGCAGATGGTTAGCAATTGCACAGATCAGCTCCACAAGGCATGTACAGTTCCTATTTACCCTCAGCGTCTGGAAATCCTGGTCATATGGTCAGTCTGATTTATCTCCTCTCTGTTTTTTCCAATCCTGAAATTCTGTCTAAGGAGAAAGAGAAGAGAAGAAGGACATACTAACCAAGCAAGACATATCAGATTCATGCTAACATTAAACATGTTACAAATGGTGGGGTTACCATAACATAATGAGCTTCAGGACCTCAGCTGAGCTACAATCTACTGTGTGTGTATTTTTAGTTTGCTGTTGCGGTGTAAAATGTATTCATTTCACTTAAGCTATGTCATAATAACTTACTGCGAATATTGAAATAAAATGCTAATTAGATACAGTTGGAAGACAGCACATGGCAAATTACTGTAATACTGCTGATGGCTGGTAACTCATTTGCCTATGGTAGCAAGATCAGTTTTGATCAAATGTTTTTTTCTTAATCTACCTGCTCTTTAATAATGGGTCTCTTCTAACTAACACCCGCACCAATTTTAAATCCAATTAATTTAACTTTATAAGTCAGAATGTTTTTCTTAACCAATTAAATTATAATTAACAATAATTAAAAATTAAATATTTTTTAAATCTTATGAAGTCCTTCTTCAATAAATAGGGGAAAGTTACTTTCGTTCACATGACTGGCAAATTTTCTAAATAAAAATACAGCTAGTGTTCCCAAATAACTTCTGTCTAAACAATCTACTTGATACTGTTTTAAAGTATCAACCTAATTTTAGATGGATTGACTATATTCTCAATGGTAGGTAGAATTTTTTGCTATCATTTTACATTGAAAATCTCAGTGGATCAAAGCAAAAATTTGAACCTGTGTGAAGATGATGTCACATATGTACATCACAAGACAGCTTTGCTCTTCTGTGTGTGACGTATTTAAAAATTCAACCCTTTTAATCATTTTAGGATTTCTGCAACATATATAGTCGCACTGATATCCATGATAGAGTTTATTTTCTTCTGGAATATGAAAAGAATATGGTTATATGAATTAATTATTTATTCACTTTGAAATCCCAGGGTATTAGACACCCAGATCCAACTGACTTCCAAAATTTTAGGTCCTACCAAACCTCTATAAAAATATAACACTATTTTAATTGCTAAAAGTTTTGATGACATGGTATTGTGCTATCTGCTAAAAGTTTTGATTATGTGGTGTGCACCAAAATATAATCAAAGTGTATTTCTTATGGTGTTGCCAGTCTCTCTTCAATTATTCATACTTTTCAGAAAATAAAAGGGCAACATCCAAGGAACAGAAACCAACCTGAAACTCTGCCACTGCAAATTTACTATTTACTTTCTTAGAATCATTTTACATTTTTAGTATTTGATCTTTGAATGATCACCTAATGGTCATCTATATGTATCTTAGTAGAAGTTCTTTAGTCCCTTTCTATGACAGTTAGAAAAATAATTGTAAACTATGTTTTGATGAGAGAAAGTTACAATTCCTTCAGGAGTTTGGACTTTCTGTTTACAAAGAAAAATGGGATCAGGCTTGGAGTTTTCTCCCAGATATTAAACTGCCAATAGAAAAAAATAAATGCATTCAAGAGTTAATACATGGATATTTACAGAGCTGGAACTTTCCTCCATTGCACTGCATTTCTATTTAATTCTAGGGGTAAACACCGAGTTCCTTGACACTCTGACTACTCATGTATGAGCTTAAATTGAACTCTTGTGTTGTGTAGATCTGGCTAAAAACAGTTTCTTTTCAATGCTTATAGAATACAGCTATTTTCTTCCTTCTTCTGGTCCTTGTTTTTGCAAAGTATTCAGTGAAGAATAAATGACCCTACTGCAGTGAAGATGGTTTAAAAGATGGAGTTCAACCAGTAGAATTAATGATGCCTTATACAAATGTGATGCTCTCTGTAGTTTTCTTTTGTTTTTCAAATGCTGCCATTTCAACCATGGAAATGGTTTGAAAATACTTCTCACTTCTGCAGAAAATCTTTTATATTTGGATCATCTGCTTTGACTGGAATCTTTATCCTTACCCATGAGTACAATGCTCATTATGTCTTCAAAATGGTATCTATTTGTTTCACTCTTGTCTTCTTACTCTCTTTGAGCTTTTCTTTCACTTTTGATACTGAAGATTTTTTTTCCCTTTAACATCCAATTTTTATCACTGATGCCTTTCAGACAATATGCCTTTCCATGTTGCCTATGAATCTGGACTATGACATTTTTTTTCACTGTATTTAATAATGCCATAGTTTATAAATTGTGCAAGCAATATATTCTCGTACTGATTCAGCTTTTGTTAACAAGTTATCTTTTGATGCATTCTAAATACAAACTGAATTATTTCATATATATGCTATATAGTGTGTACATATGTAAAAACTTGGTCAAGATACAGCACGACCATGCCTTCATTTTTATGGCAGTACTCAATATACTCAATATGCTTAGTTTGGGATTGTATAGACATGCTCCTCCCCCTCCTCCTACCCCACCTCCCCCTTGTGTTTTGTTTTTTGTTTTTTTTTTTCATATCACATGCATTATTACTACCAGACTGTAATCTTGCAGGTGCATTATAGTTAGAAACGATCGTACATATTTCTGAAGCTTAACACAAGGGTTCTGGAACTCAAAATTGAACCTTAACTTTGAAAATGCCTTTGCACTTTAATTCTACATATGTGATTAGAATCATCAAATGATTTAGGTTGCAAGGAATCTCTGGAGATTACCTGGTTCCAACCTCTGCTCAAAGTTGGCCTAGCTTCAGAGTTAGAGTAGCATCCTCAGGGCTTGCACAGTCAAATTTTTAATACCTCCAAAGCTGGAAAAAACACAGCCTTTTGGAGATATCTTTACAATGTTGACTGCTTCTATGATGAGAGATGTTTTCCTTATGGCCAATAGGAACTTCCCTTGTTGCAATTTGTTACTATTGCCTCTCCTGCTAATTTTGGCACCTCTGAGCAGAAGAGTCTAGTTTTGTCTTCTATGTAATCACCTTAAAAATGATGAAGACAGCAGATGAATCTCCCCTTAGCCATCTCTCCTACAGGCTAAGCATACACACACCTCTTAGCCTTTGCCCATATGTTATGTGACTCTGTAAGTCAGTTACCCTTCTGTAGACTTGCTCAAGTTTATTGATTTGATTTTTTTTTTCACTGTGGTTGCCAAATCTGAACTGCTTTATGTGTAGCCTTAGACATCCCAATTGGAAGGGAATAATTTTTTCATCATCTTACTGGTTATGTTCTGTTTAATACAGCCCAGTATGCAGCATGAAGGGCATGCTGCTGACTTGTTCAGTTGTCCATGAAGACCCCAAGTCCTTTTATGTTAAACTCCTTTCAGCCCTCAGTCTGTACTGTTGCATGCAGTTATTTCTTCCTGGGTGCAGGTCCATACATTAATCTTCATTTAACTTCATGAGATTTTCTCCAGTTTGTTGAAATAACTTTCAAAAGGCAATCCCACTCTCTAACATATTTATCACTCGCCACAATGTGGTGGCACTCATAAATTTGCTGAGGGTACATTCCATCCTGTCATTGTTGGTCTTTATGAAGACATTTTCACTGAAGTGAACATGTATGCTTCGTCATATTTTTATACCAATTTCAGAAGAATTTAATCCTTCTATGTGATGTGTGGGAAAGGGACTAAATGAGATGAATATTCAGGTGCTTTTATTACTGCATAACCAAAATATGCATGTAGAAATATAAAAAATGTATGGGCTACAGAGAACTGTAATAAAACTCTGATATTTTTGCATACTGTATTTTCTGTCATCTTATTTTTTCAAAACTTGCCCCTCACAATGATGAAACTGGCCAGAAATTGCAAATAAACCATAGGCAAATATTAGAATTTTTGGAAGGACTGTCACAAGTACCACATTTTCAGCAGAAAAAGTTCTGATTTAAAAGTTTGGTAAGCAAAAGGAAAGAAAAGGAAACTTTGGTACAAGAAGGAGAGGAGAGGAGAGGAGAGGAGAGGAGAGGAGAGGAGAGGAGAGGAGAGGAGAGGAGAGGAGAGGAGAGGAGAGGAGAGGAGAGGAGAGGAGAGGAGAGGAGAGGAGAGGAGAGGAGAGGAGAGGAGAGGAGAGGAGAGGAGAGGAGAGGAGAGGAGAGGAGAGGAGAAAACATATGTCTGTTTTGTTCTTGTGAAGCAAATCATTAAAATCTGAGACTATAGTAAACCTGCTGTCCATGTTCAGCAGGTTGGCTGAGAAAATGATACCAAACCAAGAAGCAGAAAGTGGGAACAAGATGGGCAAAGGTGTGGATTAGGAGGTGGATCAAGTGACACATTGTCACTGATGCCACTTGCATGCCTGCCTGCTATTTCTGTCTCCTTAAAATGCTGTTTCTTGTGGAGTTATTAACATATTTCAGGTTTGTGTTTTCTTGTTTCAGTTATGTATGCATAAGCAAACCTCTTAACAGCAACCTCCTACCAGCAGAGAATACAGTTATATTTTGCTTCCAATGGTTGCCAGTTTTGTAATCAACACGATATAACTTTTGGGTATCCCAAAACCATAGTGAATTTACATGGCAAGCTTTTGGTAGTGCGGTCTGCAGGGGTGGCCTCTGTGAGAAGAATCCAGCAGCTGCCCCATGTCTGATAAGGGCTAGTTTCAGCCAGCTCCAAAGGGACCCACCTTGTGCCAGAGACAAGCCAATAAGCTATATTGTTTGTGCCTCTGGGAGAGAAGATTGAACAAAGGAAAAAATAAAAAATAATAATAATTAAAAAAAAACTTGCTGCACAAGTGCAGCTGGAAGAGAGGAGTGGGAAAATGTGAGACAGCCAGCCATGTAGCCCCCAAGGTCAGTGCAGAAGGAGGGCAGGATATACTCCAGGCACACAGCAACAGTTCCCCTGCGAACTGTGGAGGAGCTCCCAGTGGAGCAGGTGGAGGTGTCCTGGAGGAGGCTGAGGCCCACAGAGGAGCCCCAGCAGGAGCAGGCCCTGGGCCAGAGCTGCAGCCCGTGGAGACGAGCCCACGCAGGGGCAGGGGTCTGGGGGGAGCTGCCGCCCATGGGGGACCCGTGTTGGAGCAGTTTGCTCCTGGGGGATGGACTCCATGGTACAGAGCCATGTGGGAACAGTTCTTGAAGAGCTGCTGCCTGTGGGAAGCCCCCGCAAGATCAGTTCAGGAAGGATGACATCCTGTTGGAGGGACCCCACGTGGAGCAGGGTCAGAGAGTGACCGTGAAGGAGTGGTGGAGATGAAACATCAGGGACTGACCACAGCCCCCATTCCCCTGTTCCCCTGTGCTGCTTGGGGAAAAGAGGTGGAAGAGAATGGATGGGGGGAAGGTGTATTTATTTTGTTTTCTTTGTTTCTCACTTCTCTAGTTTGTTAGTAATAGGTAATAAATTTCTCTAATCTCCCTATGCTGAGTCTGTTTTGCCTGTGATTATAATTGTTGAGTGATCTCAGCAATTATCCTTGTCTCTTATCCTGTCCTTATCTCAACCCTTGAGCTGTATTCATCGTATTTTTTTCCCTGTGAGGAAGGGGAGTGAGAGATTTGTGGTGGAGCTCAGCTGGGTAAAACCACCACAACAATTCATGCATTCTCATATTCTGTCACCCCTTGGGGTTCCCATGCATGGCTTCATACAACCTGAGTATAAGAAGCTTTTGGCACACAAGTATGAGTGATGCAGCCTGCCTATTTTAAAACAACAGGTAATCCCAATGGTTCTTAAAAGTTGCCAGCACCTCTCTTTGGAGGTCTTCAATTTAGAGTGCTGCTCTTTGACATTTCGGAACTTAGAAGGGTATCTTTAGCCCCCTTAGACTCTGGGAAAATATTCATACTAAAAAAAATTACCGTGTAAGGATGAGAATCACTTCCTTCTATAGCTTCAGCTTTTTAAAGATATGATTATAGTTGCATGTTGAGAGGATAAGGAGGGAAGAGCGAGGACATTGTAAATGTATACGGCTTTTTCCATCTGGACCAGATCTTTCCAGTCCTTACTGCCTTCTAAATCCCATTATAGTTTCCCTGGGAATAAAGCATTTAGTTACTCTAACAATGATCAAAATGCTACCTGTAGTTAGTGAAATTTTCATATCAAACCTTGAGTGTCTAAAAAAGAAATTTAATTAGGAAGAGATGATGGTTTGGAGATGGTAGTTTTTGGCTTGTGTAACCTAAATGGAACTAAATCCCATCGTAAAGAAGTCATGACCTTCTGTATGTCTGCATAAAGCTGAGCCCAGAACCGCCCCCACAAAATATTTAAATGTCATATTAAAGAATTAAATAAAACATAAAATATTCTGACATTGCATGTATGTCTGTATGCATGTGCATACAAATATATACAGATACCTATATATGGCCAGATATATACATATAAATATATCACATTCTTCACTGCTGCATGCATCTTTACTAACTTTATATCAGAAAAAAAAAAAAAAAAGAAAAAAAAAGATACATTGGAAAAACAACCTTATGGATCAGAGGTAAACAATAACTTCCATGCAAAAACTTTCATAGACAGAAGTGAAAGCGTCTTTATGCTTGGCATAAAGATAATGGATGGGGAGTTAGGCTACTGATGATCTGTGGAAACCTGACAAGTGTGGAAAATGGGCTGGGAATGGCTGGACATAGGATATATGAAGATTCCCAATGAAATTATCAGATATCAGAATAAAGCAAACACAAAGGCCTTATCAGAATAAAGCAAACATGCAAACATAAAAATATATGTATTTCACTACCTCATCATCTGTAAAATTATTTGGCATTAAAACACTAGGATAGGAAAATATTGTATTGGTTCAGAAATAAATTGCCTAAATTTACTGAAGAATATCAACCAAGTTATTGAGCACAGTGGTGTCAGTGCAAACTGTGGTCTAGGACACATACAGCACAAACTGCCAGAGCTGTGGAAAATATGTCAAGGAAATTATCAGTACCTGTTCCTTTCGTGCTTTCCTAATTGTATATTACAAGTCACTGAGAAGAGAGTGTTGACCTTAATGGATCAAATCATTCTTATACTTACAAATGTGAAGGAGTTATGTTGTGTCCTGAATAAAGTTTCCTGAATATATTTCCTCTGAATATTTTTGCAATATTGAATAGTTGTGAGACTTACACTAGGCTTAGCAATTAAACAGTAAATATTTTTAAAGTACTGTATGAACAATCTCAGAGAGGTATGAAACAAAGGAAAATAAAAATGCAAAACATGGCTGAAAATTTCAGCATTTTTATATTATTATTATTATTATTCCTAATTAAGAAGTACAAGAATACCTGAGAATCATTGTGGGCTACATTCAGTCACCTAAGTAGAGACATCTTAGCCATTTTGACATGTTCTTAGATAATTGCTGGTGGACATTTCTAGGAAGACTTACAAGGAAACCTATGCCCTCTGAAGCAGCAGCTGGAAGACAGCACAGTGTCAGGTAGCAGTAAATGTTTCTCCTTAAAAAAGCGAGTCACCTGGAAAGAGTAATATTTGTGCAAGATTAAAGCATCTACATGTAGTTCTGTTGCTCTGTATCTGAGTTATTCTAATTTAGATGTCCTGTACATGTACACAATATCTTAGTTCCTCTTGCAGCAAAATGAGATTGAGGAAACACATGTGATGGAGTCTGGAGAGCTATTCATCTCTCTCTGAAGTAAGCAAATCCTTTCTGATCAGCTTGATTTCTTTCAGGCTATTTTGACTGTCTTGACTAGATTCCACTGACTGCAATGGGACTTTAACCACCTACATGTATATGTCTTAGCCTTGAAGTGAATCCTGTTTTCAGCTGCAACCCTTACTAACAATTTGTTGGAATTCTCTCCTGCTGTATATAATTTATGTGATTTCTTTGCCACCTTTTTGCTATGATACCCATTTTATAGTCCACCCTGTTCTAGTCTATTTCTCCCTTAATTTCCTCACAACCCTGTAGAAGATGTACTTATTGATGGAGGTCTGTTGTCCTAAGTCATGCCTTTGAAAAAGTGTGATATGAACAACATAGGATAGTAGAAGCAGTGAAATAAATTTTAATCTCAGATTTAAGTCTATGAATTCTGTCACAAACATATCTTTAGCTATCCTGTATTTAAGTGGTCATCTTCCTTAAAGATGTTTAGAAATTTAGATCGTGTTTTTTTCTCTTGTAATTTTATAGCACTTCTCAAGTTTTTGGTTAAGCTCTAAACTACTGCAGCAATACAATTTAGTAATACATATATATGTATATGTATAGACAGCAGGACTTTTCATTGGTATAGAATTATTTGCTTAGTGAAGAATTAGTAACAATAGAAACTTAGTTCCAGATTCAGGAAAGAATTTAAGCATGTGTTTTTGTGCTCAAGTCATCACTGGGAAAAGTAAAACATGAAGGTCTGACAAACATGTAACAGCTTTTTCAAATTAAAACTGCACTAATGTTTTGTTCATGCCTGTGAAATGGTCTCCTGTGTCTTTAACATGCACCCTGGACTGTATGCTTTTCAAGAACTGTGAAAGCCTCAAGCTTGTAATTTGCAAAATAATGAAGCAAATTAGTTTATGGTTTTTCTTTTTTATTTTCACTTTTAAACTAGAAAAATTCTGAAATTCTATAAGAGGCTTTGTTTATCATCCTTTCTACATTTGAGATTTCTAATTCCCTTTATGTGTTCTTACTTAGTCAAAAGACTTTACAACGGGGACTATCACTTAAATAGGGATACCAATTAATAATAACCAGGAATCATTAAAATTACAAGCTGAAAAGACCTACTGCATTGTTTAAACCACTCCCCAGCTATTTTAGGATTGTTCCCCATAGTATAATTTCCAGGGCTTTGTTTGGTCCAGTTGTAAAAGACTTTTACTTCTTTTCACTATTCTCCCAAGAATGCTATCAGAGTGTTCAAGGCCTCCTTAACATTTACTGAATTTGATAATTTCAACTAAACTTGTCTCCTTATATATGGATATGAAGTATCCCTTTTGGTTACCTCAGCATTTTTTTCCTCCTCTTTTTATTGTTTTGGATTTTCCATTATCTTTGAGGTATTTTTTCTTCCTTAAGTTCATATCTGAACTTAAGGTGTTTGGTTTTTAAACTTTTCCCATAACTTGTTCCCTACAATTTCTTAATTGTTTTTATTGTCTTTTTGCTTCTTCAATTTGTTAACAGCTCTGTGAGCTGGCTCCTCCTCCCTGATGAAGGCAATGGGAAAAAAATAAATAAATGAATAAAAGTGAAAGCCTGTTATTGTTCAGAACTGCAATTTTTATTCCATTTTCATAATCAGTTTCTTTTTCTTCAGCTTCAAGTTTATTAGTATTTTGCAGTTTTAGTATCTACTATAACTAGAACTATGTCTATCCTGCATGCACATAGTCACCAGCTCACTCAACCAATTCTCCTAGCTGGCAGGCCTTCTATTAACTAGACTATATATGACCACCTTCTACAATACAAGATACAATTCACTTTCTGCCTATTTGGAACATGGGCAGAATTTGCTTGAAACTCTATGGGCCTGTGTGGGTACACTTAGAGGACATGATCAGTAATCTTGAGCATCTGAAGCTAGCAACATTGATGAAAATACTATTTAGTCATAATCTTTTGCTATATATCAGAAATATAGCTTCCATATTCACATGAAAGCTGCACTATGAATATTCTGAAACTGTCATCTGTAAGATGCCTACTATTTTAGGTACTTTTTCTCCAAAATAACATTAAGTGTTCATATTGCTCAAGACAGTAAAATGGTTCCCTCATATGTGTGGCTCTAAATGAAGAATGCTGGGCAGGGAAACCAAGTGGGTTAGCCTGTTTATAAGGAGTCACCAAGGTTTCATCTAAGACTGCATGTTTGATTCCCGTGATTTCTTCTCTCATTTGTTATTGACTTGACATTTTGGACAATGTATTGAAGAAAATTATGCTTGGGGTCTACAGCAAACGGTTATTCAATATCTTAGGGAATTTCTGCATATATAGATGGAAACATACACATTCTTTTTCTCAGTGGTTCATGGGGACTAGACACTGGACAGGTTTAGTATAAAAACTTTATAGCTGTGAGAACAAAATAGTGTACAACCACTTTACTGATATTGAAGAAAACTTACGCCTCAGTTGTGCATAAATTACTAACTTGGGCACAGTGTGAGCAAAATCTTGTGTATAACCTGAGACAAGGTCTGCTTGAAATAAAATAATTTCCTTTCCTCCGAGCCTTACCAAGATTCTGTTTTGTCTGAGTTTTCTGGTGAAGCCCACTTATTAAGGTGTACTTTCCACCGTATCCCTTTGTGGTGCTGGAGCAACATTTGCAAGATGTTCTTTTGAGTTTCATCAAAGTGATCTTTACACCCCCCTTACTGAATATTTTATGATCAATACTAACTTACTGCTTTAAGAAAAGCCACAAAGTTGGAAGATATCAGAGATTATCAGGGAACTGTCCTTCATACACTGGCAAGGACTGTTTTTCAGACACACTTAGGGATGTTGAGGCATGGATTTAGCTACTGGAATGTCCAGTATCTGGTAAACACTTTGTTAGTACCATCTTTTGGGGCAAATCCTACAAATAGTTTAGTTAACCCATTAGCCCATGATGCCCAGTCTCCTTTCCTACTGGAGATTTCACAAAAGCCACCTGTTCATATCAGAAGATTGCTCAACTACAGGTGGTAAAAGTAGTTACCCAATCCATGTGTACTCAGTAAGTGCTTAGGCTTAGCGGCTATCATAATGCCTTGGGCTGGTGTTTCTAAGCATTCTAAATTCCAGTATTAGGAGAAGATAGGAAAGATTAGAGAATGAAAGGATTAGTTGCACTATAAGTGCTTTCTTTCCCTGAGCATTTGCCGCTGTTCATTTTCACTGTTAATAAATACAATGTGAGCCAAGAAATAGCACCTTAATAGATTCATTATGTGGAAAACTGCTTGTTTTCTAAAAATAATACAAAAGAAACACATTTTAGCTTTAACACATTTAGGTTAGAGTTCAGATTATGATTTCATATTCCAGGAAAATAGTAGCATTGTATGCTTTAACTTTTTCCTATCATGCTATGTTTACCAGCCTGGTAAGCAGTCTGCTGCAAGGCTGGGGAATATATCTGCTATCTTTTGAAAGCATAGATGTTTTAAATGGACTGTGATTACAAAACTGCACAGCCTGAGTTTTCTGTCCAGTACAAAAGGGGTTAAAATTTAATAAGTGTTGGACAGGAGGAAGAGAAAAAACCCTAGGCAGAATGTCTCCACACAGAGAAACAGAGAACAGTTAATTTGTGCTCCAAACTGCCAAGGACAGCAGAAAAAAAAAGCAACAAGTATAAATAATTAAAACAGAGATTAGATAAATATTTGGGGAGGGGGTACTGTGATGGTGCAATTGCTGACGTTGATAAGAGGTGGACTTCTGTCCTTCCTGGCCCCTTTTGTTCGACGGTGTCCTACGATCCATTACTTAGTAGCCTGACATATGCCATAATTTTTAGGGTTTAAACCACATTTTTTTAAAAGCTTGCGTAAGAATGAACTGTAGAACACAGGCTGGGATATGACTCTGTCGTGCAATATGGCTTTATGATTCATTCATTTTCCCAGACTTTATTTCTCCAGAGCTGGTCCTGGGTTGGCATCTTGAGCCCTGCAAAGACACACAGGGCTGAGTGGAAGGAATATAAATGCTTCACTGGAGCCAGACTCAGGCTGGGGCAGTTGCTGTCAATATACTGAAGCTGAAATACATTGACAGGGTGGTGGGGGAGGTGTTCTGCAGTGCTGCAGATCCCAGGAATACCTTATCTTGGGAGCAAGGAATTAGATTTTTTTTAAAAAACATTCACCAACACGGTTGTTTCTTGCTTCAGAGATAAACAGCTACAATGTCAGGTAATCAACATAGCCTGTTTTTTATTGTTTAAAAGGGAAAGAAACTCAAACAAACATATTTTAGTAATAATTAATAGATTTACACATTAACACAAAAATATTACTTAAAGACTATAAGAAATTAAGCTAATCTTTAACAAATGAAATATTTTTCTATAGAAGGAAAGGGAAGCAAGCAGGCAACTTACAATGGAATACTAAATTTGCAGTGCGCAATTTCTAACAAAGCCTTTAAAATAAAGCTTTCATTAAAATACTCTTCAGAGCTCAGAAATACTTGCAAACACATCAAAGAACACAAGAGCTCTATTAATCTATCAATTAAACCACTTTGATTTTTCATGTCTGTTTTCCTATGTTCACATTCTTATCTTTTATGATATGAATTTTTAACCTTATAAAAATATCCCACATGAATTTCAGGCTTCCGTGTCACAGCGGTTTATATGGTAATCTCGGGGTGTCATCTTTTACCCTGCGGTGACTGCACATACCCTCGAGAGGTGTTCTCACTCACGCACTGCAGCCAGACTGTATGGCGAGCTCAGCCTGGCTCTCTTGGAGACAGGGAAATGCAAGGTACCATTTTTTTATTTTTTTTTTAGCAGACTGTAAATGATTCCTATTCTTTGCTCCACAGAACATCCGATGTGGTGCCCAATCGGCTGAGAAAGCTGCACAGACGTCAGTGTCTGTGTGTGTGTGTGTGCGAGCGTGTGTCTGCACAGCCAACTGCAGCTGGAACCTCCATTAGAGCAGCCCTATTGATTTCTGGTTCACACTGCAGTAACAGGGCTGGAGCGTGCGGAAGGAGATTGGGGGCGGGGGGGGGAGGGGGGGGGGGGCTGGTTAGAGAGAGAGAAAAAGGCAGGGGAAAAAAATCCCAGGATGACTTAAAAACAGGAATTAATGGAAGGCACATCGGGTTGTCTGCGCATATATACAGCACATACATGGCTGTTTCCAGAGATGTGCCACTGCGCTGTTTCCTTAAGAAGAAAGAAAGAGGAGGAAGGGAGAGGGTGGAGGGGGGGGAGAGAAAAGAACAAAAACCAGTCAGAGCAATCCCCGCACCTCAAATAACAACAGTCTGCCGAGGTTTCAGATCCAGTGCATGTTCGATGTTTTCTTGCTGCTATGCTTTGCACACCGAAGCTGTCTGCAAAATGTTTCTGTTTCATTGAAGGACTGCAGGATGCCCGCTTTAAATTGCTCTTTCTCTGTGCACCCTGTTATCTGCGGGAGGTGGCTGGGGGTTAGAAATTCTACTCGGAGTCTGTCAAATGTAGTGCACAGAGAGCTCCAGGAAGTTGCTCTGCATTTACTGACAGTCATTTTCTCGTGATGCATAATGCACAAGGTGCCATTGCAAGCTGAGGTGTAAAAACAGGGAAAAATGATGTTTATGGTAGTGACTGAGCTTTCCTCTTCCTCTGAGGTTTCTTTCCCAGCTAATATCTGGGAATAATTTATAGCTGCATGTTAATATGTTGTCTTCGTATTTCAGCACATCTGCGAAGAAAATCCCTGCAAAGAATGTCTTTTCACAATCGCTGTATGTCATTCTGGCAAACTATAACTGCGAGCAGTACACTATTAAGGGGGGAAAACCCCCCAGCACTGTTATCTGGTTAGGGAGTGGGGGCAGGGGCGACGGTAATACCTTTAAAAAAACGAAAAGCGGTAAGCCATTATTAGCAAAAGCTATATTGAGCATGCTTGCCAGACAGGCAGTGCAGCTCAGCTCTAGTTCCGCCCAGACATGTGCCTTGCCATTTTCATTTTAATCAGTCTGCTCAGGATGGCTGCTGATTCATTTTGCGGGATGGCCCCCTGGGAGCCAAGGTGGAAGCCTGAGGCGAGCTGCTATTGCATCAATGCAGCACTCCAGATCAGACACAGGGAGGGGAGACAAGGCTTCGGCAGCAGATCGCGTTCAAAATACCAGCCTTGCTATTAAAAAAAAAAAAAAAAAGAAAAAAAAAAGAAAAAAAAAAGCCCTCCCCAGACAAATAAAACCTCCATCGGAATAATAAAAATAAAAGAAGGAAAAACCCCAAACTCCATCCCGTCCTCCTCCTGCACCATTTTCTCCCCCCCCCCCCCCCCCCACAACAAATAATTAAATAAAACACAATTAGCAGAGAAAAATCTCTTCTGCTCCTTCCTTCCCCTCGCACCCTGGAATCACTGGAGCTACCATTTCTTTTCACAACTCCTCGTTTAAAAAGAAAAAGAACGCTCTCTATTTCTCTATTTACCTGATAACTAGCTGGGGGTGGGATACCTGATTTAGCTGGAGACTTTGATTTGTGGGATTGACAACCTTATTATGCAGTGAGCTTATTATTGATATTATTCTGCTCTCGGTTGCCATGACCACCTTGTGAGAGACATTCAATTTTCTCTCTTCCATCATCATTATCTATGAGGCCATCTGTTGTGGAAAATGAATTCAGCCTCATTTGCATGACTGATAAGCAAATTTTTTTTTATCTATTTAACAGAAGGTCATATGCCGGGGATTTGGAGCTGGTGAAAAAAAAAGTGGAGGAAAAAAAAGGCATCTCGAGAGGATGAGTGGGAGTGCGTGCATTAGAGGATGTATGTGGAAGTAAAACAGATCCCTCAGGCCTGCTAGCCTATCCTACTGCATTTGTCATTCCTGCCAGGGCGACATTTTTTTCCCCCTAAGCTTCTGCACACTAAAGAGAGTGAGAGCTTTTTCCCTGCAGTCTTCTTGAAGCCCCCTGATTTTTTTACTCAGTGTTGGTGGGTGTATTTTAATATATATATATTTTTTGAATTCCCTGGAACATGGGGTATCTTTTCAGTGTTCAATGAAGAAAAAAGCAGCCTTTTCTGGGTCTCTGTGGTATGCTTCTTACTCCTCATCCTTTCAAAGTTGTAGTAAGCCAGGGTGTTTCTTAGCCATGCTGAAATGTCTTTCTTATGTTTAACTTGTAAATGGTTAATGGTGCAGGTGTGGGATGTGTTTTATGTAGGGTGGGGGTTGATTCTTGTAGCTAACTGGAAAGATTATTGTGATTTTTGCAGTCGTTCTGTAGCTTGTACTTAAATGTCCATTGTTTGCTCTTTTCAAGTTCTTCTGACAATACTGCTGTGCAGACAAAATTATATTGGGCTGTAGAAAAGCTTAAAAAATCCTAAAGTGAGTGTTTACAATATGAACGCATAATGTTGCATGCATTAAGCATGTTGTTGTTTATATAAACTTGCTGCATGTTGGACGGTACTTGTTTGATATGGAGAACCTGAGACAAAAACTTCACAGATTGGAAAGCTCAAATCTCCTAACAGCCAAATACAATTAAATAAAAGATTATTAGATACTATGTTTTTACACTAAAACAACATTTGAAAACAGTGGATTTATACTTCAAAGGAGAACACTCATACAAGAGTAGCATTTTTAAAGAACACTATTTTAAATGTCTTGTATCTGTAAGAGTTTTTCCTTTTCATAAAGAGAATCAGCTCTGTAAATAAGGGATGGTTAATTCAGTTAACCCTCTGAGAATATCATAGTCTATACTTCAATTTTAAAATAGCTCAGATAAGTATGACCGTAGTCCATGTAAATTTAGTTTGAATTTGCTAATAGTATTAATTTAGTTCTAAATACTAACTGAAGAGTATAACAGAAAATGAATTATATTAGTTAGTAAAAAAGAATTACTTATTATCCTCTTATAGATGAGATGTTACACAGGTTTGCTTCATTTGTCACTAAAAAAGATTAAACTTAATGGAACAGAAGCATGCCATTGCTTTTTGTGTACTGAACAAGCTACACAGCTTCATGTAGCCAAAAAGAAGTTTAAATATATACACGTTTATTTGTTTTCTGCAGAACTAATGTGTGCATAACTAGAGTTTTTACATGATAAGTGTTTTGCATGGCTGACAATGCTCCTTTTAAAGATAGGAAATGAGATACACTTTTTTTTTATTATTGCAAATAAATGCGTTTGGGTTTTATTTACAATCTCTTTACATAATTCTCTTAAAAAAATTGAATCTTCTTCATATTTTGTACTTACAACAGAGAAATGGTTGTGGGTGCTGAATTTCAGGTGGAAAGAAGTTTCACTTTTATTGAGGTCAGAAAGAGACCAAGTGTCTGACTTGCCTACCATAAGTAACTTATTCTAAATTGCTTGATTAAAAAGACATTTTTTTTCTTTTAGAAAATGCTCTGCAACAGACCTAGCATTAACCTGTCATGATAATCTCTAGCTGATAGTTGTTTAAAGGATACTTCTTTTTTTTTTTTTTTTTTTTTTTTTTATCTTATCCCTCTGATTTCAGACAGAGTATCTTTCTTGCAGATTTTTTAAAAGTAATAACACTTAATACTGCTTTTGGCATCAGCCATATTTATCATGCCTGTTGGAGTTTGCAGTGGAAGTTGGATTACAAAACTAATTTCACACTCAAAGTTCAGCACAGTGCAGCTCTGGTGGTTGGGGTGGATTGTTTGAAATGGTACTAGTTTCCTCAATGGACTTCAGCTGGAAGTAATAGGACACTGTGTATTAGCAGGCTGCCTTCTAGCATGCAAAGGTTGAGGTCTTCGTCTTCTCCCCTCCTCCCTCCTTCACTTGGATTGTTAGCATCTCCCAAAGCCTTGCGACTAAAAAACCGGCAAACTTCTGAAAAAAAAAAAAAAAAAGGAAAGCCTAACAGATAACACAGCCAGTTCTCTCCCCTTGCCCCCCAAAAGTTAATTACCAAGCTTGGTTGGATTCCTCCCCGCCACCCTGACATTTGACTGCCGCTAATTCACTGATTAATCTCATTAATGTGATTAGAGCGGGATTTGGAGCTGGCTGCCATTGTTCTGCGGGCAGTGCTGCTCGCTCGCCACCTCCTCCCGTTTGGCCGCGGTGTTTCCCGGGCGCCCCCCGCTCGGTTCAGCACCGGGAGCTGTCCGCCGCCATCGCCCCGGCCGGCCGCCGCTTGCCGGGCAGCCGGGGGGCGGCTCCGGGGCCCCCTAACCGGGCGGGGTGAACATGGCTCTGCTTTCCAGTCTTTGTTTTCTCTCTCTCTCTCTCTCTTTTTTTTTTTTTTTAATTATTTATTTATTTTTCTTTCTCAGACAGATCCACGGGCAGCGTAGTTGAAATGCTATTCCCTTGCAGCCATGCAATTTAACTCTCAAAACGTGAGGGACACTACAGCTTGTTGCCATATTTAGCCCCACTTATTCTTCTTAGAAAAAAAAAAAAAAAAAAAAAGTGCTCGGTTAGCTAAATCCTTTCAGTTCTCTTCTTTTGGCACAAGTAAACAATGCGTCTAGCTTACCACCTCAAAACTACATTTGCCCTCACCAGCACTGTTGTGCCTGAGGTCTTTCCTCTGTCTGCACTGCAAATTTTTTCTAGAGTTGGAAAATAGCAAGCATTTTATTGATCAAAACTTGATCTGGGAGATCTTTTTAAGGTTTCGTTATACATATAAATGACTTTTGCAGTCATCAGTTGCAGCAGTATTTAATATTCAAGTTTGTAGGTTAGACAGTTTTAAATCAGAATAGGAATAACTTCTTAAAAGTAAGGCACTTTACACAGCATTAGGGCATGATCTGCTCTGCCCTTTTTGGTATTTTGACTTTTATTATCTAGAAGTTACATTGTTATCATTTAATAACTGCCAACGGCACATGCGCAGTAACTTTTTCTTCCCCCCCCCCCCCCCCCCCCCCCCCCCAATATCTTCTCTTTCATTTGTATTCTTTATGAGCATGACCCTGTACTGGAAACTGAAGCCACACATTAAACTCTATTGTATGAAGGATTTGCCAGGACATGCAATGAACTCCTGCAAATCCCTGAATTAAGAACACTTTTCATGACAAAGTGTCTTGCTGAGGAAAAGGTGGGATCTATTAAAGAACACACTACATTTTAAAAGATTTAAGTATAGTTAATGTCAGTGAATCCTCTGCAGCCACTGAAATTTATGGATAAATAATACTTGCATCCAAAACTGACAAAGTGCATTAAAACTGAAAAAGGCTGTTGTTTGCTTTATTATACATTTGTCTTTCATGTAGTTTTTCAGTTACTGATACCATATTCTTAATAAGATTTCCTATTTCCTTTTCATTTCCCTTTCTTACCTTTTCTTTCTCAGCCCAAATCAAAAGCCCGGTGACTAAAGTATTGTCTCTTTAACTGCTTTACAGAGCTATACGTTTAAAGGATGTATAAAATAGGACTGTATAGGAACAGGTTTTAACAGTGACAGCCACAATATGCAGGCCAATTAAGGCTGCTCGTTAGCGGGTATATTCTTGTAATACTCCTGTCAAGCTGAAATTGTACTCCCTTATTGACAGTAGTGGGTTCGTCTGATGCTTGAATTATGCTTTCTGTGTTTGTCTAATGTTCCAAGTCTCGTTAGAAACTGCTACCAGTGAGAAAGTAAAAGAAAATGAAGGCTTTTCAAGCGTACTTTATGTGAAATTTGCTAACCTGGCTAACTTAACCTTCAGGAAAAATACTGTGCTCTCATTAACACTGCTTAAACATGACCTGCATCTCCTTTTCCCCATGGATAATGCGCGTTGACGAGACACAGGCTGGGGGAGGGAGAATCCATCCCACAACATTAAACCCATACTCTAACGTCTTATGGAGGATAATTAGGCCAATGAATCACCAGTCTCCCAAAATTATTTTTCACACTGATCTTTTTGCAAATGTTTCTAATTTATACATCCCACCCCCCCTCTCTTTAAGTCTCTATCACCAACACAAGGTTTATATACATTTTGCCCCATTTAAGGCAAGTATTGTTCTTGTCTTCAGTGAGACAAGCATCTGGCTATTTCTTTGTGTCATCCCGAGGGTGGACAACATTATGATTTATTTTTTTTTCCCCAGCTAAATCACCTCAAAGCCATTTAAAAAGTTTGAAAACACCTGTCATGATATGCATGCCACACAGTCATCTTCACAATCCTATTAAGGCTAGCCAGCATGTAATATAAGGTAGTTTGCTCATGAGGGAGAAGACAAGCCTTGATTTTTGAAGCAAGAATACAGTTATTCAAAGATTCTGCGGTAAATTGTATGTTAGTAAATAATAAGGTTCATCTTTAGGGGTACAGATACCCCTATACACATACAAAGGGGCCCTTCGACCACCAGGTGTGCACCTGCTTCTCAGCCTGCGTTGATACGGGTGAAATAGAACCAAATGACATGTACTCGCTAGAAACCAAACATGGTAGCTCCGTTTCCCCGGTACGACGAGGAGGCTTTTCTCCTTGCAGCCCTGCTCTGCGCAGCCTTTTCCGCTCTCCCTCCCTGCACCTGCGGCCCAGCCGGGCGCTGCTCCTGGGCCTCTACACCTCGGCCTCGGGGGAGTCCTGCGAGGACGGGGAGATGTAATCAGAGATGACAGAGAAAAATTAACAGGGAAAAAAAAAAAAAAAAAAAGGAGAGAGAAAAAAAAGGAGAGAGAAAAAAAAAAAAAAAAAAAACGAGGTGGAGATGGGGGGGCGGGGGAAGGTACACGTAAGTCCTTTTTTTGCTTTCTGAGGGAAACACTGCGTTTTCCACGAAAAACGTGGAAGTCGTGAGGGCTCTGCTATTGTTAGTCCCTTCCCCAGCAGGTTGGCTCTCCTCTGATTCCCTTTGACAAACTTTCCCGAAAAAGCCCTTCTCCTGCCATCAGAGCGCAGCTCTGGGGCTGCTGTGATGGCTCGGGCTGTGAAGGCCGGTGCGGTGGAGGCTGATCACTTCAGACTGCAGTGTGATTTCTGGCGAGGCTAGATGGGAAGGGAATTGTAACCTCTGTAGTAACCGACATGTCTGGCCTCCACACGTCAGGCAGCGGGCTCGGGCTCGGCAGGGATTACCTCCGAGGGCTGCCCGAGGGTGTTCCTGGTGACTGGCGGGGCAGTCCCCCCCGCCTCAGCCGCGGCCAGCGGGGCTGTGCCCGCGGTGCCCTTGCAGCGGCGGGGCTGCCCACACCGAGCGCCCCCGCGCAGGACGAGCCGTGGCGGGGAGGGATGGAGGGATGGAGGGTGGAGGGTTGAGAGAGGGAGGGAGGGATGGAGGAAGGGAGGGATGGAGGGAGGGAGGAAGCGCTGCAGGGAGGAGGGGCTGCAGCAAGCACAATGGCAGTAAGGAGGGCAACGACACCGGCAGGCGCGCGTGTGTGTGCGGGGAGGGGGGCGACAGAGGGGGTGGGGGCACATGTGTGTGTGTGCTTGCGCTGCCCAGGGACCTTCCCGGGAGTCAGGCAGCCGGCCCGCAAGGATGGATGCTGAGGGCAGTAGCGCCGGGGGCTCCCCGGAGGGAGGCACCGCGCTGCCCGGGGTAGACAGCGGGCACGGCTCCGCGGGGGCTCCGAGCATCCCCCTTCCTTCCTCCCCCCCTCCCCCCGCTCCCTTCCTCCCCTCCCTGCCGCCGTGCCAACCCGTGGGGGTGCCGCTGCCCCCGCCTAGAGCTCACAGCCTCTCACGCTTCTACCGAAATGACATTTCGGGGACGGGGTTAAAAAAGAAGAGGCGAGCCGCTGGCGAGCCGCTCCCGTCGAAGGGGGATCCGGCTGCCCGGGGGCGGGCGCACAGCGGCGGGCAGCCCCCGCAGCGGCGCTGCGAGGCAGTGAGGTGCCTCTCTCCCCCCGCTTATTGTCTGCGGGACACGGCCCCGGCATTTGGGAACACCGGCCGCGGCTAAGCGGAGGCAACATGATCCGCAAAATTCACGTCAAATTGCTGGGGGGGGGGGGGGGGGAAGGAAGGAAGCGCTGCGGAGAAGTACGCAAAAATCTGGCCCTTTTTGTGTGCGAGCCCTTGTTTACGTTTGGTCTGTTGATCACCCAAAGTTTAGCTTGCGCAAGTTGCTAATGTGGAAGGCTAATCTTGTCATCTGGGGACAGTTCACTTCTTTTGTTTCAAAAGGCAGAACATGGGGTGAGCAGGTAAAATAAGCGAGGCTCTCAGCGATCCGGCTGAATTAACTCTTGTGAACCCTGGAGAGGCACCCCAGAGGCAAGGCAATGCCTATTTTAAGTCCTTATTTTCTGTCAAAGATACAGACGAAGGCCGAATGATTTCGGGGGGGCGGGGGGGGGGGGGGGGAAGGGTGATGAGGCGCGGGGGGGGGGGAACCGTTCCATAGCGGAGACACCATTTTACGCCGGCAGCAGCGCCAGGGCTATATTTTTAGCTTTGCCCCCTCCCCGGCGAGGCGGAGAGCGGCTGGAGGTCGGGCCCGCCGGGGAGCCCGGCTTGGGGTGGCACGGGGTGGAGTGGGGGGGGCCGCAGAGACCGTCCCCGACCCCGACTCCATCCCTGCCCGCCTCCCGCCGGGGGCTGGGCGTGCGCGGCCGCGGCGCGCAACTCGGGGCGCGCATCGGGAGCGGGAAGATGGATGCGCGGCGCGCTGCCTAGAGGATGCGGGCGGAGGCAGGGTAAGTCGGCGATCCGCTGCCGAGGCCGTTCTGCCGCAGGGATGTGGTCTCTAAGGGAAGCGGTGCTCGCTGCCTGCCGCGCTGCCCCCGGCTTCTTCCAGCCCTCCGCCGCCGCTCTGCTGTTCTTAAATGGAGGTTCCAGCTGATCCAGCAGGCGCAGAGCCGCACGCGTGCCCCTCTTTTCGGCGCTCGGTGGTGGCAACTTATTAATTTCTTGTCTTCGACTTCAGGCCCGTCGGTTTCCTGTCTGAAGGCATTATTACTTTTGTCCATGTGGCAAAATAATTAGCATACAGATGAGAAGGGATCCTGCCTCTGAGCCTCAGTTGCAGGAGAAGATGTGCAGTGGAAAGTTGATTGGATGAATGGAGAACAAATGGTGGGCGTTCAAAAGCATTAGGAGAGTTTTGTTGTCGTCGAGCAGGTTTGTCAGTTTTCTGGGTGAATCTCGTAAGATGGAAGGCAGGGTGGCTGGTGCTGAGACGACTGCTTGACACACTGTGGCCTACTTGAAGGTGTACGTTTGGACTGCATGCGTAGCTAATTCATTTGGACTACTTTGTTTTGCAATTCTACGGCTTTCTCTTTGCAATTCCCTCAAGGTAAATATGTCCTTTTGTCACTGTTGTTGCTTGTAGGGCACTTTGTTGTTGTTCACAAAGTGATGGAAAGTTCATCTCTTTGGGCAGTTAAGAAAAGAATAGACGGGTTTTGTACTTCTCCCACCACAGCTCCTCAACACGTCCTCCTGTGCATAGAGCTGGAGGAAGCTGAGCAGCTCAGGGCCCGATCCTGCTCTCACTGAAGTCTGCGGGGAGTTTGACATTGCTTCCAGCGAAAGCAGGATCGAGCCTTCAGTGGTTGTTGTTTTAAGAATGACTGCTGGAAATTTCAGAATTCTGCTTCTATTTTCCAGAACAATGTGGGTAGACCTGTAAAATTAACAGCTACTGTTTCAATGAAAACCCTTATGTGATTAGTTTTGGTTGGTGTGCTATGTATTTTCGTGGCTGAAAAGGGGGGAAAAATGCTTATTTAACACAAACTCACTAGTAATTCTAAAAACTGAAGTTATTGATCGACAAATTACAAGTGAGTCTCTCCACTCCAGATATCTCTAATATATATGTGTCCTTATGAAGGCTTCCTTATTGAAAGGAGAAAACAAAAGAATATAAACAAGCTATATTTGAAATATATATATTTTGCCAGATGATAACACTGAGTCAGACTGGAATCCCACTTCTCGAACAGAGCATCCATTGATAGGCATTTCTTATATAATTCATATGCTGTATATAAAATATGGGGTGCTTTAACATTTAGAAAAATGTGCTTTTTTCTGTATAGTCATTAAGGAATATTTTTACCCAATTTTAATGATTCTTAATCTCCTTTAAAATGGTGATTTTCATTTTAACTGACCTAATTTTGAAACTGCAGTTAAGGTTGGGGTTAAGTAGAAATGATTATCCTTTTATTGTCTTTATGTAGGTTTTTTGACTATTTTAGAAAAGTCTGATTGCCTCTCATTTTAGAGTTGTGGGGTTTTTGTACCTTTAATTATGTTGTTTTGGAGAACAACAGTATATAGCTCCAAACAATATTTCATTTTTACCTCTATTTACCTCTCTTCTCCTGTTTATTTATTTATTTATTTATTTTGATTTTATTTATTCAACATTTCAGATTCGCATAAGAGTTTATTTTCAAAAATTCGCAAACAGATAAAAGTCTTTGTCATGTCACTCTGCAAACAACAACAACAAAAAATCTTGGAATAAGCCGTTAACCCTTTGTAGACAGTTAGCAGGTACTTCTGATTTCTCAAGGTTCTTCAAGTTTGTAATGATAAGGTTAAACTTGGTTGCTGTGATGTTGTCTGGTGAATGTATATGTATATACTTGTTTGCAATATGTCACATTTAAAAACAATTTAGGTGGCAACATAACGTTCCTAACATTAGAAATACAGAGTGATGTGAGACTATACAATAAAGTAGATTTTTTCCTGGGGTGGGGGGAGAAGTAATGACTTAAAAAAAAAATTACAGGGATTTGTCAAGTGAAACAAAGAGAATAGTAAATGGTCACAGTGAGTGAATACAGAATTCAGCACATTTTAAACAAACCAGAGTAAGATTCAATTTTGCATGTATTTTGCAGTCTGAACTTTCTGGAGACCTAATTTATTTATTTTTTTATTATAATTTTTTCCCACCCCGTTATTTCAACCAACAAGGGCAATAGTTAAATATTAAATATTTGAAATGGTTTCTTTGTTTTAGATTTAAATACCCACTTATATACCCACATTTTTAAAAAAAGACATTGGTTTTATCATAGTAATTCTTAGTTCAAAGTATGACTGTTGTTTTAGTCTACAGTCTTGTATCTTACATATTATAGAATTGTGTGTGTTTGGAGACAAAGACAATTAAGAAAGAAGAGGACCTAATTCAGTGTATTCAAAGGTGTATTATTTCTCCAGATTTGTTAAGGACCATTTCTGAAGGTCTTTCATTTTCTTTTATTTTTTTGTTAATTTTTTATGTTGAGATGATGAGTAAGATATGCAAAGACTATTTTGATTGCACATAAATGCAAATGGTTATATGAGGATTTATTAGCTAGGCATAGAAACTTTGCCATATGAACGTTAAAAAAATGTACTGTTTTGAAAACTGTTCTTCTGTATAAGTCAGGCTTTATGTAGACTTGAAAAGAATGAAAATATAATTCACATCCATCAGCATTTCCATGGGAAATCAGCATGGGCATTTCATTTTAAAATGAATAGTACAAGCTCATTTATAAAACAAAGTTCTCTGTGATAAAACCTGTTTCTTGATAAACTCTGAGCACAGTAATTGTTTTATTGAGAGATTCAGTGGTGGAAAAGTATTTTGATATTTAATACATATGCAATACTGAAATCTATCCTTATGGAAATACTGAATTTAATATTGCCTGAACTTGATAGATGTTTGCATCATGTTGATCAACTTTCAATAAAGACGTGAAGTTTTTGATAGTATAGTACAAGAAAACTTTATGGCTGTACATTACTTAGTGACCTTTTCTTTCTCATAATAGGAGTCATTAACAATTCTAATAAGATTATCAATAATGGTTTAAACAGAAATGCAGTCAGATTTCTATGAAATTAAAATGGGTGCAGACAAAATAGCATTATCTCCATACACCCTAGATTAAAAAGTCACAAGGAGAACAAATCAAAGCTTTTGTAGGCTGTTGACAAAGATTATCTCTTTAGAATCCTTCACAGTATTAATTAATTAATTAATTATTAGAACCACTCTGACTATTTTAATCATAGAGGAAAAAGCCAAAAAATGTGATGAAACTGAAATGAAGGGGGAATGTCTTGTGTTGGGAGGGGGAGTAGGGTATGGAGACAGACAGACAAAAAGCACAGCAGGATTTTTGATCCTTTAAAAGGGATAATACTTTTAGTCAGGAAAACCGTAAACATTATTAGATTAAAATATGATCTCAGATCAGATTTGCAGTATACACACTAGTTCAGTATGTTTGCATTGAAGATGCAGATGTGGAACACAGTCACTAAGTAACAGAACTAGCCAACTTGGTTGTGAAAATAATCAAGGCTGCAGGGCACCCCATAGAGATCCATCAAATCAGGTCTGGTATAGAACTGTCTGGTAGGTTGAAAACATTAAGAAATCAATGCTGCGTCTGCCAGCAGACCCTTTGGTTTGCTGAAACTCCCACCTGCCTAATGTATCTGGGCAATTGGTTTCAGAAACCAGTTTCCTTCAGGATATGTTTTCTGTATCTTGAGGGTCCAGCATAAGCAAATTGATTATAGCTCTGCACCAGGCAAACTCATAAACATCTGTAAGCTCACAGATTTTCAGCATAACTAGTACTGAGGTCTCCTATTTTGTGAAGTAATAAAAGTGTACATCTATCATACCTCTTGACAGCATGACATTTTTTAATCAGGAAGTTGATTAAAAAGGACATGGTATACTACGAATGTATGTTCATTTGGCATAACTTCATCTGCTTCAGTCTGAATCTGGCAAGTGCTGTCTGTCACTAGTTGCAGTGGTGAAAAGAATCAGTATAAAGTAGCATTGTTCATTTTTATGTTTGTTTGTTGTTGTTTTTTTGTTTGTTTGTTTTTAATTATTTTCATGAGAGATTTTAAGAAGGCCACTGTTTTGTTCATACTTTACATGAGCCTGATTCTGACCCCAATGGAAAGACATCAATGAGCTCTGGATCAGGTCTGAAATATCTTTTTATAGAGTAGTAGGCCAAACATGCAGCTCCAGAAAAATCACAAGAAAATATCTCCTCTCTGTCTCATATTTTTCTAATTAATAAGTTTATTTACCATTCAAACCATTCAAAAGAGACTTTAGGCTGGTCAATGGGTGGCTTATTTTTTCTAATCTAGTGATGTTTCACACACACAGATAGAAATGGTGATACTAGAAAGGTGTAATGCCACAGGTATTTATTTCACATATAAATAGCTTGTTTTATTTTTCCAAGGGAAATTCCTTTTTGTCCTCTTGTCTCTAGCCAGTACTAGAGGATATTACCAAGGGAATAAAATTTTATGCCTAATTTTAGTGTACCCCTGCCTAATGTGGTGTGAATAAGTACCATGTTACAGCATTTAACCCAGTCCATCTTTGTCACTTCCTGAACAGTTCCTCTGTTCAGGTAAAATAGCCAAAATGCAGGAAGAGAAGATATCTAAGATTTGCTATGTGGGTAAGCTTTAGAGAGTGATTGTTCTTTCTGTTGGAGTAGATGTGCCAGCATCAGCAGCAGGGACATTCTATTGAGTAAGGATCAGGAAATACCTTTGGAAGGGGTTCCCCAAGCCTCTTGTGATAAAGCAAGTCAGTGGCTATTCCGTTTGTTTCTTTTCTCCTTCCTCAGAATTTGATGTTGAATCAAATGCCTTAATTTTCTGAATTTTCAAGTAGTCCATGCAGCCTCTAAAAAAACAATATTGATTTGTTTTAGTAACATATTTTTCAGAAATATCAGAAATTCCTCTACTGTCAGAAGGGGAAGAGGCCCATATTTGAATAAGAAACTATGTTTATAAAAACTTTGCATACATTGTGACAGTCATATCTCATGCATAAATATCTAGGATTGTTTTCTGGTCATGTCCGTAGTAAGAAATAAAACTGTTATGTCACAGAAAATGGTAAGGTTGAGTGCAGGTCTTTTTATTTCCTGTGCATCTTTTTAGTGCTTTTGGTATGTTTAAGGCAAGTAATGAATGCAGAATGGTATCTCTGCAGTGACTTAGTTATGCAGCATAGTTTGACTGGTTAAAAAATAAATAAATAAAAAATAAACTTGGAACTGACACTACAAAGTAAAGTTCATGTTTTGTCAGTCTGTGCACACACAAAGTCCATTCTGGGTCTTGTTAGTAAACAGAGTTTACATGGGTCAAGTTGAACTACCTTCACAGACAGAACAACATGACTATTCCAGTAATGGTAAGATGCCTGCACAGGTTGTGTACTACTTGTTTACTTAGACAAACAAACTTAGTAAGTTCATCAACAATTTCATAATGTTCTGACCCTTTGGCTGTGACCATCCTGCTCCCAATCTCAAACTCTATTTTCCAATGATGAAAAAAAAAAACAACATAACATTTATTTTGACCTTTTAAATTACTCAGCATGTTTGGACCTGCCTGAGCTTAAGGCATTTCTCTGTGTGGAATTACTGGATCTTTGTATTCCAGGAAAATATCATACTTCTTCAGTCCTTGGGGGTAGTAGGTGCAGGTCAGGCTGCAGCATTCTCACAGGAATTAAGGTGATTTTTGGACATTTCATGTAAAAGATGCAGAGGCTGTGATAAGAGCAATGAGTAACAATGTCATGCCAGGGAAAGCAAATCAAGTTCAATTAAAAGGAAGCTGCTAGTGGAAAAAAAACTGAGATCCTATTGACCAGTACACAGAAGTTGATGTTAATGAAAATGAGAACTCCATGACCATTGTACATATGACCTCAAAAAAGAGAAGAACTTCCAAAATAGATATGGACAACAAGCCTGTTGAAAAGGGAGGCATAGAGGAGTCAGGAGGTATACTTGGATGGAAGTCAGGAGTACTTCATGAAACCACAGACCAGTTGGAAAAGCAGAGAATGCTCAGGTAGGTTTATTTACATATACTGTTTCTGCTAGTTCTTTCACAACCTTAGGAACCCATTGCTTCTCAGTTACTCCACTCATCTCTCAAAATGGTATCTAACCATATGGGGACAGGGAACAAAGAATATGCCATTCAAATAGCCAGATTATTTTAACAATATTTCCATATGGATGGTCAATGATAAATACAAATAAGATGAATAGACCACACCTGCTATTCATAAATGTACACAAATATACGAAAATATACACAAATATGTGTGGTCATATAGTCTTTTTAGATTCTAATGATCAATTCCTTGCACACAGGGGTAAAACCAATGGCATAGAAACATATATCTTAGTGTTCCATTAAGATAGATGGGAAACATCTATCAAATTTGTAAACAGTCTTGTCACCAAAACTCTTTTTTTGTGAATGAAATGTAGACGTATTATGAACTGCATGTACATGCAGTCCCTCACTTTCTGAGAGGAAACCAAATTCAAAACATTATTTTTTTAATGGAGAAAAAGTGGATAGATTTTGTGGCTGGTTTAGAGAATTTGCTCACTGAATTAAACAGTAACAGCTATCCATTCCATTAGTGGATTTTCAGGTTGATCTTTGCATGAACATCCCCTTTTACCTTCATGACCCTGTCATCATTTTTCAGCATGTATTCTTTCAACTTTGGGAGTGAGTTTCTAGGAAAGCCTGTTTTGCTTCTCCTTTTACAGTTATACTGCCTCACCTTCATCAGCTCTGGAGTAGTCCTTGTTGCATAGAGGCTGGTAACACGTGTGGGTTCATCTGTTCTGAAGAACCTTCTCAGGGCCTCAGCAATTTATGAACAGACCGTTGCCTTCTCAGTGACACTTACTGCCATGATTTTACAGCTGGTGTGTATGGTAGTGCATGCACTGGATGCCAGCTTTCTGAATTGTCCATCACAAGTCTGACCCATTTCATATATTATGAGAAAACATATGTATGGGAAAAGGGTGGAAGTTTTTATCTATGGCCTAATAATATATTTTTTTGTTTTGTTTTATTTTGTTGATGTTTATCGGTGACCTTGGCTGAGAAGAACCAGATGATAATTAGAAAGAAAAAAAAATAATAAAGTAAAGAAAAAGATAGATTTTCTCCATAGTTCTGTTTGGCCCTGGTGACACAACAGTCTGGAGGAAAGACACACTTGAATAGTGTACCCTGAAGCCAGAGCATCCTGATGTAGCAAATGCAGGCACTGCAAAGCAGTATGGACCAAAACACCTAGTCATTTCAATCCAGAAGACACTGTGCTTCATAAACAGTTCTGCGGACTAGATCTCATCCCATATACCTTCTTTCTTTACCTCCTACCTGCCCAAGAGCCAGCACAGATTGCCACAGTGTTACTTCCAGCCAACTCCAGTGGAAAACAAGGGCATGTGACAGGAGTGCACATATGTTAATGACTCATGCACCCTGCACTTCTTATTTGTCATTTTATATGTTTGTTATGGTTAATAAAGTTTTATTTTGTGAAGACTGTGATGCATTTTTTCTGCTTAAAAATGTATATGGAATTCTCTTTTTCTATATGTGTTCTTGTCACCAAATTCAGTAAAATGTGGATAACTTGAAATTAAATTTTTTTGCAGTCATAAGTATAGCTTACTCAAAGAGCAGAACAAGCAGATCCAAAGCAGTGCTGCCAATAACACATATGAGAGTATGCTTCTGAAGCTTCTAGAAGTTATATTCAGATTGGCTCCTATGATTGCTTTTTCGTGTTCAGATTCTCCAGTCTTTCTACTGTCACTGGAAACATCTTCATTTTTGTTTTAGAGGTATTTTTTAATTTACCAAATACCCATCAGATGACACTTCAGGAGCTAGGAAAGAAAAGATAGGTTTTGTTTGTTTGTTTGTTTTTGTTTTGTTTTGTGTTTTTTTTTTTTTTTGAGAATTATGGTTAATAAAATAACTGTAACATTGTAAATATCATGGTTTAGAAAACTGTCTTTGCATTACTGCACTGCAAAAGGATTCCTAAAAATGTAAGCTTTACATAGGTTTCATAATTGTACTGCAGTTATTGAGCCATCATCACTTAATTCAAAAACTCAAAAGTGTCATTTGTATTTATGCAGGTGAAAGTTAAGAGAAGCAGAAATAGGATGTCTTGCCTACTAATTTTTATTTATTTATTTATTTTGTTTTCCCACACTTTGCAAGATTATCAGCTCTTACACCTTTACAATAATCATGTTTATTACAGAGTTTTCAACACCAAAATGCTAACCAATGGAAGCAATCAAGGTTTACAGATTCCCAGAGCCAGTATGCTTCTAGTTTTCCAGGATACAAATACTTTTACTTTTAAGGCATTTCACTGGAAGGTTAGTATGTTCTCAGCACACAATTACAGGAGATGGAATTACATTATCCTGTATCTAAAAGCTTTGCTTCTTCTATTGAACATGGTAGATTTGCATCATGAGTGTTCCAAGGGCTAAAAATCTGACTGTGTTTACCCAGCAGGCAAATACCTGTACTTTGTGGCAACTTTTAGTTTTTGCCTCCATCATCTGCTTTTCATTAATTTTCTTTCTTTTTTGAAAAATCTGCTGATTAAATTTAAGCTCTGCACATACAGAGAAGATAGCTGCTGCCTTCTGTAACAGACATAAGAACTCCATTGGTTTGTGTATCTTTCTGATGTTATAGAATGAGGATGGAAAACTGGAAGTATGAACATGAGCATTAAAATTGGGAAGTTAAGGAAAAAGAAGGGGTGTTCACACAGAAAACAATGTAAAAAAAAAAAAAAAAAAAAAAAAAAAAAAAGCACAATGAAATAAGAATTGAGGAAGCTGAACCTAAACTCTAAAAATTCCTTGGGCAGAATGCTCGATCCCACATTGCACTGCCTCAAAATTTCTGCAAACTGCATTCATTATCCAGAATTCCAACATAGCTTTGTCTAGTGGAATCATTTATGGAGAACACTGTGTTTGCAAAGACCTTCAAGGTAGCATGAATTCTTAAAAAAATGCATTCCCAAGAGCTGTAGAGCATCACAACTGTTTCTTGGAAAGGTTTCTACTGTAGGCTGGACTTAAAAACAGATGGCTATAAGAGAACAAGGCCTTTTCTTACTCATCCGTGCAAATAAGTCAAAAGATTCTACCTGTCCCTTGGTTGGCCAGATGAGGGATAAAAAGAAAACAAATAAATAAGCATAGAGGGCTGAAAACTGTGAAAACAGAATCAGTAGCTGATACATATTATGACTTTTCTGATATGAGAATTACAGATTTCAGATCATAGCTTAACATTTTTTTTTGAAGAAGCTTTGACCTGACTGTTAACTGTAACCCTAAAATGACTAAAAATGTCTCAGCTAGTGTTTGTTCACACATACACTTAACTGTTATTTTTCTGCTGAAATATCAAAATGTTAGAGCCATGGTAACAGTTAAAAGAATTTGCCAGACAGCTATATTAGAACAAGGAGACAATAGATTTGCATGGATACAGAGCCAGTGGCCTAATCCTAATTCCACTGAAGTCATTTGGATTTTTTTCAGGGGAATGATGCATTTTGTACTAGTTTCTTGATTTGTGAGATGTTAACCTATACACTATTCCAGTATGGCTTTCCAAGCAATTAAATATAAAATATAATTATTAACCAATGCTTTACCAGTTGAATTCTTGATCGTTTTACCATTTTGCCCAAATGAAGGTCTGAATACTAAATTTGAGTTTGACATGTCATTTCTGTAAGTAATTTTTTGATTAACCAAAATCTTGATTGTGGTAAGCTTGAAAACAATCTTTCCTCAGGAGGCATCACACCCATGACATAAGCCAAGAAATACTTTATTGTCCTCTCTAGAGGAAAGTTGCTGTACCTGTTTACAAGTGCCTGAAACACTAATGATCAAAACAGTATCAAACTGAAAGGGATGGGATATCTGTATTAATCAACTTTTCGCTTTACTGTGTATGACTTTTAGATTTGTAATCATTTGTGGTAAGGTCCTGACTACTTCTGGAAAACTATCTTTTAAATATATTCAGTTGTTGCCACTTTTCCTTCATATTACTTGAAGCTTTTTTGCTTCCTTGAACTCTGCACAGAGATTTTACTGATATAATTCAAAAAAAATCTGCATGCAAATAAGTACATAAACACTTATATGGATCATACAAGACAATAAACAAGTTTGAATACATTGCTGCAAATCTTGAGAACCTCCTACATTATTTATTAATAATTGCAGATGCCTTCTAGGTATATTGGGAGGAATCTTATGATTTAGAAAATGAGATGGCTGTTTATGGACAATCATAGTAGAATATGATCCTGATTCTTGGATGATATACTCAACTTGGTGCTCCTGTTGAAATTAATAGGAGTTCATCTGTTGCTTTGAAGTTAAATTTAAATTTCTACAGAATCAAGGCCTAAGCATGCAAGTCAAATATCAAGCACACTAAATTAAGTTTCAAGATATAATAAACTAAACCTTCATTAGAACTGAAGAAATTTATGAGTTCTTGTTATAAAAAGTGTAAATGTGACAACAATGGAAAAAAAAAAAAAAAAAAAAAAAAAGCACAGAATATTTTTCCTTCCAAAATAAAATAGTTTGATTTTCTATTAGAAAATTTCTATCTTGGGGGTACTTCGTTAAGTTATATTGCACAGTCAACTACAATTACACCCAAAATACTTTTGGTTAAATCAAATAATCCCGTTGAACTCATGTGATTTTGACTTGCCAACCATCTAATTTTAAATTAACTAGAATAAATAAATTCACCTTATATGTCAAAATTTTTCTTAAGCTGCAATTCGAAGGATTTGTGTGGTACAAAGTGGCTTGTTTTTCCGAGTGCTCAGCATACACTGCTTAAAGTTCCATGTCTGGTTAGGAGACATCAGAGCATACCATTCTCTCAACTTGGGCCTGCATGGTCAAAAAATTATTTTCAATAAGATAACTGTAATCGCTTGAACTTCACTTGCAGTTATAGAATTTATTGGCTCATCACTACATAGTAAACTTACAGAAAATAGATTTGGATACAGCTTATTGCTTGTGTAACATCATGTATCTTCTTTTGTCTTGTGGAATGCTTTTGCAAATTAGAGATAACTGCATGTAAAGTACACTGCTTTGCAGGGAACTGTTATCTTGATCCTTTTGCCCTTTTCTTTCAATTGCTATTATATATATTATATGTATGTGTGTATATATATATACATACATATATATACTTATGTATATATGTATGTATATATATTTTTTAAAAGTTATTCTGGGTCAGCAAGAAAAAGAAAGTTAGAAGGGAAGATAAGAACAGGTTCCCCTGATCATCATAAAAATTATGATTTTGTGTTTGACTTTTTTTTTTTTTTTTTGCTTACAACTGTGACAGACTCTATGGCTTGAAGGGATTTCAGTTTGATGATGCCAGCTGGGAAGTAAACTGTAAAAGAATAACAGGCACAAAAGTGTTAGATCAGTCTTCTTACTAGCCTTTGGCTGATGAACTGGGTGGTGGAGTGTGATTATATCTTTATTCTACTCAACAAATTTTCTATCCTTTCTGTCATATACTTATTTATTAATAAGCCAGTAAGAGTATGTCTCCATCACATCAAATTGATCAAGTACAGGTGCCTAGTGTGCAAATATACCTGAGCTTGCTTTAATCTCTTCAGGTTGGATACTAGTCCCAAAGGAAATGTGGCCCTGTAGATCAGTACTTCTATTACACTCACTTTGTGCTGGTTTTGCTGGAATAGAGGATTTAGGAGGTACAAAGTGTAGTTCAAAAAAAGATTCCCCTCCCTTCCCCTCCCCCCCCCCCCCCCCCCCCCCCCCGCTTTTTTTTGGTTTTGTTTTCAATTTATTTATTTTTTTTCTGTTTCTTCCCTTAAAACTTGGGTAAGAGTCTTGAATATGGAATTCAAAAAAGATCAGAAATGCACCAAGATAGGTAATTCAGTTAGTTGAATAAAATATAATTCATGTTTCACTCCTATTGTGTATTTTGTAGTAAGCTTTATTTGAGAAAGAGTTGATTATTAAGAGCATGTTATGAAAAAGTGACATAAAACATTTTTATTTAATACGGCTTAATGAAATGTTCAAAGTGTGTATTCTGATTTAAGAATTAAAGAAATGTAGAAGAACCACTGTTTTATTTACTTAGATGATGAAAATAAAACACTGTTTGTGACAGGTAGTCTTAGAAGTTGATGTCTCATCCAGGAGTTTATTTTGATACAGAGAATGTATCATGTACATAATTGGAAGGATCCTGGAAAAATTTGGGGTGGAAAGGACATCTGGAGATCCAGTCTAATCCTATACTCAAAGGGGTTTAAATCAAGAGAGCCATAATAAGATCTAATATTCAGTCTGCAGAATAATATGGAAGTATTGCAAAAACATGTGAGAGGCTACGCAAAAAAAAAAAAAAAAAAAAAAAAAAAAAAAAAAAAAGTGCATTTAAATCATGTTCTCTAACTTTGTTTCAACATAATGATTCAATGCCCAGAGTATGCTGCTATGGCTGTACTTCACCCTTTATTGCTCTGATTGGTAATTTTGTTGATTTTAATATGAGTAGTGACACTGTAGAATAATGAAAACAAGTTGTTTTTCTGTCTCCACAAGAAACATAATGCTGCTCTGTCTCCTTTTTACCTTTATGCTAATCTATGTTGACCCTAAGTATTCTTTGTTTCATGTATCGGAAATGACACAGAGCTGCCTGATACAAAAATAAAAATGGGAAAATATGTGATTCTATTTCATTTTCTACTCATAGGACGCAGAAAGGTTGATTTCACTGTGTAGAAAGCAAACAAACAGGATCTTGGACACAGTTAGCACATTAAGGATCAAACACATCTCTTTGTAACTCTACTGGGAAATTCAATGTGCCCAGTGGTTTTATGCATCTTGAAAGTAGCTGGATACTACTGCAAGAGGAACTTGGCTAACTTGGAGAGCACGCTGCACACCTGGCAGAATGTAAGTTATGAAAACAGACTACAGGTACTAATTTTAATTACAAACAAAAAAAAATTTAAATTCAAAACTATATTATTTTTTATTTTTTTATTTTTTTAAAGAGACAGAACTTTTTTCATACATAAATAAAAAACACAAGTACGCTTTTTTATAGCAGGCCTTCAGGCATATTTCTAACTTCAAAATCCTCTCAAGTTTGATATGATTTAGCATTTTATAGAATCTTCACTCACCTTTAAGGTTTTGATATTTTTTCAGATGATATCACACATGCATTGACATCTGTTTTTCACTCAGTCAAAATGAGATTGTTCTCAGCAATGTCAAGAAGAGATAAAGAAAGAGTCATAGGGGATAGTGAGATATGGCATCACTTGAATCTTTATTTTCAAGCTCTGACTGACAAAGCAGGTGTACTTTTTCTACAGGGACTTTTTTTTTAATAGCACTTAGCACAAGGTGTTTAGTTTCATGACTTGCGCTACTAGTAATAATAACATATTCACATTAGAGATGCTGTGGAGACGACTTATTTTAGTGTGAGTCAAGGTCAGCTGCAGGTGAAGAACATAGTGCTGACATAACTGGCTAACGTGGGAACTTAAGTCTTGTTTTTCACTGTGGAGTTCAAAGTGAAATAATATGGGTCCCTTTTTGAAAAAAGTAGAAAACATAAGTACTCTTTATGTACTCCATATCAGTAACCATAAAGACAAAACTGGTTGACTAATTTTTGCATACTTAACAGTTACTGTACAGTCTCATACTTACTGTATAGTGATGTGAACTGAATTCTCTGTTGTTAGTCATGATCTACAAGTATGTGCAAGGCAAAGATCAGGCCTGCTTATGATAAGATAAATTATACTATTATGATTGTAAGAGAGGCATAATTCTCATTTGCCTCAAATACAGGTGTGTAAGTGATCCTGTGCAGGACATTGCTGAAAATAAGCTTTTCCGTACCAGGACATCTCTTTGATGTACACTGTAGTCCTTACTGAAGACTCAATGTTCCTTCATCATTCAACAATTTCAGTAGTAATTATCTTTGATTTTTGTAATGTATGGGTATAGGATTCTGTGGCAAGCTGAAAATTTGACAGACTTCTTAGTTAATTATAAAATTCTTGCATAAATGATTTTGATAAAAATACTCTTGAAATGAAAGTTTAGGAAACTTTTTTTTTTTTTTTTTTTTTTTTTTTAATTACAATCTGCAGTTGTTCTTTCTTGGAATAAGTGACATGGTTTGCTTCTTGTACCCTACAGAAAAACTGTGTGGTTACTCTACTTTATAAATAAGAGGTAGGAAAAAAAAGTTTTATTTCTAAACATAAAAAATAAATTATTTACTTCTAATAATGAGGTAATATAGTTTGGTATATATGATCTTTCTTTGGGACAAAAGGATGGGTAAGGTGACCTTTTGAGGTCCTACGAATCTTTCTGCATAGCTGCATAGCAGCAAAAGAAAAAGAAAAGCAGTACAATGAAGTGAAACTGAAGGATCTGACTATTGAACAAGGTTGATCTTGTCTTTCAATAAATGCAGAGCAGGTGAAGACTGCATCAAGAAATGTCTTAATGCATACAGAGGCAGCCATATACAGTCAAAACGAAGACATTTATCTGCAACACCAATGGCAAACAGATTAAATGTTGTCTGTGAAAACCTGAAAAAATACATTTATGTTGAAAATATTACACATATTCTTCAACACATGAGCAAACAAACAGAAGTAAGGATATTGGTAATGGTCTAGTCATAGCAGTGTGGAACTTGGTGCTAATTCAAGGTGCAAAACCAAAAAAGTCTAACCTCTGATTAAATTAATCTTTGGCTTGGGGCAATCTCCTAGGAAAGCAAATGCTTGAGAACTATGATTTTTTACAGAGGAAAATACTGCTGCAAAAATACAAGTCAAATTCTAATAAAATATATGCAAATCTGTAAACATCTGGCAGAATTAGTTGCATTGTGGTAACTCTGAAAGTCTAGGAGTATCATAATGAAAATTGTAGAGAGAAAGGTAACTATTCTCTAGTATTTGTTTACACTAAGTAATACGTTTTGAAAATAGGCAAGTCTTTGAAAACCAAAGTCCTTTGATTCAGTATAGGAAGATTCCCTTCTCTCAGAAGTTAAAGGAAGCAGCTGTTGTCTGAAGCACGAAGCATGTCTGAAGCACTTTAAGCATGGTATACTGGTCCCTCTGAGTCAATCTCCACACAAACACTAAAGATACCTAAAGTCATTAGGATCTCTTGGCTGTTTAATATTTATATTTTGGTAGTGCCTCGGGTATCAATCAATCCAGGACTTTAGGAGGGGTTCTTCAAAGATAGCAAGTAAATGTCCTCTTTCCCAGTTTGTACTCAAAGGGTGTGGGATGGAAGTGTGTATTGTAGGAACTGGTTGCTCCACTGGCTGTTACTTTTAATTGCAGTGAAGGTAGACAATTTTCTTAGAACCAGTATTTGTGGTGGGAATTTAGAGATACAAATGTGATACATATCTCTGCATCTATACGTGTTTGAAGTAGTGGTATAGTTTGTTGAGTGCTAGCTGGTTTTGATTACTGGTTAGGCCTCAGATGTACATTTTTAAAGAGATTGGCAAACTCTACACTAGATATTCTGTATTGAAAGACTTATCTTTTATTCTTTAGACAAATAGTGAAGACAAATAGTTTGAGCTGGCAGGAGACACAAAACACAAGAATGGTAGTTGACACTGGTGAATATATGAAAGAAAGAAGGATTTCTGCAAGAGGCAGGAAGAGCTTCAGGACAACTGAAGCAACTGTTGTATGAGATAAGAGATACTATGGTCAGAGACCGATAGTAGATAATCATATTTGTTGACATTGATAATTTAGCATAGTAGTCTGTGAGTGCAAAGGACTGTCCTGGATAGGGTTTTGTGCTCACCGCAAATAATTCTATGTCAAAATCGTGTTGAAACTGAGTCATCTAAGACAATCAAGATACTGACAGTAAATTCACAGGAATTAGAACTAAAGCCTTGAGATCTTTTATAAGATTTGTCAAGACAAATCACAGAAGAGTAAACAAAAGATAAGCTACAGAAAAGTTTGTTTAATATGAAAAACAAATTTGTAGACTTTGTTAGACATTTCTTTTGCATATGCTCTTTTCTTTTAACGCACCCACATTTTCCCTTTCCCATATTCTCCTGGTCTTTTCTTTTTCTGGTGGCATTGCATTTTTGCATTTTATAGGGTGGCTTAAAGATGTCTGTAATCCCACTTGTGGTTCTTTGTGCCTGATCCAGTGGTCATTCATTATTGGAAAGAATTCCAAGACCTATAGATCAGGCTTTCCATAAAGATATGTTTGAAATATGTTATTTATCTATGTATTTTCCCTCCTCAGAACTACCATTTTCAAATATCAGTTGTGTTTCTGTTGTGCAATAATGTTTGTATAAAAACTGAAAATAATTGAATAAAAGACAAAATGAAGCTATAAAAATAAGTCACTTTTCTACCATGTATAATGCAATAGCTGTTACTGATTTGACATAAGGATAACCAAGGGCAAAATCCGTCCCTTTGAGCTTGTGTAATTGCCTTCCCATCAGCACTTTCTGCAGTGTTGGAGACAGACTGATCCGCAGAATCATGGTTTCTGCTTCTGAATGGCATGTTGTCCTTGAACCTGCTGTGGTTGGGGAAGATTCCAGGACAGCAGTCAGGTCATACTGCAGCTGAGAATGGATGATCACTCTGCTGCAGCCTACATAAAAAGTTTTGACATCTGCTTCTGATGAAGCCCTTCACGTTCTCCCATGTTATGAGCATAGGTGTTATGACAGATGCCCAAGGTTGAGGCGCACTGCAAATGTGTGAGAAAGGGCTCCAGAAATGAAGCCATCCTTAAGAGTGATTTATATGAATCCTACAAAAATTCAAAATCAAAAACAAAACACACACACACACACAAAAACAAACACAGAACTACAACAAACACAACAACAACAACACACTAGAAAGCCCAGCTCTTTGTTATAGCACAACAATAAGGTTAAATACTGCAATTGGAGCAAATGTATGCACTTTTATAATTAATTAATCATTAATTTCAGTGAACGTTTTATAGGTCACAAATTCCTTAAAGTTAAACTTTTTCAGTATGTGAAACAGGTATACACGTAGTCAAGTAATATATCCTATCAGTTTGCTGTATTGATATTCATCATTAGTCAGTATCTTGAGAGGAAATGAACTTTAGTAGATGTATTTTGGAAATGATTAGTTTTGGCTAGAACTAAGTATAGTGCAGGTGGGAGTACGCAATCGCTCAACCTGTACTGCTCATGCACTGCAGTGCTGGCAAGACAGTTCCCCTACTATGCCACTACAGCATCTATAGTAGTGATATACACTAGTATAAATAGTGCAGACTGAGTAGTGCTTCTGTGACAGAAATAAAGTCAAGGACTAGAGGTAAGATGCTTACATTCACTTATGTTTTTTATCCTAAAGTGGACAGCAACCAAATATTTAGAGGTGGAACACCAATCCATTATAATGCTGTACCACACAGATTTCAGAGCCTGCAAGACCATGCTATTGAACCTCAATTGAAAGTTTTATGTTCTCTGACATTCTGAACTAAAACTTGATCTTAAAAAGTGCTGCAGAGGGAATTAACAGTTCTCATAACAAAGGGCAGCTCTGATTGAAATGTAATCTTATATCCAAAAGCAGTCCTATTAGGACTGTTTAGGAAGGTTTACATGTGAAATTTCTACATTTGGGAAGTTCAAATTCAAAATCATTGCACAGACCTGTATTCCCACAGAAATATTCCCATAATTGTTAGGTAGTGTGGTAAAAACATAGTCCAGAGTAGACTTTCCAAATGTAGCTTTGTAACATGTCTCTGAGGATTCTTGTTTTTGTGTGTTTTCCACCATGGGCCCAAGAAAGGCTATTAGAGTTGGCAGGAGGCCACAATAGTCTCAATGAATATTTTATTCAGTGCAAGCCTGCACTGGGTAGAATTTGGCAGTCTTGTAGAAAGAGGTTGCTGGCCTCAGCTGTCTTATGATGGCTCTTTCTGTCTCATTGGTTGCCTTCTTTTAATGAATTTAAAAGCTGTATTTCTGTACAGTCTGATGGTGATAGAATTCCCTTAATTACCTCCAAGACTGTCATTCAGCCAAGGGGATTCATTCTTCATTCTTGCAGGATGATACTATCTGTGCCTTGTTCAGTGTTATTTCTTACTGATCACCACCTGACACAGTAAGCCTGAAAATGAATTTTCCCATTTTCAAGGGGAAGAGGAAGGATTATTGCTGATTTTCCAAATAATATACCAACTCTGAACTTTGTTTCCAAGAATGCTCAATTCAAAGTGCTGATCTTCACCTGCATTCTTTACATCTGAAATAGAAATCCCCCACAAGTCTTCAAACACTTGCTATAGTTTAGATATTTTAAATCAAGTAGGAGACTGTGAGGTCAAGTCTGGTCTCCTGTGTAGTGCATAACATTGTTCCTCACTTAATATTTTATACCTTGAACCCATCAAGTTCCAGATGGGTACTTTTCACTGGCTGTCCTGAACTGTCATATTCTACTGCAGAGGAAAGATACTATGAAATGGACAACTAATGGGCATTCCTTGGATAAATGCTTGCATTTAATTTAATAACTTAGAATTCATTAGTCTTTTACATGACTTATTTATACTTTTTGGAACAGACTGTATATATGCAGGCCATATTTGCAATGCATTTGTCAGTGAATTTTGCTAGTTTCTGTGTCCTTTTATCAACTATGTAATCTATTCCAAAGTGATATGGGGCAATTTCCCATTTCCGAACTATCCATTTGAATGCATTGAGCTGTTTGTCTTCCTTGAAAGAAAAAAAAAAATAATGTATCAGTAGGAGGAGATGCCAACTACTGTGATACTCAAATGTCAACGTCTTTCATGGTCTCTTTTTTTTTATTTCTTTTTCTTTTTCTTTTTTTTTTTGGGAGGGGGGGAGGGTTAAGCAAGAATATGAGTGCCGATGCAATGCTGGTGTAGGTGAGGAAATGAGCGATGTAACCATTTACCTAGCAATGCACCACATGACCAGAACACCAGGCAGTAGCATTCGGGAAGCTACAGAACATTTATTTTTCCTCATCCTCTCTTTTACTTTCAGTAAATCTGAACCCAAGCCTGATCTTCATCATTTAAATAACCAAATAACTTTTCAATGGGAACAGATGATTACTATTCTCTTTCATATTCCTCAGCATTATCAAAGAAAGAGAAGAGTCCAAATGATTCAACTAACAATGGAGGAATCATCAAAGGGTTTTTGTTTTTGTTTTTTTTTTTTTTTTTTTTGGTAGGCCACATTGTCTGTAAGTGTGTGCTTCGTTCCTCTGGCAAAGATGAGGTTAATCCAGGTAATTTAACTAGTCTTCACTGAGTACTCAGTCCATTCAGTGAAGGATGATTTATCTTAATTTACATTTATTGCAAAGTAAAACTTCACATTGAAGCAATTACCATGGATCAAGTTAACTTCTTATTCCAGAGCAACTTGTTCATGCATGTGGACATTTAGAATTTGAACCCATAATCTTTCAAAATCTTGTAATGATTAATTATCAAAGGCTTCCTCTAATATTGTCTATGACTTACTATGTGTATGTAAGCCCCACTAATAACATTGAAGATGTAGGATTTTAGGAATGGTATGGAAAAAAAACTCTCTCTTAATGTCTATCTACAAAATAAAGAAAAAGCATTGTGTTTTCATGATGATTCAATTTGGGGAACACTCTCTGGACACGGTGAAATTCTTAAGACTATTTTTAAAATAAGAGCTCCATATTAGATATCCTGTAGGCTAAACAATGAACCTTACACTTAGATCTTATTCTAAGACACACAGATCTGCAATTAGTAATTGCAAATAGTAATTTCCCAAGTATTTCTCTCAAGGCCTGGCCACATATCTTGATTACTGTTTAAATACAACACCATCAGTGATATGCACATTCAAACTCTTGAAGGGAAGAGGTTGTAAAGGATGTGTGCTATATCTAGTATGATCTAATGTTTGTACCAGCTTTTTAGATGACTATAAAATCCTTCTGATTAAAAAAAAAAAAAAAAAAAAAAAAAAAAAAAAAAGTTCAGTAATTAACACAGAGGACAGGTCACTACTACAGAAAGGAAAGATCGGAATCACCTGGTGTCATAGTGACGATAAACAAATGTCCACTTAAATCTAATCAAATGCAAATTAACACATTGATATAGAAAGACTGTTCCTACAGGAATTGAGACTACTTAGGAAACAAACAGCTCAAATAAATCTTTTGATAATTAGTTCAGAATATGTTCTCTGCTTTATGTATATAAAGATATATATATTAGGGCTTGTAAGAAATGTGAAATATAATAATTGGCTAGTGTGTACAATGGAGAACCTAAATTTTTTGTTCTGATTCTTCCAGGACTAGACCTGGATGTCTACTTCACATGCAACATGTTCAAGCTATTTTAACTCTGCACTATCATACTGCAGAACTTAGAAGACAGGATGCTGAAAAAGGCAGACCAATGTTCTAAAGCAATACATGGATTTCTCTTTCTAAGAAGCCAGATTGATTGATTGCCAAGTGATTAGAGAGGAATTCTCCCACTGTGTAGTGGAAGTTTGGAGTATTTGTGTGGAGTATGGGGTTTGTTTCACTTGCTGAATCATCTTGGCAAGTTCTTACTGACCAGTTTCTTGCCACTTCTGAAGGCATTGCTTATTTATAGCAAAGGTATGCCCTTTATATTTTTATGTGACAAAGAGTAGTTTATAAGGTTGAAATACCATGATCCTCCTGGTGTCTTTGAGAGTACAATAATAAGCTTGAACTTAGGCTACATATTACAGTTCTTTTGGACTATAACATTATTCAACTCTTTCAGCAGTATGGATGCTAATAATCTACAATTTCTTGATTGAACCAGCATTTTTGTTCTGGTACATTGGGAGTACTGGAAAGATCTTGTCATTAGGTTTAGTTCTTTTTCACTACAGTTCACATTCATGCATGCAATCATGTACTCAATAAAGACAAAAATGTCCCTTTAGCCTTTGAAGAAATTGCCTCTGATAAACAGGAAATCTATGTTGTTACCTGATTATTTTCATAGGGATTTTATAAACTAGACTGTCTTAAGAAGAGTTTATGTTGAACTAACTAAAGATAAGCAGTACTGGTAGATAACAAGAATCTGCAGTAAATTTAAATGTTTACATATGTTTTAGTGACTTACAGTAGGTCACTTAATAACAGGAGACCACTGATATATCAAATTCTAAGGCAGCTGGGAAGGAGTAACATTTCTTGAGCAAGTATAGAGTGTACAGAGGGAGTGTTTGACCTCTTGGATAAGGATGATTGGGCAGACAGTGGCCTCTAGAGGATGTTTTGAGGTAGAGAAGATAATTTTAACTGGTCTGAAGAGGCCAGAGAGGGAATACTCCTACATTAATTCGTGTCTTCTTGCAAGTGACCTGATTAAATTTGGCAAAGCAGTTGTGGAGGAGGAGAGAGTTTAGAGACTGGAAGATAGACAGTGGAGTATACAACTACAAGTGAGAGGTAAGCATTTGGGTAGGGCAGATAACTACTGTTTACTTTATAGTTTGCAGAATACAGTAACTGTCCACAAGATTTGGGTTGAGGCAGTCTAAAGCAGCAATGATTTAACCTACAATACATCAAATAAAAAATATGCCATTAAATTATTTTTCATGACATATAATCAAAGAGTAGCTTCTGATAGGTGATGCCTTCACAAGTATCCACATGAGCAACCCACTTACTATGTATGGAACTTTGAAAGGATGGATGGAATTTTCAAAGTAAGTAAATGAGGAAAAAAAAAATTGTTCCAGAGATAAATCTTTTATCTTTGTTCCAAAGATAAATTAATCTGAACATTTTTTTTTTTCCTCTATGAATTTGGGATTCAGTTTTTGAATGTGTTTATTACACCTTTTCTGTTCAACTTTATTTGACATTTGAAATACTTAAGTATGTTCTAGCCAAAGAAGAAGCCATATAATATACTGGTGTTGCATTTTAGCATGTGCTTAACCTGAAAATATGAATATTCTCCTTGAATAGAGTAGGGTTATTAACGATCATCAAGCTGAGTATTTTGGCCTTTGAAAGACTTAAGAGTCGCTGTCTTTACCCTAATAGACTTAGACTGGCTGTCCACTACATTGTCATGTGCTGTAAGAAATTAAATATATATATATATATTTATTTATTTATTTATTTTTAAGTCACAGTAATTTTATGGGCCCCTTCTATTATAGTGATTATAAATTTTTCTAACAGAGATGTAATTTTCAAGCTGTTCATACCCATCTGATGTGCAAAATGTTTATCCTTCTCGTTAGAAACCGAACAGCTAAGATTTAGTAGGGGATTTCTTTTCTCCTCGAGCCTTGTGCTATTAACCTAGAACAATGTTATTTGCTTCTGTTTCACCAAAGGCTTGATGATCCATTCTGAGGTGTTCCAGAGGGCTTGTTTACAACTTACACATGCACTTTGCTGTACATATTTGTGCCCTAACATTTTTTAACAATAAATCTGACTGGCTATGAAAAAAAAGCAAGATTGGAACTGATGTAGCTAAATTGCATGTAAATGGTGCTTCAAATTGAAAGCATTTACTATTCATACACACAAAATTAGTGAAGCTCTATATTCTGGCTCTCATGTTTGCAGCAATTGCAGTCCCAGCGGGGTGAACAGCCTGCTTGATCTGTCTCTCCTGACTTCTGTCCCCTGCTGCTCTCCTTGTTTTAACATTGTCTGACTCCCCCACAGTATTTCCATTTCCCCCTTTTCAAAATGTAATTGTATCAGAACCATATCAATACTAGAAAGGTGGAGAAAAAAGGTTCTATATATCATGGATATTGAAACGAATCCATGTTAAGGATGAACAACATTCCTGACTGTTGAAGTCAGTTGTATTGCTTGCTCCATAAGGCAAATGCCTCCAAGTGGGACTGATGTCCTAATTTTCCAACATAAAAACATTTATCTTCCAAAATGTAAAGGATGCCTCAGAACCAATTTTCTAAGCTCATCTGTATTTTTTTACCTTGTATGTGTGTACATCCATGCACATATGCATTCCCACTCTAATATGATCTATGTGATCTATGTATGTTCAATGTTCCATTGAACATACATATGTTCCATTTCTATCATTCCTATGCACCTGGCAATCTTTAATGTTTTTATCTTCACCACAGTCCTTCAAGACAGGCTTGATCGTATTACAGAGAGGAATCTGTGTGCCTTTTCCCAAAGTCACAGAGAAAGACTGTTGCAGAGTTGGTGCACCTATTGAATGGCACACACTTGCTTATTCTTTTTCATTTTAGCAGCAATATTGTATATAATTGGAGATTTGGGTACTTTTAGTTTCTGTGCCTTTAAAATTCTAATTTATGTGTCTGTCTGCAGAGAAAGCAGCCATTTTGCTGGCACTTGTTATTTAATTACAGTCCATAAGAAGATTTCTATAAACTTTTATTTTATGTTAAACAGTTTTGCAATTTCATTCCAAACTATCTGAGATATAAGAAAAAAAATAAAGAAGGAAAATTAAAATAAGTGTGAGTGGAAGAATACATTTTTCAGATATAGATATGATCATGCCTTTAAGAAAACATGGCAGGGATGGGTATCTTTACAGAAATGGGTAAACCAAGCAAGAAGATAGGAGTGGAAGGGAGATTTAAACAGGGTAAATAAGATAATGAGGACAGCTGGGATATCTATGCATAGCAAACAATTTGTTTGGCAAATTTGTCCTTGTTCCCTCTTTGTGAATTGTGTATGAACAGATTTCTCTCTCTCTTTTTTTTTTTTTTTTTTTTTAGCTATTCCAAACTATTCAACAAATGTATCTTGTGAACAGATTAAACATATGCATTGCTGGTGGACTTGCCTTGTACCATGTTCTCATTACTGTTGTTAGACAGCTGATGGCTTTGCCCATATAGTATTGGTTGTGTTTCTTCTCTAGTCAGGGCACTGAACTGCTGCTGTGTGACCTGAGTGACCTCTCTCAGCTGCTCATTCTTTGTAGTGTACTTTTAAAGAACAAACCAGGGATAAAATTGTTGTTAAAAATCTCTCTAGTAAGATTTAGGAACACTGAACACTCTTGATAGGGTCAAGGTCAGTTTGCATGGCAAGAAAAGAAGGGCTATTTTCCACACAGAGTATATTTGCAGTGAATAACTTAGCTAACTGTAGAAACTGTAAATCCACTTTGGCAGATGGTTAAATCTATGCTGTGACCCTCTTTTCCACCCCAGGGATTGTTTCCCAAGTGTGGTCTCATCTGGGTTGGTGCTTTAATGTGAAAATATTTGTTAGGGTGTTACAAGGCCACGTAGATGAAGTTACAAAATTCAGTGAATAAGAAATGTAATGATAACTGGAAACTTAGCATAAGCCTCTCCTGTTTTATGTTCTCCTACCCCCCTCAACCTGCATAACAGTGATCATTGTAGTAATAAACAATGTATGTAGGGAAACTTACTTTTAGATAGCTAATAGTTTTATGTGATTATCCATCTAATCTATGGTTAAAAGAAAAACAAATGCGTGCACTTACAAGTTCATGACACCTGTTTAATTTCAATAACAATATTAAGCAGCCATCAGATTTTTGGAACAGAAATATAGAATACTTCACATGTCAGAACAAACATATTTTTCATCATTTAAGAAAAACAAATAATGTGTTGGTAGCTCCACTGGAGTACTACTAGCCACGGTGATTCTAACATGTCTTTTTTGCTTACAGAATATATTTTGTTAAGAAGGCCAGAATACAATGTTTAGTCTTTTTCGTCCTGAGCTCACAGATGCTACTGTAGGAGTATTGCAGAGGCTGACGTAGGTTTTAGCAGTTATGTTGGTGTAACTTTGTCTCTGTATAAAAGACACAGTGAGGAAGATCTGTTAAAAGATAACAACTAAATACCAGAAAAATCAAATACTCTATAGATGTTATCAGCATTATTGTTGTTGAGGTCTCTAGTATCAAAAATGAGCAATTATCTTAAATAAACACCATAATGTTACTCAGCTAGATTTTATTATGATGGTGGTAGAGACTCACAATTTTACCATGCAATTATGCCAAATGTTATGGTCTCTGTTGTGAGGTAAATAGGATTCAGGTCTTTCTTTCTAACCTAAAGGCAAGTTTGCATAATGGGGTCAATGTCAAGTATCTTTCAGCTAAGCCTGTAAAAGAGATAATCAACATATTTAGCAATATGTGTAGGGTGTAGGTGGCAAGGTGCTGAGAGGAGAAAAGTGTTGTGCTGCAGGGGTGGTCTCTGTGGCAGGCAGTCAGCCACCGCCAGATACTGGGCACAGCCACTGCCAGGTGCCTCCACAATGGACTCACCTCAGGACACAGCTTACCCTATCAGCTCTGTGGAACCTCTGTGACAGCATAAGAAGGGGCAGAAGTGTTGCAAAGCTGGAGTGGAGTGACAAAAGAAGGGGAATGGGAATAGTGAGAAACAACCTTATAAACACCTTGTATCAGAGGAGAAGGAGAGGGAGGAGGTACTGTAGATGTTGAAGCAGAGAGTCCCCTGCAGTCTGTGGATGAGACTACAGTGGGGCAGGTATTTCCAATGGAGAGGACCATGATGGAGGAGATAGCCATACTGCAGCTTGTTGAAGACCCCACACCAGAGCAGGTAGATATTTCCTCAAAGGGCTGTAGTCTGTGGTGTTTCCATCCTGGAGCAGATTTATTCTGAAGGACAGCAGCCCACAGAAGAACTAATCTGAGAGTAGGTTAAGTGTGATGAGGAAGGAGTGACAGAGGTAGACTATTATGGACTGATCACTATGCCCTGTTCCCCATTCCCCTTGCGCTACTGAGGGTTGTGGGTGGAGGTAGAGGATTAAGAAATGGAGGAGTGAAGTTTAGCCTGGGAAAATAGTTCATGAAGGACAGGTGTTTTAGTTTGTGTCTTTGTTTATCACCATTCGACTCTAACTGGCAACAAATTAATTTCCCCAAATTGAGCATGTTTTGCCGATGATGGTAATTGGGGAGCAATCTCCCTACCTTTATCTCAACTTATGAGCCTTTTCATTTTATTTTCTACCTCTGTCCATTAGAGGAGGGGGAATGAGAGAGTGGATGAGTGGGCTTTTGATAGACAATGTCAATCACCACATAAAGATATTAACACAGTTTCCTATTTCACATTTCTAAAAGTAAGATGTCAGAAAGAGTGGATCAGTTGTGTGTGCTAAAGAGTAACATTAACAGTATACACATATTAACAAACTAAAATAATTGGCATTGTGGGATTGGTGTAATATGGATTACAAACAGTTGGAAATACAGGCTAAGTTTCCAGAGTGTAGGTAAGTTCAAGGATACACTCTGCACTTTAATTTACATGGTAATATTTCTCTTTGGCTTGAGAAAGTGAGAGAAGAAAGTGAGTTTGTCTAGAGAAAATTTGTGACAGCAAAGGAGAACAAAGTAAACATGACAAGCACAATAAAATTTAAAAATAAGTTGTGTTTGAAAATAAGTCTAGTTCTTACAGGCTGAATGAAGTTAAGAATTGACAAGACTGGATAACTGCAGCTAATTAGGGATGCTCACTCCTCTATTGTATAAATCAAATTAGAGCACAATTCTCTTAAAATATGCATCCACAAACGTTTTTGACTCTCCTGTGGCAGGTTTGATAGACAGATGTACATGTATGTGTGTGAAATAAAATAAACTTTTGAAAAGTTTTGTTTCAATAATATATTATTTGAAAAAGAAATGATTTACGAACATTTGAACACAAACATGCAAGCATGTTCAGGGCCTATTTTCTTCTTGCTGTATTTCATCCAACCACAAGAGGAAAAAATCAATCTTGTCTTGTGTGCTTTCTTGCATAATTTTGTGGGCCAAGAAGTCTGACTATTTTTCACTTGCATGGAAAACTTCTATTTAATTCAGACTAATATAATATTTAGGTCAGACTAATACAATTCTATCCATAATGCTTTAAAATCTTTGTGATTGGTATGGGTTCATATATATTCTGTGGCCTTTTATAATAACCATAATTTTATTAAGCACAATTTATAAAACTGTGTGCATTATATAGCATTCCATAGAAAGCTCTTTCAAATCTTTTTTTTTTTTTTTTTTTTTTTTTAATATAAGATTGGATATCTTGGTTATAAAACTATGTGTTTCATAAGCTGAAGCCAAAATACAGAACTTCTAAAGGTGTGTGTCCATATCTAAGACAAATCCAGAATTTCCCTTTATGAGGCTACCACCAGGAGTTAACATTTGACAGTTGTTTTCTGTATTTTGTGAAAAGAGCAGATGATGTCAGTCCAGTTTCTAGTAAAAGCTTCCATATCACAAAATCCAGTACCTTAATTAGTGCTAATTGGCATCCTTGTTGGAAGTATTAGTAGAAAGGCTAAGGACTGAATAGACATGAAGAATGAATCAGCCTCTCACTCCTGGAGGTGTACCCTCCAAAACACACGAGGCATTCAGGCTTAATAGAATTTTTGTTGAATATTGAATTAAAAGTACTGCCAATCCTGTACTTTTCAGGGGAATTACATTTATTTATGAAAACAAAATGAATAGAAAGCTTATATGGAAAGAGAATTAAAAACTTATAGTGATTACTTGATTAACAAAAGATTATACTAATCCTTAAAAAAAAAAAGTGTTAGCAGTAAAATATTGTTCTTCCTAATCTAAATAAGTAAACGTAATACTAATAACCACAGAGATGAAGGACTTGTTTTTCCTTCTCTTTGAAAAGAGGAGGACCATTGTCTATGCTGTTGTGAACACAAAAGGTGTTCATACACTTTTGATTGACTTTTTTTTTTCCTGTTATTATTTAGACTCCTGTTTCTACTGAACTTTATATTGTTAGTATTTTGTTTTGTTTAGGCTCTGATATGTGAAAACACGTCAAAGTGTATTTTTCACATCTGAACCACTAATTTTCTTATTGATTTTGTTTTTCTTTTTATAAAAATACCCTATCATAACAGTGTATGATACCATACCAGTATATGATAAAATATAGTAGTGGATACATCCTAAAGTGATGGATACTGAAAACATAAAACAAATCTAGCTGAAATTTAAGCTGGAAAATCAGTGCTGTGATTTAGGTACTGCACCTACCTTTAAGATGTTTCTGAGACATTCCTGTGCTTATTTTGTTTCACTATTTTGGAGCTGTAGAGGTTCAAAATCTGGGATTTGGTTTTCATTGATGCTGTGTTTTCAATGTTCATACTCGCTTAGAGTGAGTCCTTTGCTATGTCAAAAGATCATTTCAGGAATCAGCTAATTGCATACATTGGAATGTAGAAGGAAATATATTTCTTCTAACAACAGCTGGTTTTAAAGTATGGTCAATTGAATATTTGTGGGCATGCAGTTTGATGGACACCTTTCTTGTTCATTTTATGGTCTTCTTAACCATCTTCTTTTGAGATGCATGTGGTGGGTTCCAGTCCTGTAGTTGACTTAATCTCATTAGAGACGTTTATCTCTTCTGTTTAATTAAGATACCTTCTCCTAGAGTTCTGACTTCATGACTGCTAGCAGTAAATGACTACAAATCAGAAGCAAAATCTACACAGACCCTTCCTGAAACTTAGATCTCTCTCTCAATCTCCCATTCAATCATTTCACCCAAGAGAGAATCAGGAAGGACAAAAGTGTTTTGTGATACAGCTTTGACCTAACCTAGCTAAGCAATTCTAAATTAACAACTTCTCGCTGAAAGTGTCCTGCCTTCTATCTCACATTGTATATCACAGAAATTATTCACTGGAGTGTATCGACTCCTGGGGAACAGATCTGCTTTCAGACATGAAGTCAAAGAACTTAATTTCTCACTCCTTTGAAGCTGTGATCCATAGGCTCTGTTACTTAACTGTATGAAGAAAAAAATGGATGGCATGGTTCTGACATCCTTAGCTAGAACTCAAGAAGACCCATGCTTGCACAACAACTTCTATTTAACATTGTTTTTGCTTCAGGGAATGTATTGGAATGTAAATATACACTTGCAGCAGGGAAAAGGGATATTTGACCTAAAGGGCAGTACTGGCACAATAATTAATAGGACATGAGAAGAGAATTTCAGACTAGCAGATCTATGAGGCACTGGATCAGCTTCCCAGAAGGAGTATTGTAGGCTACTTGCAAGTGAGTTTGCGTTTAAAAGCTGTTTTCACAATAGGAAGGGCCTCTCATTTATGCTTATTCTTAAAAATAGCCAAAAAATATGGATGCAGTCTCCACACCGGCCATGAGTATCACACTAAAGAAGCACTGAAGGTTTTTACATTGAGCTCTAAGACAATGCATATCTTTTGTCTACTCCTATCTGATTAAAAGCTTCATTATTAATTCAGCTGCATACTTGGTCATTGTCTAGGTTTTCAGACTGCTATGGCAAGACTATTGTCTTGTTCCAGGAAACGACCATATCAATGCATCCTGTGTCACCTTCACTGGCTAATCTATCTGATCTCTCCCAAATCCAGCTCTGCTTCTGTTCTTTCAATCCTGTCTCTGCTTATTTTTTTCTGTTCCTCTCTGACCTTTTCTCCTCCTTCTTTCCTGACAGTTTACTTAGTTTGTCTATCTGGGCTATCCTTCCCGTTCTCTTCTAATGGCAACCTGGGGGGATAAGCCATAAGTACTGCCCTTTTTATACCTAAATATTTCCTCAGCTCCAGTCACATAGTTTATATATCAACCTGTTGAATTTATCACTTTACCTTGTGATGAACTTCTAAAAGTTGTTCTTTTAACTTAATCTCTGCAGACTTCTGTTCTCTCACAGTTTGTACTGAGAGGGATCTACTGTTTCCTTTTTTTTTTTCTTTTTTTTCTTTTTTTTTTTTTTTCCCCTCCTCATTCTTGCTACTCTATTTTCATGAATCAGTTATAATTTTAACCTCATAGAATGGCTAAATGTGGAATCTGTATGACTGCCTTTAAAGGATTTGGCTTAAACAAACAAACAAAACTTGAAGGAGCTTGCATAAGGTATGTATGCATAAGAAATAAATGTATTGTATGTGTGTATATATATGTACACATTAGAGATACACATTAGAGAGATATTATGTAATTCTTCTGTGTGCATATGAGAGAAGCAGAAGCTGGCAGGCCCTAAAAATAAACATTTGCATGTGATCAATCTGTGATAATTACCAGAAAGACACACATAAATGATCATTACAAATTAAAAAATCTAAATAAGGGAATTCCATGAAGAGCTTCACTAAGAAACTTTTGTGTTGCACAGGGAAATGATGAGGGATATATTTGAAATTCTTCCCCCTGTTTATATAAATATTTATTTGATATCCATTTCTTGCCACTATAAACAGTGTCCTTGCTCATTGTCCTTATGAACAACAGTTCAAACAAGTACCTTGAAAGCTGAACTACAAAGTTTTGACACTCTCAGGCTTATATAAAGAGATTTCTGTTAGCCATTTCATGTTCTCCTCACCAAAAGACTGATTGCTCCCTGAAGTAAACTGGAGCAACATCTGAGATGCTCAGTTTTATGGATTTTGTTTACAACTCTGATGGTCTGTTCTGAAGTGACTGTGAATGATGAACATAGTAAGAGTGATGAGGAAAGGAGGACCTGTGTAGTAGACAACAGTCAGCTATCTGTGCTCAGTCATCCTGATGCCTACATTCGGATCACATAGAATTGTTTTGAAACAGGAATATTTAAGTCCTGAATATACTAAGCATAATTAATTTATCATGTTTGTCTATTTATTGTCTACTTAACTTTTCATAAAAGCCTACTATCATTCATATAAAATAATTATCAGTTACAACTGAATATTACTTGGTTTGGCAGTGGTACTGACCTCTGGACTAGAAAAAAAATGTAATAAAGACTGGTGGAAACAGTACAGCTCCTCTCAGAAGAACAAAGTAATTGATTGATAACTGAACTAGAAATAGAGATAAGATGATAAAAATCAAACTAAGGAAAGGAATTATTTAGAAGAGAGTAATTAAAACAGGAAAAATAGTAGAAGAGCTGATATATCGTAGTGATTATAACTTCAAACTCATCATTTCATCTAACATGTTCTTGGTGTCTCCCCTTATTCCTTTATTTTCTGTAACACCTCAGTTCTTTCCATTTGCATTAGTGATAAAGAAAATGAATAATTTTCCAATTAATTCAATATAGAAAAAGGGAAAAAAAGGTTTCTCTGGATTTACTTCTCATGTATTTGTGTGAATGCTGCCCGACACCCCTGGAACTAACCTGGAGGATATGGAGGTCTTGCTGGGGAGTTACAGGCCCTGATTCTTTCATTTGAAAGAAAGGAAACTTTGCCTTGGCTAGATGTGATGTAAGACAAATGTATTATGGCTATGAGCTTTAAAGTAATAATTATTAAAACTGAATTTCAGTTATTTGTATTGAAGATCTGGTTCCTCACAGAGCTATAAAAGTTAACATAAGTAAGTCTTAAATAAAACACATTCAGAGAGATTTTTTCAGTCACACTGCAATATGTTTGATCTGCAGGAATTACAGAAAAAAATTATTATATGTTCTAAGTAAAAATAAAATATAAGAAACTAACACAAAATGTAACTTTGAAACTTTCATAGTGGTGCTTAAAGGTATAAAATTAATTAAATTGGAATTTTGCTACTATGAAAAGTGTCATTTGTTAACTGAGAACAGCTCAGTCTTTGGCATCTTTTAACAGGATAAAAGATCATAGTTCCTCTGTCCAACCTTTTTTTTTTTTTTTTTTTAATAAAAAAAGCTTTGTATGCAGCTCTGCATTTTTACTCTGCAGAGCTTCTCCCTTCCCCTCAGCAATCTCTCTAAAGAACAGCACCTTTTATCTGGAACAACAGACTACCCAAGCTGGCTGCTAGACAGAGGCTAGAAATCACACCATAGTGCAATCAGGGTTCATGTGTTAATATGCTGATCCACTCTGTCAGATATCAGCTTAGAATTGTATCTTGCCAAAAGCACAGGTGAAATATGCTTTGTGAGCAGAGCATTGCCCTGAGTGGATAGAAGTTCATAACTTAAAACCAATCAGGAATGAGTTAATGCAAGCTGGAAAGATTAGACAGGAGTGAATTTAGTATCCAGGGGGAAAGTACAGAAGCAAAAAATTGTTACTTGTGCTTATAAAGGGTGCTGTGAGAACGTCATGTAGGCAAGGAATTACGTAAGACAGTTTGCTTTTATCTACCCACACAGAATTTTGCCTGTGGGTGCACATAAGGATTAAGGCTCTGTGTTCAGAACTCTTTACCTCTCCAAATTAAATGCAATGCAAGTCTTATACCAGGTCTCTGTAATGCCATAGTTCCCTGATCTGAGAAATAGGACACAGTCTTTAAGTTAGAAACATTTGTCTTTTTACTCTTCAGTCCTTAATTTCATTCAAAAGCAATACTTAAATATATGTGAAAAGTAGTTCAGGGACAAAGGACTTGGAGTGTCTAGCCCAATCCTTTGGAAGTTCAGATAATTCAGATGATTACCCACATAATGAGTCATTTGTTAGTCGATAACTAGATTTCATCTGTATTTTGATTATGTTGAGACTGCCATACAGATTAATTTGCATGCAGCTTATGTCTGATGAGGCTGATCCACATAACTTCCAGCTGTTATAGTGTATATATATAACATTTTATTCCCAATAGGTTAAATTTATGAATACCTTGAGGTGTCCTGCTAAGAAAAGGACTAGCATATGTGCTAACATATCACAGTAATAAAGCCTCAGATTTTCCTCTCTTCTCTGGCTGCCCAAACTTGCTCTTTAAAAATTCACCCTTGGCCATATCATCTCCTGGGAGCCCAGCAAACTAGGAGAAGAAAAGAATAAAAATAGTAAGAGAAAATACTAGTGATCTTGTGAAAGATGCATGTGTTCTGCCTTATATGAAGAATTGCCCTAGCAGGTACTAAGGGGTACTGAAAAGCTCTGCTGATAGTATGGCGTAATGGTAGTTGACAACTGAGAAAAGAACAGCCTCCCACAGCAGCATCCTGATACATTCTCTGCCACTGCTTTTTGTTGGCCAACCCTCCATCTGAAATCCTTGTTTTGGATGCAAGACCTACTCCAAATCCTTGCATCACTTTACAGAATTTGATTCTAAACACTTATGTTGTCTTCCAAAGTCTGTAGCCATTGTGTGCTTGCAAATATCGTTGAGTGTGGGGGCTTTCATTCACCTTTCCAATGTAAATGTGTTCTAAAATTATGCTTGCGTGTATGTGTGTATGTATAGTGTCTTCAAAATACTGAATGTTTAGGGTCTCAGAAACCCAAGCGTGTAGATTTTGTAGAAAACTTTGCTGCTTGTTTTTCTTCCACTTCAGGTCTCTCCAGCCCTTATTTGGGAAGCTGATGTGTTCTGACAGGAGCTCTTACTAGACTAAGAGTCCCTACAAGTCACACAATTAAAAGATAATTCCCAAAGACTTAGATCTCAAATTGGGCCAGTGACTTCAGTATATAGATACAAAATATTCAGATAGATAAATGAATTCAAGCTTTCTTTTTTCTTTTTTTTTTTTTCCCTTTTTTTTCTTTTTTTTTTTTTTTACTACATAATAGCATAACTTTTTTTTTATATAGTCATTGCTCAGCTGATACCTATAAGGCATGCTAAGTTGATTTAATTATGAAATAGTGGAAATTTTGCAGCTTCCTGCCATAAATATAATATTTTTGAATATTTACTGAAAATATGTTACTTATCTTACAGTACAATTGCTTAACTTCAAATAATTCTGAAATCTTCAGCTGAGATTAACTAAATATACTAGATAACTAGATCTCTAGTTAATTCCACATCTAGATCTAGATCTCTTTACTCTGGGGCTCTGGAACAGACTGCCCAGAGAAGCTGTGGATGCCCCATCCCTGGAAGTATTCAAGGCCAGATTGGATGGGGCTTTGAGTAACTTGATCTAGAGGGAGTTGTCCCTGCCCATGGCAGCAGGGTTGGAAATGAATGATCTTTAAGGTCCTTTCCAACCCAAACCATTCTGTGATTCTATGTCCATTGCAGTTGGGCATCGGTGAACCTGGGGAGGTAGATATCTGCTGGCAGCCCAGCCCAATGCAGCAGGTGACCCAGCTACTGCCTAAGGAAGCCAAATATTACAATGTTACCATACTGAATAAGACAGGGCTGGCACAGGCTGACAAGTAGTTTCCAAGCCATTATGCAGTCCATTGTCTAAAATGTCCTGAACAAAACTGCTGAAGGAAGGTATTCCTCCCAAGAAGTTGCTGCTTCTATGATCTAGATAATCAGATCTCTAGCTAATTTTAAATAACTTGAATCCTGCTAAGGATAACCTTGCAGGCAGTTTGACAATGTGATGAAAATACAGGGATGGAGTATAAGCCTGGTTTTAGGGGAGATGCAGAAGAAATAATATTCCTTATATGGTTTTGATGACAGCGTAGTGGTAGCTTAAAAATAGACTAACCATTTAGCATGGCTTTAATAGGGGATTATTAAGCCTATAGCTATTGGCATGTCTAAACTACAAGATCACAGCCACAATTCACATGTTAGTAACAATCCTAATATATTATTTTTTTAATAGTTTAAAATACATATTGTGGAACCAAGCAACAAGGTCATGTAACAGAAAGAGACGTGTGTGCTATTTGAAAGCATATGACAGTGTATGAATGGAATGGAATGTTTATTAGCATGTGTGTATGTACACAGTGTACATGTCTCTCAAATCAGAAAAATTAAGTTCTGTATATTAGTTATTCAAACACTTTTTGCAAACCATTAAAGCTGTTCCATATTTCATAATTGCAACTGTTTCATGTACTTGGGGAATAAACAATGTGCCTTCTTGGAGGCACAGACAATAGGGAGCTTCTGCCTACTCATGATTTTACATATTTTTCAGCTAACTCAGAAAGCTGAATATAATATTTAGTATTTGGGAACTCTGTGTAGTTTTGTGACAATGGATAATCTATTAAAAGTGGTTAGATTATTTACCCTCTATCTGTCCCCCCCCCCCCCCTTTTTTTTTTCCTTTCCCAAAATGAAATACTAAAGGTATTAATAAGGTAAATCAGACCAAGGTAATTACAAATGAGTTATCAATTTAAGTTGTAATTATCAGTAATTTCATTTAGCTGTCATGGATTACATTTTGAGAGATCAAAATTAATCAGAGATAAAATATTGGTGTAGGAGAAGAATTTACAGTAAATAATTTATTCAATGAATTGTTTCTCATTATGTTTCTGAATGATCTGTGGCCAGCTGACTCTTTGCCTTCCAAATTTTTGTTGCTTGATGTTGGCAAACAATTTTTGATGGGTGGCTCTTATGGAAGTAAGATATGCCATTTGTATATCAGCATATTTGACTGCATGCAGTTCTTCAGTATTAGTTGCTTTGAATTGTTTATAAAGTCATGCAAAGGATGAGATATAACCTATATTTGGGGAATCATGTAGATGTATAATTTACATAGCATGCTTCTCTTAACAGATGTGACAAAGTACAGTTGTCCCAATTACAAGCATTCAAATTTATTAATTCAAAATATGCTTTGTATTCTGATTTATATTCATGGTAAGAAACATGTCTTGAGTTCTTCTGGTAAGCATGTGTGCATGGAGAAAGAACACATGAATAGCAAACATATAGAAACAGTGATAGAAAATAACAGATTTTTACTGTATGAAAACATTATTATGTAATAAAATGTGAGAGAAGAATTAAGTGTTACAGTTAAAATATTGAAAAAGTCCTTCCAGGGTGAATGAGCATGTCACCTTTTGAATTGTCTATTGGAGCATGGCACTGCCAAAATAATCCACTTGCCGTTCAAGTCCAATTTCACTCAGAATCAAAGCACACTCTACAAAATGTGCTAAACCAGGATACAAAGTTTTGAAGTACATTTTGTTGCTCAGCTATGAGCAATTTGTGATGAGCAGAGTTCACAAATATGTGAGAAAAAAATGGTTTCAATTCAGAGACCTTTCTAAAAAGTGTGGAACCTGCAGTTTCAGTCACTGATTTCTTTGTCGTGCAACAGTGATCTCAGTATGTTGTGCCAGGGGAAAAGAAAAGGATGTGTATCCTATTTTGACAGGAAAAATGTGGAACACATTTCAGATTCTGAATTTTTCACTGCTTTTGTAAGATTCTTGAAATGTTTGAGTTCACAAGAACATACAGTGGCCATCATATATTATATTTATATGGGACACCACTCTGATCTTGGGAGATTCAGGGTGAGAAAAGGTATTTCTTGGACTGCAGGCAGAGAGAGACAAATGAAGTCTGTATCATGACCTGGAGTTGTACAAGCTGTCAGGTATCTCTGATCTCATCTTCGGTACTGATACATCAGGCTGCCATTTTCAGTGCTCCATTTTGATGAATTGGTGGAAGTGCCTCTAAAGGCACAGTTTCTTCCCAGATCAGAGGGAGGGATATCAAATATCATTTACATAGAACATAAGGTGAACAGTATAATCTCACTCCCAGAAATTTTAAAAGACTTCATGAGATGTATCTATCAGAAGGTATACTTCTTTTTCATTGCACCCAGTCCTGACTTGATAATGAGTTGACGTGCTTATAAAACTGTATCAGAGGATTTGATCACAAGAACAGAAAGTGAGACGATGTACCCAAAAGCAGGCTAAATATTGTGTTATGTAGATTTAGACATGCAAAAACACGCAACTGCTTGTAAAGAACAGTTAATCGGAAAAGCAAAAATACTATTCCCATATAGAAATACTATTCCCCTATAGAAGTTCTCCCATTAATATATTAGTAGAAGCTTAAGAATTGAGATTAGGTGTTCAGCTCAACTAATAGGTTATTAGTCCATTAATTATATGAGTGTGTGTGTGTGTGCATAGTTCACATAGATACTATGACACGATACTGGTGCAACAAAGATCAGATTCTGCTGCTGCAGTTATGCTTTCTGTGAATTTCTGGCTGTAACTCCACACTTTGGAGTTCTTCCTTCAACATAGCCTTCTTTGCCTCACTCCTTAGTGGCAAAACCAGTTGCTCTCTGGATACCCAGTACCCTGAGCTGGTGGAAGGGGATGGGGAGCAGAATGTGGCCCTCATTATCCATGAGGAAATGGTTGGTGACCTACTACGGCACTTGGATGTATGCAAGGTGATGGGGCCAGATGGGATCCACCCAAGGATACTGAGAGAACTGGTGGAGGAGCTGGCCAAGCCGCTTACCATCATTTATCAACAGTTCTGGCTATCAGGGGACATCCCAGTCGACTGGCAGCTAGCAAATGTGACGCCAATCTACAAGAAGGGCTGGAGGGTAGACCCGGGAAACTATAGGCCTGTCAGTTTGACCTCAGTGCCAGGGAAGCTCATGGAGCAGATTCTCTTGAGAGTCATCATGCAGAACTTGCAGGGCAACCAGGTGATCGGGCCCAGTCAGCATGGGTTTATGAAAGGCAATTCCTGCTTGACAAACCTGATCTCCTTCTATGACAAAGTGATGCGCTGGGTGGATGAGGGAAAAGCTGTGGATGTGGTCTACCTTGACTTCAGCAAGGCTTTTGACACCGTCTCCCACAGCATTCTCCTCAAGAAACTGGCTGCTCATGGCTTAGACTGGCATACACTTCATTGGGTTAGAAACTGGCTGGATTGCTGGGCCCAAAGAGTCGTGGTGAATGGAGTCAAGTCCAGTTGGAGGCCAGTCGCTAGTGGCGTTCCCCAGGGCTTGGTGCTGGGGCTGGTCCTCTTTAATATCTTCATCAATGATCTGGACGAGGGCATTGAGTGCACCCTCAATAAGTTTGCAGATGGCATCAAGCTAGGTGCGTGTGTCGATCTGCTTGAGGGTAGGAAGGCTCTGCAGGAGGATCTGGATAGGCTGCACCGATGGGCTGAGGTCAACTGCATGAAGTTCAACAAGGCCAAGTGCCTGGTCCTGCACCTGGGGTGCAATAACCCCAAGCAGAGCTACAGGCTGGGAGAGGAGTGGTTGGAAAGCTGCCAGGCAGAGAAGGACCTGGGAGTATTGGTTGATAGTCAGCTGAATATGAGCCAGCAGTGTGCTCAGGTAGCCAAGAAGGCCAACAGCATCCTGGCTTGTATAAGAAACAGTGTGGCCAGCAGGGCTAGGGAAGTGATTGTCCCCCTGTACTCAGCTCTGGTGAGGCCACACCTCGAGTACTGTGTTCAGTTTTGAGCACCTCACTACAAGAAGGACATCAAGGTGCTTGAGCGAGTCCAGAGAAGGGTGACAAAGCTTGTGAGGGATCTGGAGAACAAGTTCTACAAGGAGCGGCTGAGGGAGCTGGGCTTGTTCAGCTTGGAGAAGAGGAGGCTCAGGGGTGACCTTATTGCTCTTTATAAGTACCTTAGAGGAGTCTGTAGTGAGGTGGGGGGTTGGTCTATTCTTCCATGTGCCTGGTGACAGGACGAGGGGGAATGGGCTAAAGTTGTGCCAGGGGAGTTTTAGGTTGGATATTAGGAAGAACTTTACTGAGAAGGTTGTGAGGCATTGGAACAGGCTGCCCAGGGAAGTGGTGGAGTCACCATCCCTGGAGGTCTTTAAGAGACATTTAGATGTTGAACTTAGTGATACGTTTTAGTGGAGGACTTGTTAGTGTTAGGTCATAGGTTTGACTTGATGATCTTGAGGTCTCTTCCAACCTAGTCAATTCTGTCATTCTGTGATATGGCATTTGGGCATTTTGTCTGTCTTCTCTTCCCTAAAATATTTGCTCTTCCCATCGTTTTCTACGCTGTCTCACTTTTGAATTGGAAGTCTTCTGTCTCTTGTTTCTTTCCTGATCCTCCCTCCCTCTCCTCTCCCAAATATGTGTGTGGTTTGAAAGTTTCTTCTTCTCTGTACGTGGTCTTGTAAGACCCACAATAACAAGTGAGATGAAGGGAGTGCTGAAAAGACCTTTGGCCTTGTTTTCTGGTAAATTCACAATTTGAGAGTAAGAGAATGAAATCCACTCTAGCATGCCTGTTTGGGCATACCTAGGCTTTAGGATAGGCTTTAGGATGTTGTTGTGAATACTTTACAGGGACAGAGAAAAAAAAAAAAAAAAGAAAAAAGTAAAAGAAAAAATCAATAATCCTCACTTTTTCTTTTTTTCATTGTTTTAGAGTATTGAATGCAGTGTGGATCCTTCTGTAAATTTGCATGAGAAACTCTGGTACCCTGATTATTTTCCTTAAGTACCTTATTAAAAGCAGTGGCGTTAAACTTGTTCTTTTAGGAGAGCTACAGGCTCCACCCATTTGATGCTGTTTTTTGTCTTATGTGTTGATATGTGTTACACAGTACAACAAATAGATAAAAAGGCTTAAGTCCGGGAAGAATATTCCAAATGAACTCATATTCTAACTTTATTCAGTTCAGTTTCAATGTTGATTTTAAATTTTAAGTCAACATGTAAGGGTTGACACTGAGCAGCCCTGTGAAAGGGCTGTAATTTTGAAGCTATCTGTAAGAAAATGTTGATTACAGTTCCTGCTTTCTAACATTCCTGGGGTCAAATTCTGCCCTAATTTAACCATAGTTTAACCCTTCTAACTCTCTTGGTATATCCCAGAATGAAAATGAGAGCAGAGCGTCTGTTCCAATTTCAATACCTGTCCTACTTACCAAATATCAACAATGTATTCAGTGATATTCTCTGTTTTGAAGGCAAGCATTTATCAACAACTTTAGTAAATCCTGACATTCTAATGGAAATTAAATGAACCATTTGGTTACCATGCAAATAAACATGTTTGTTTTGTGTATAACTTTATTTCTATACCAACTGAAAGATAGGAAATTGTTAAGGATAGAACAAAATCAGAATAAAAGAACTGAACTAAATCTAAAGGAGTCCAGCATTTTGGATATACATGTACTGAGCTCTTGTTGAAGAATAAGTTCTTATGAAATAAAGGCAGGTTTGTCCATGCTTGCTATACAGCTCAGAGGTAGCTGAGTACAATTCTAACTATTGACTTTTCATTGACATTAAAGGTCCAGTATTAAAGAACAGATTCACTAAATCATTGATGCATGCCACTCACACGGATTCTCGGAAGCACATCATTCATGCTGAAAATAGAATGTAGAATCTGCACAAAAAGAAATAAAAATCACTTTTTTTTTTTTTTGATCATGTAGTTTCAGTTTTATTTGTGGATGTCTTGCAAGTTTGGAAATTCAGTGATCAAGTGAAGTATCAGGTATGAAAATACTTCATTCATTGTTAGAAAGCATTGTTCATGCAGCAGTGAGTAGAATTAATAGGGAGATAAGTATGTGTATCCTTCAGGTACTAGAACAGAGCATTTTCCTCCTTGTATGTTTTATATTTATGTCTTATTTATGTGTGTGTATCTACATATAAAGTACCTTAATTATAAATATTACTTTAACATTTAGGAACAGTAACATTTCAAAAAAAAACAAACCAAACCAACCAACCAAACAACCAAAAAAAAAAACAAACCTGATATTTCAGTAAGAATTAAATACATTCTTTAGTTCCTGTATTAAAAAGGCACGACAATTAGCAACAAAATTTAAAATCATGTAGGTACTTAATTTTATACATTATTTACTTACTTTTCTTTCAATACTTGTGTGGAAGTAAATATAATCAAAACATCACATATATCTTCAATGTTGAAAAGGCTTGCTTGTGGGAATTTCATTGAAACATTAGGAAGTTCTTGCTCTGTACCCTGCCTCTGCAGCTTATTTCTTAGCTAGGTTTTTCGAATATTTTTTTGGTAGCTGCAAATATTTTCAATATTATGGTTGATATTGCAGAGTGAGTGAAGGTATTTTTCCTTTGGTAACATCTTGAAGTGTTTGAAGGAAAATGACATCAAGATATACCAGAGGCTTGAATTTTAAAGTTTTTGTTCTTACAGTCATCATCTAAGCCCTTCACTCAAAGACATGGCATGTATCACTGTCTACAAAATGAAATAATATTCTGTGGGCATTAATCCAAGAGTTAATCATGATTAGTTCTTTTTAAATAGAATCTTGTTTAAAAAGAAAAAAAAAAAGTGTGACATGAGTATATCCTGGTTGTACTTTCATTTACGTGCCTTAAATATTGTCCCTAACTATGTTTACTGTGTTTAGAGCAGTGCTTTTTTCCTGAATGATGCAACATGTTAAAAGTGAAACCTGTTAAGCTGTCCAATTATATTTTTTTACCAAATAATGCCTTTTTATATAAAAATATATCTAAATGGCTAGGAACAAAAATACTAGGAACACTGCTCATTTATATGTAACAATAAATAAATGAAATTTGTATAGGATGTAGGTTGCTAAAGAAAGAATGGAGAGGCTAAGAATGGTAACTAGTTTTAAAAATAATAATAAAAAAATATCTAGGCATGAATTACCAAATGAAACAAAATACTAGAGAAAGAGGAAAGGTGGGTGGACACATGCACACACATACACATGCACTCGAGAGGGGAGAGGAATTGTGTCTTTTTTAGAGGAAAACGTCTGCTGCTCTGATCTATTCTAAACTCAAGAACTCAAGTAGTCTTTTATTAGTTCAGTCAATATCACATTTTCCCATCTGTGTAAAAAGAAGTCTTCAATATACAAATGCCAGAGTGCAAAATTTATCCTTGAGCTCACCTTTGAAATGCCAACCATCATATTCCAATTGAAGGGAATAGCCTCATAGGAGATCAACTAAAATGTTGACAAGCTTATAGCTAGACTGGGAGATCCAGACAGACACATGATGGGGGTATATCTGTATTGAAGTCATGGTTAAATGATGCACTGTAGTGAAATACAGAGAAGATTTATCTTCATACTGTAGCTAGGTTACCTCAGATACTGATATCTGCCTAAAACAACAAAAAAACTAGATATAGATGGCCATGCTCCTCAGTGAAGTGATGTTGATGTACTTTGTTTGAAAGGCAAGTACCTAGTCTTGGCATTATTTCATCAAAAGCAAACTTAATGCAGAAAATCGCAACAAAGTATCAGAGCAATGCAGTAAATTAGAAAACACTTTGGTCCTGAGAATTATCACATGACAATCACAAATAGATGTTAATAAGGTGCGTGTGTTTGAGTTTCTGTGTATGCAAACTCATCATAGATTGCTTTTGTAATTAAGCTTCATTACCATTTTATTCCCTAAGGAACTACAGAGAAAGTGTTAAATATCTTAGATAAATTGTCTAATTAAAAGCAAAAGTGAAGTATTCAGTAGTGACCACATTTTGTCTGTAAACATTTCCCTCTGATGTTTAGAAAAGGGTCTGGCTCTTGTTTTCCTACCAGTGTTAGCTCAAACTGAGTATCAATTAAAACTAACCTATTGTGTTAAAGCTCTGTGCTCCTGTAGAGGAACTATGCCCTTGGGTTATGATAGCATGTCCCTAGGCAGGATCCTGAAGTCCTTAGGGTTATCTGTGCTGCAGATGTCTCTTCTCTTTGGTACTTGTCTTAATGAGTCTCTCTGGACTTCATTTCCCCATTATTCAATCTCTTTTCTGAAGTTCAAGGCTGCCAGAACAGCATCTTATCCAATCTATTTGCTATGACTTCCCTTGTTGGCCTTCTGCTACTTTCACCTTCATCTGAATGGGAGGCATGCTATGTAAGCCTCATTTATAGTCCTTTTCCAGGCTAGAATTTTGAAATCTCTCTCTCTCTCTCGCTCTCTCTCTCTTTTTTTTTTTTTTTTTTTTTTTTTTACTGTTATGCTTCTTTTCTTCTAAATTCTCAAACGGATTTCTTAATAATTTTACTCTAAGAAATTGGAATAAATATAAGAGGGTTCAGATGAGCATCAGAACTTTTTCTGACCACTGCAGCCTCACTTAATAATGTCATCTATCTGTTTCCTTTTATCCTCTAACTCTTTGTCACATATCAACATACATCACTCAACTTTCAGAGCTTTTCCTAGGATATTCTCTTCATCTCTGTCATCTCATATTTATTAGTGAGCTGATTCTTTCTTCCAAACTCCTATCTGAAAGCATCTAGACACTTTCTTCTGTGTTTTCTCTTCATTTTGAGAGGGCCATCCTCAAATTATGTAAGTGTTTATCCACACTTTCTTCTTCAAATCTCTCTTTTAAACTCTTCTTTACTGTGATGCCTACAGATTCTTTCCCAGTTCTGTCTCTGGAACTAGATGGATACCATTCACTTTTTGTTGTCTTTGCTAGAGTGCTTCAAAATCATTCCTAAGGTATTTCTGGAGAGCTTCTAATTCTTGTTTGGAAACTTGAGATATCTTATAATTAAGTGTTTTATGCTCTGACATGAAAATCAGCCCCACACAGAGAGCAGGCTCAATGTGCATCATTTAAATCCTAGAAATGCATTCAAATAGTCTGAATGACCAAAGCATATTATACATTTACACATTTATTACAATACACAATTATACATATACATATGTATAATTTCCATGTTTAAAATGTAAATATATTATTGTTGTCTATTTACCCAAAAGGTTTTGACTACAGACAAAATGGATTTTAGGAAACTCTCAGATCTAATTACCTTAAAATTATCTCCGCTTTTGAATATGCAGATGGTCATAGATAGAAGATTCACATTTTTAGTAAGGATCAGTCTATGTCAAGGGTATGCATCCACAGAATGACAGAATTTCTAGGTTGGAAGAGACCTCAAGATAATCGAGTCCAACCTCTGACCTAAACACTAACAGTCCCCACTAAACCATATCCCTAAGCTCTACATCTAAACGTCTTTTAAAGACTTCCAGGGATGGTGACTCCACCACTTCCCTGGGCAGCCTGTTCCAATGTCTAACAACCGTAATGAAGTTCTTCCTAACATCCAACCTAAAACTCCCCTGGCGCAACTTAAGCCCATTCCCCCTCGTCCTGTCACCAGGCACGTGGGAGAATAGACCAACCCCCACCTCACTACAGACTCCTTTAAGGTATCTGTAGAGAGCAATAAGGTCACCCCTGAGCCTCCTCTTCTCCAGGCTGAACAAGCCCAGCTCCCTCAGCCGCTCCTTGTAGAACTTGTTCTCCAGATCCCTCACAAGCTTTGTCACCCTTCTCTGGACTCGCTCAAGCACCTCGATGTCCTTCTTGTAGCAAGGGGCGCAAAACTGAACACAGTACTCGAGGTGTGGCCTAACCAGAGCTGAGTACAGGGGGACAATCACTTCCCTAGCCCTGCTGGCCACACTGTTTCTTATACAAGCCAGGATGCTGTTGGCCTTCTTGGCTACCTGAGCACACTGCTGGCTCATATTCAGCTGACTATCAACCAATACTCCCAGGTCCTTCTCTGCCTGGCAGCTCTCCAACCACTCCTCTCCCAGCCTGTAGCTCTGCTTGGGGTTATTGCACCCCAGGTGCAGGACCCAGCACTTGGCCTTGTTGAACTTCATGCAGTTGACCTCAGCCCATCGGTGCAGCCTATCCAGATCCTCCTGCAGAGCCTTCCTACCCTCAAGCAGATCGACACACGCACCTAGCTTGATGCCATCTGCAAACTTATTGAGGGTGCACTCAATGCCCTCGTCCAGATCATTGATGAAGATATTAAAGAGGACCAGCCCCAGCACCAAGCCCTGGGGAACGCCACTAGCGACTGGCCTCCAACTGGACTTGACTCCATTCACCACGACTCTTTGGGCCCAGCAATCCAGCCAGTTTCTAACCCAATGAAGTGTATGCCAGTCTAAGCCATGAGCAGCCAGTTTCTTGAGGAGAATGCTGTGGGAGACGGTGTCAAAAGCCTTGCTGAAGTCAAGGTAGACCACATCCACAGGCTTTCCTTCATCCACCCAGCGCGTAACTTTGTCATAGAAGGAGATCAGGTTTGTCAAGCAGGACCTGCCTTTCATAAACCCATGCTGACTGGGCCTGATCACCTTCTTGCCCTGCAAGTGCTGCATGATGACTCTCAAGAGAATCTGCTCCATGAGCTTCCCTGGCACTGAGGTCAAACTGACAGGCCTATAGTTTCCCGGGTCTACCCTCCAGCCCTTCTTGTAGATTGGCGTCACATTTGCTAGCTGCCAGTCGACTGGGATGTCCCCTGATAGCCAGAACTGTTGATAAATGATGGTAAGCGGCTTGGCCAGCTCCTCCGCCAGTTCTCTCAGTATCCTTGGGTGGATCCCATCTGGCCCCATCGACTTGCGCACATCCAAGTGCCGTACCAGGTCAGGTGCAGAGGCCAATTCCTCATTCCACATTGGAACAGAAGAAACCTTGCTGGATGCAATGAACTATGTCTGAGACCCACTCTGGTGATAACTCAAGAGCTTCATATACTGTTGTTATTTTCAATAGAAAAGAAAAAAAAAAAAAAAAAAAAAGCAAGTTTTTGCTTTAAACTGGACTATTATTCTTTTTGTTCTTTTGTTTCTTTTTGAATTTCTTTAAAAGTTTTGCAAGATGAGATAATAATATCCTGTAATTTGGATTAGAGCACACCACAGGAGGCCTGTTTGGCTATGTAACACTGCCTTTTGCTTTGTGAATATGTGAAACTGCAGGATTGCCAGTTTCCACTACCACATCCCAGCAGTTTCCCAGTATTACTGTGGGAGCACCTGAGGTTACTCACTGCTACTTGCCTGTTAGCTCCAAATTGTCTGGATTTATGGTACAAAGATGACACTTGCAAAAATTATCTTCTCTGTGTCTTCTTAGATCCAAAGGGCTCTGCTAAATGAAGCCCTGTCAAGGTGTATAACCTACCCGTTTATTTTTCATCAATTGGAACTATGGACTTTTTGTCTTAATAATGCCTAAAATTAGCAGAACTAGTATTGATAGTTAACAGATATCATAATAGTTTTTCACCCATGCAGAATTTGATTTTATTTTTAAAATAATCTTGTAACTTTCTGATTCTGAATGATAACTGCCATGTTCTGTAGAAAAGTTTGTGCTGTTTTCCCAGTCTTGTCTTGGAAATGTATGAAATTAAATGTGTAGAACCAGATAAATACAGTGAAGTAGATGGACCCTGCAAGTTACCAGCTACACAGAAGACAGTCAAAAAAGGGATAACATATTGCATCTATAGAAGAAGCAGCTTGTGCAATGGTTAATGCTCCTAGAACAGTGGCAAGAGAGATTCTCATGTTTTCCTGATGCCTCACGCAGAGGACTATAAAATCAGTGATTTTTACTATGTCGTTACAAATATGTAACACACACAAAGCTTACACTATATCGGTTTTATGAGTTTTAATAAAGTATTTTTACACAAGAATGTAGCAAAATAGACCCTAACTACAAAATTGAGGCATACTCACACCTGGCTATTTGATTTGGGTCTACTAATAAAAGGAATGGTGAAGGAAGGAAGGAAGGAAGGAAGGAAGGAAGGAAGGAAGGAAGGAAGGAAGGAAGGAAGGAAGGAAGGAAGGAAGGAAGGAAGGAAGGAAAGAACATTTAGCCAGTGTAGTAACATAAAGACGGTGCACATGTGAGACAATACATTGAATATGACTATTAGTTTCTGACATTCTTGAAGCATTTGATAATGCTCTTATAGATACAAGCAGACACAGTTTTTTATATGTTGTTTATTCCACCACCATGCAGACACTAAATTGGATCCTTTTTGCAATTTACAATTTGGCATGGTAAAAAGCAACAAGTGCCCATGTTTTTGAGAATAGAACTGATACCCGAGGTTGTACAGTAAACTACAAGCATACATCCAAGTTGAAAAAGAAAAAAAAATACTTAGAATTTTGTATACACTAAATATCATCAGTATTTATGTCAATTTGAAGATGACATTGAAAGTTGGTACAAGAAACACTAATACTTTAAACTGGTCATGTATTTTTCATAGCCTTCCTTAGTTTCCTTAGGTTTTGTTTCTGTTTAGACTTGTAAGCTATGGAAAAGCACTGCAATTTTCTCTTCAGAGTATTCACCAGATAAATAAAATTTTAGATTTTTGGCCACTGATGATTCAGTACAATGTGTAGTTTTCATATCAGTTATAAGGATTGTTAAAGAAGTATTTTTAGAATTCAAGTTTAAATATAAATATATATTATGTATATAACATAGATATATAGATGTATACACTGGTGAAAATATTCTGCCACTTTCTTTCATTTCAAATTGAATGTGGGCATGTTTAATCTGGCTTGCTTTTTGTACTAAATTAGCCATAACATTAGTGAGTTTGCTGTGGAGTATGGTGTTATCTCTTTAGCTTTATTATGTGTATTACCTTGAAGTGATCTTTTCAGAAAGAATCATATTTTGTAGCTCTTACTCAAGTTTTCACCCAATTTAAACTGTGTAAAATTTTAGACTTCTGTTTTAAGAATGCAATTAAATTCATCAATCCATATAATCATTTAGGTTGGAAAAGATCTTCAAGATCATCAAGTCCAAGCATCCACCTAACACTACAAGTCCACCACTATACTATGTCCTTAAGCCCAGTAAACACCTTATAATTTATTAACAGACATAAGAACGATGCCTTATCGTATCATACAATCATATCATAGAATGGCTTGGGTTGGAAGGGACCTTAAAGATAATCTAGTTCCAACCGCACTGCCATGAACAGGGATGTCACCCACTAGATCAGGTTGGCCAGGGCGTTGTCCAACCTGGTCTTAAAACACTTCTGTGGATGGGGCATCCACAGCTTCTCTGGGCAACCTGTTCCAGTGCCTCACCACCTTCTGAGCAATCTAAATCGCCCCTCTTTTAGGTTAAAACCAGTCCCCCTTGTCCTATTATTATCTGCCTGTGTAAAAAGTCTCTCCATCATTTTTATAAGCCCCCTTTAGATGTTGAAAAGCTACATTAAAATCGCCCAGCAACCTTCCCTTCTCCAGGGTGAACATCCCCAACTCTCAGCCTTTCTTCATAGGAGGGGCACTCCAGCCCTCTGATTATCTTCATGGCCCTCCTCTGGACTCACTTTAACAGGTCCACATCCTTCTTGTGCTGGGGGCCCCAGGCCTAGATGCAGTACTCCAGATACTCAATGAGGATAGAGCAGAGGGAGACAATCCCCTCCCTGGAACTGCTGGCCACTCCTCTGTTGATGCAGCCCAGGATGCAGTCGGCCTTCTGGGTTGCAAGCATGCACTGCTGACTCATGTCAAGCTTTTCATCTACCAGAACCCCCAAGTCCTTCTCTGTAGGGCTTGTCTCAATGAGTTCTTTGCACAGTCTGTACCTGTTTCTGGGATTGTCCCAGGTGCAGAATTCATTAGGTTCATGTGGGTCCACTTCTCAAGCCTGTCCAGGTCCCTTTAGATAGCATCCCCTCCTTCTGTTGTATCAACTGCACCACTCAGCTTGGTGTCCTCAATCCTTGTGTGATAATTACTGATACAAATCTAGCTTTTGGAAGGTGATACTGTATATAATTTCACATAAGTATTTAAGGAACGTTCAGGGTAAGAACTTGACCTGTAATGCCTCTTTCTCCAATCACTGTAAAGAGAGCTTCTAGATGACTTGTCTAGCTTAGTTTAATATGGAGCTGACTTTGTAACATGTATGATATAGGAACAGAAATGATCCAAGTTTAGTAAAAAGAAGAACTATCTTGTATTGGCCTAGATTTGTAGAATGATATTCAAGGCCTTCCTTACATGGGAAATATAAACAGCTACCTTACAGTTGCTTAAACTAAATATCTGACTTTTAGACAACTATTGCTTTGTTAGAGGCCATGAATAGGGCAGCAAAGTCTACATTAAAAAATGGCAGAGAAAGGAAATATTATCTTGGGAATTAAAGCATCTAGAGTGTCCCTGAGAATATGAAAAGTCTTGATCATTTTTAATCCAAACGTATATTAGATTGGCTTAAATTGGGTTTAGTCTCTTGTTGCATTTTTACTGAGTAGAATATTAAATAGCTGCCGGATGCTACAGACAGGTGTTTTTAGAACGTCTGCCTTTGCACATTTTCACATACCAATTAACACTCAGATATGGTAGCACTTTTTATCCTCTCCATACTTCCTGGTTTCTGAGTGATCCCCACAAAACTCAGTTATGCAAGCAAAAATTGCTCAGAACTGCCTTTTTAGAGGCAGGGGAATGGAAAGAGGCTGAAGCAGATGACTATATATAACAGTCCACAGGCTGCATTAAAATGGGAGCAGTGTGGCCCCAGATAAAGGAAAATGTTTGTTTGTACTGACCTAGAAACACAATAGAAGTTAGTCTGCAATTTAAGATACTTTTGAAACTATTCCTTTACATCATCTCCCCACCTAGTCAGGAAAATATATTGCAAAGCACACCTTGAGTGGTGTGTTTAGGCCCTTGTCTTTGACCAAAAGCAGAGAGAGTCTTTGCAGAAGAATGCAAAGGACACTTATGCATGGACATTTTGTCTGATACAAGCCAAAAAGGTTCGATGCAAGCTGCTCTTCCTCACTTCAGTCAACTAAAGTGAAATTAGGCTTTCTGTGGTTTTTGCTTGTCTTTTTTTGAGCAGAGTTCATAACTGGAGATGAAATCACTGCAACAAATGCGGACAGACCCAGGGTCAAACTTCTGCCATTTTTATTTATTAAAAATGAGTGTTGGTAGGAACTTGCATTTGTAGTATTTTAGGGTTAGATTTAATCTTTAAAATACTTTTGTAATAATTAATCCTGAAGATGTCTATCAGGAAACAGGTTAATTAATAAATAAACATAGAAGAAGGATATATCTACATGTTCCAAAAATCCTTATCAGTATGTCCTGAATTTCCCTGCAATTCACATTTAATATATGTTTTCTTTGCACAACTTCCTGTGCCTTCTAGTATAATTCTGTGTGCAATGAATTTTAAAACCAGAGGTCTTCAGTTTTCTCTTAGGTAGGTGTTTGTGCATATACTGTACTCCAAATGTTTCTGTTTTAATTGCAGTCCCTTTTCCCCTGCAGTGCTCCACTGCTGACAGTAGGATCAGTTGGTGATGCTGGGCAGTGTTATTATGGCAGGATTCCTGACTGTGTAACTGTTGTATAGTGTCTCATATGTTGACTCTGCCAAACAGGCAGAAAATTTTAAAGCTATATTAATACCCTCTGAAGTTCTACAAATGCATTTGTAGGGGATATGTGGGGTTATGGCATCTATGGCAAAGCTAAATAACAAAGAAGGGAATCTAGCATTTTAATCTTGAAAGTGGTCTTGTATACTGATTTTCTGCCTGGCTACCTCCAAAGAGGTCTTATACCTGCTATGTGTCCTTTATGCAGAGCACCACAAAACATTTTAAACTAAATCAATTAAAATCAAAGATAAAGAATGTTGTTAATGAAGGATTGATGGAAGGAAGTCGATTTGGAGAGGTTAGCGGAGAAAAAAAAATATAATTACATGGAGCAGCAGAAATAAAAGTACGACTTCTAACTTTACAAGTTTTCATTCTTAGAGGGATGGGAAAGATCTCTGTTCAAAAACATACAAACAAACAAACAAACCAACTTTTAGGAAAATGTATGATTTAAAGATGTCAGGGGCTCTTATACCCTTCTGGTAATATAACATCAAATTTTATACAAAGTATAGTAACATATAAAAGTTTCTGTTTATAACACAGGCTCTTGTATATGGAGAAAAAAATAAAAAATAAAATAAAAGAAAGAAAAAAAGGCTCACAGTCATTAGACATAAGATAAATTCAAACATAATAATTCCTAAATTTGGTTACCTGAGAAATAAGTTACTGTTGCTCATATCTCCCTTATTCTGAGTGTCTTCACATTTAAAAGAAAAAGAAAAAATAAGTACAGAGGCATGCCAGATAAGATTTCCCCAGCATGTCTGTAATATCACTTTGTGATATGAAATTTCCACACGGAAAATGCTTCTCCTGTATAAGAAAGGAAAAGTATTGAAAGATGAGCATATGCATGCACACACACAAGTGATTTCTTAAAGATTGTAATCAATCATTGTTGTTCCTCTATGGTAATCAGAGCTACTGCATCTCTTTCGTCATGCTAGCTCAATACACTTAGACATTTCAATACATCATTCTTTCGTAAAATATGAGTAAGCAAAAGTACATTCTAGAATAATAACACTAGAAATGTAGGTGGGAATTCTCCAGGTCTCATTCAATATTTTTACAGGATCCCATTCTATTGCCTTGCTGACATTGAAAGTTGTTCCCTTGTCTCAGAATGCAAGAGCTTGTTGTGTAGCTCTGGTCTTGCTCTGACCCTATCTCCTAATCTTTAAGATCACAGACAGTCATTGATTCCACCATTGCTGTCTGTGGCAGCTTTGAAAATGTTGTCTTCTCTCTCCACTCGATGTGTTTTGTTGTTGGTTTTGATGGTTTGTTTTGGTAAACTAGAGAAATATAAGAATACAAGAAAAATAAAACAATTGATTTAATAAGTAAAATATTGTTTTAAATAGTGTAAAAGCCTAAACGAAAGATAGTCTAAAACAACAACAACAACAACAACAAAATGTTTTAATCCATAAGAAACACATTGGTTTCAGAAAAAAATGCACAAATGCCAGAACTTACCACAGCAGGAGAGAATGGAAATACCATAATAAAATGTATTTTTTAACTTTATTGGAAAGGTTACTCCACATGTCACGACTTCTATTGGAGTTTCTGTATTGGCAAAGCCATGAATGAAAACTCTTTCACACTGTAAAATCTGCTCTGTCTTTTCCTTTGAACCAGAGCATCTATATGCAATTTGCAATGCAGAGTTACATATATCAATTAGTATAGATACATTTCTAAGCTTGATAGAAGACATGTCAGGTTCCTTAGATATGATATTCAACCATTGTTGGGAAATGTGTAGTTCAGTTGCACAAATAAGTTTCCTAGTTGCTGTATCAAAGAATTTCCATGATATGTTTTGGACCTGCAAGACAGTTCATCTCTGGTATCTTGGACTCTACTGAGACTGGGGTGACTTCTGCCAAGTCAAAGTTTGATTTTAAAGAGATAAAAATTTAGTCAATGAAGAAACTGAGATTTCTTTTAAAAGGTGGGCTAATGTTGTCATGTATAGTAAATTTAGAGCTAACAGAAATGTTAATAAGGTTTGTTTGTGATGGAGGTTTTTAGTGATGTCTTCAGGGACAGAAAACATCAAATTATTTTATCTGTAAGAAGCCCTTGAATATGTTGTTAACATTTAATGCTAACAACATTTAGTCATTAGTGACCTGCTCAGTGCTTGAATCAGTGACCTGAAGGAGACAGCCCTATTACCAATCCACTGAAATGATCTTTGCTGCACTTATAGTAAATTTTCAACTCTGGTACATTAAGAAAAATCACTGCTGCATGGCCATCAAATCCATACTTCCGCTTGCATGATGGTGTATGATGACTGTGTCTTAGCTTATAAAATGAAATATCTGTAAACTCACACCAGCTATCAAGAGTTCATTTCCTCACATTGCGTTGCTTGCTTATGTAGCAGTACATGCATCAGTGCCCTCTGCCATATAGACCTGTTCAAATCTGATCAATTTTGCAATTGTCTCACCCTCTAGTGGCTTGTCTGAGAAACAAGATGTAAATGATGGTTAAATTTGACTGTTAGTACTTAAATTCTAGGATGTCGTTTCTTATATTTTCTACTGACAACTGTGTTGTCTCTGTACTTGCAAACTACAGTGTAGTGGCTGACTAATTCCAGTCTGCCTAAGATGCAGATGCTGTCCAGTACTCTGAAGGTCTTGATTACAGGGGATGTCAGGTAAAACATTTTTTTCCATTTTTTTTCACTGTTTATAAAAGCTAGCCAGATAAGTTAGTTTGGCAGTTTGAAAGGGTAGTTGCTTTATATTATTCATATCTAATATAAAATCTTTTTTTTTTTTTTAGTATGTATCTGAGTCCTGTGCTGTTGAAATCAGGCCACGAATTTTATTCTTAGGGAAGCATGTACACTATATGGTTGAGTGGCACAGAGTCAGCACAAAAAAGTGCACTTAGTTGGCTATCTTCTTTGCACACCTTCTTTGCTTTATGCTCTGTCTCTTCATGCTGATAGAAAAATATTCTCCACAAGAGCTTTTGATGATTCATTTATTGATAAAATCTATCCAGACTTTTAAATAGTGATACCTGAACAAAACAATTAACTAAAGGATGTCAAGATGGTACTGACCTATTTGCTGAAGTCTCTCTCTGGGCTTTCAAAAAAGATGTTATGCATGTTTCTATTTACAGTGAATGGATATGTGGCATTTAATACCCGACGGCGGGTTGTACTGGGTCTGGTTGGAATGTTAACTTTCCCTGCAGCAGCCCATACAGTGCTGTACTGTAAAACCACCACACAGGTACAAATCAAGTTGATGGAAAAACTGAGATTTGGAAGTATGGATGTATTTTAACCTTATAGTCGTTTTTGCTAGAAACAGGCTCTGTGACAACCTTTCTGAAAATATGTTGCTTATGGTTCAAGCATGATTGAGGATAGTATAATATAGTGATATACTTGTGATATATATATATATATATTTTTTAGCTTCGTTCCACTACCATTCTTGTATTCTCTTTTTAGGTAGTGTTTTTTCAGGGTATCAGGAGTGGGTCAACTGTACAAATTTCATAAGTTAGATCTCATAGTCCTGCACACATGTAGCTCTAAAATTGCTTAGATTTTGACGACAAATACTTCACTATGAACAAAACGTTATCAGATTTTAAAATATTGAAATTATTTCAATACCACTTTTCAATCATTTCTGCTTTTTGGTCAATCTAGGACATGTTTGTTGTTGACTTCTACCTTACATTTAACAGTTATATAGGACAGTAAACATTTAAGTATCCAAGTGAATACTTAAGAAATTGGCAAGACTTTGAAATTGGGCACTCTTTCATATAAAAATTACTGAGAGTATTTCTAGCTTTTCTTCCATTTCTTCTGTTCTCCAACTCATGTCAGGTAATTCTGGGATAGTCTTTTGCACTAGTCAGCATAAACTAAAAATTTGCTTTAACTTTCTGCAAGTATTGTTCATGAAACTCAGGATTTTGTTCTCTTCTGCCGGGATTTACTGCAAGGAAGTAGTGGAGAAAAACATTAAAATGAACAACTACCTGTAATAACGTAAAGCATAGGCAAGAGTTACTGTTTGTTGCAAAAGGTAATGATGTTTGAAATATTTGTCCTAGACATTTAAAGTCTTCTGTACACCATTGCATCAAAGGTCTGAGCCTTAACTGTACAACGGTCTAAGGTATATGAATCAGACTGTATTGAATTTATTTATTTTTTAATCCATTTTACATAAAAATCTATCTTCTGAAAGGATTTTGGATAGAACTAGCACAAAAGAGGTTGTGAAATGAGTTGCCATGTGTTCTCATATTGCAGTTCAGGATAGTTGTAAATGAGATGTGAATTTTCAAAACTGGTAAGTGATGCTAGAAGAGAAGTAGGGGAGGAAATGTCTTCATCTGAGAGGACTGCTATTTAGCATACAGTAACTGGCTTCTGGCTTCTGTTTAAAACATGAGTGCCCTAAAAGCGAGGTATGTGTTTTGGGGGGTTTGTTTGTTTATTTCTTAATAATGAGGGTGTGGTAACCAAAGCTTACCTGAATGATTCATGTGTTTTCAGAAGCTCTGATGATATACCATGTCTATTAGCATCACAAATTCAAATGCAGTACAAATAGAGTAATTATTCTGCATCTAAAGTACTTGATTAATCTTCCTGTCTGCACAGAGCAAAAGAACTGTTACAGCTCAGCTTTGCTTATATTCCACTAGAAAACAGGTATTTTAATTGGGCATAGGGAAGCCTCCATTATGGAAAATGTGCAAGTTACTAAAATTGGTAGGTCATAAATTTCATACAGAAGGAAGTTATTCACAGGTTGAATTCATTGGAAATACTTTCTTTACAAGGATGTCATTAGATGAGTGTGTTTGACAGGGTATTTTCTGACAGATCTCATTCACTCCAGCCAGTCTAACTAGATCAGAGAAAAAGAGAAAACAAAACAAAAACAAAACAAAACAAAACAAAACAAAACAAAAACAACAACAACAACAACAACAACAAAGAGAGAGAGAAAGGAGTAAGTTGCTGGTAAGGGAACTTACTTAGAGAAACAAAAATGTAATGAGAGTTGGTCCAGAGGTGACACAAGAGAAGCTACAGATTCAGGAGTGGGGGACTTGGAGGAGGTGGAGAACTATTGGGAGTTGATATAGATTCTGTGATTCTGTGGAGCAAAAACAGAACCTAAATCAGACAACTCAACCTGAAAGGATATGAGGAGATAGGCAGACAGAGAGTGAATGAGTTCACCAGATGGAAGACAGGGAGAGCAAAGGCTTAAAAAATAAGGAAGAAAGGAAGGAAATGAAATGAAAAGGAAAAGGAGGGAGAATGGAAGGAAGAAGAAAAGAGGGAAAGAAAGAGGGAAGGAAGGGGAAAGAAGGAAGGAGAAAAATAAGAAGGACGATGGCAAATAAAAGAGCAAGTGAGCTTTGGAGGTAGAGAAAAAACAACCACAGGAAAGTAGGAAGAAAATGTTTTGCAGCCAAGTGAGGAAAATGGGTGCTGTAGGAGAGATCAAAAGGCACTTAATAGATTTGACTGATTTATTTACTTTTGAAATTTTATTATTCTTTATTGTATTATTCTATTATTTTATGATTCTTTTTTACTTTTCTGTTTTATATTATTTTATATTCTTTTTTATTATTCTATTATTATTTTATAATATTAATTCAATATTCAATGATATTCTTTAATTCAATAACATTGAAAACACTACTGAATAATTGTAAAACATCCAAAGTGCTTTTATGATTACCTTTTTAACATTTGTTTCAGTACCATGTTTTAGGACCCTGACACTTCATGATAAGAAGTTCTGTTGTATTATATGGAATGTGTTATACTTTGTAATTTTTTTTTTCACTAGGGTAAAATTTTACAGTTAAAACTTTCTGCTATTACACAGCCTTGCAGTGTAATAGTCTCTTCACCAAAACACCTGTTTTGTCTTGTGGCACAAAAGGGATAACAACACCAAAACAAGGCCAGATTTTCAACAAAACTTGTGGGTCAATAACTGTTGAGCAAATTCATCGATAAAACTCATTTGAAAATTTATCATATTATGCCAAATCAGGCCTTAAGTTATTAGGATTTGGAAGCTTGCTTTCTTTGGTTTTCCATGAAAAGCACGGAAAATCTGAGCATTTGAAAGAAGCAGTGACAGTCTTTTAAAACTTAATTCTAATTTCAAAAAATAAGATATGTCAGATCTTTGGGTAATATTGTAGTACCAGATTTTGTTATTGTTAATCTAAAGATTTTTCTAAGTGGCTACTAAATGAATGAGAGTAATTGAGCATTCAAGGCACTGAATTGCTACTGAAAATACTGATGTATATATTCTTAATAAGCTAAATTCTTCTTAAATTTACATGGGAGACTGTATCTCAGATTTATTATTTTTACACTGTTGGCTGTTTTTTTAAAAGAGGCTCATCAGTTTAACATGCAACCTGTATTTCTTGCTTGCAAACTTGGATTGGCTGTTATCTACATAGTAAACCCAAAATTTAGACCTTAATTTCAACCAGATAGAAAACCTAGTTTTGGGGTACTTAATAAAAAAATTGCAGTGATAGTGTACATGATATGAAGTAATAATCTGGTATCACTTATTCTGCTATTTCAAGTTTAATCACATAATTTTGAAGGGTAAACTTTGTCCAAAGTAGACTCTATTCTGAATCATTTTATCCTAATCTAGCTTTGTTTGATCAGAGTACATTAAGTTATTTGCAGCTGTCATAAAGCCAGAAAAACAAAAAATCCCATGAATCCAACACAAACAAAGTAAGGTGTGTTAGGTAATTAAATGGAAATGTAATAATAAGTTCATATCTGACCAGGAAGCATTATATTTCTAAATAATCAAGTACTGAAGACTGTGATTCTGTTTTCTGAGATAAACAAAATTGGATTACAAAATGAAATAACATTTCTGAAAATTGACTTTGATATTTAACACAAGAGCTGTATAAAAGATATAACAAGAAATTTTTTTTCTCTTTTATGAAGGGCACACACAGCAAAATCTGGTGTAATAAACTATGTGTAGACCATGTTTTAGTTTTTTTTTTTAAACTATTTTTTGTAGCTTCAGTGCCACGTAGAGGTAAAAATCCTTTTGGGTGTGGGATATATGAGAAAAAGAAGTTTTACAGATTATTGAACTTCATATGTATTTGATTTTATTGTTGTTGTTTGTTTTATTTTGTTTTGGTTTTAATTCCTTTAAACTTTGCATAAAATTTTCAGTTCTAGCTCTTCTAGCTGAAGCATACAAAAATTTTCAGTTTCACCTTTTAATGTGCATTTAAAGCATTCTTGAATTTTGCCAGGCAGAAAGTAAAAGTTGACATAAATATATTAAATCCAGAAACCTAAGCATTTGGGTCATTCCATAAAATGATTCCCAAATCATTATAGTCTCTCAAAAGATTTGACCCAAGTTTTTCATTCTAGATGATTGATATTTAATTTAAATTATTGATATTTAATTTAAATTATGTCCTACACCGTAAGTATGAGCATGAATTTTTACTGTGTATTATCTTTCAGCATCCCAGTGAGACTATTACAATAGACAAAGCTTGTGAGGGCTGAAGGCAAAACAGGCTCCTGCTTTCCTTTGGCTGAGACTGATATGGTAGAAGAACTAGTACAACATCTAGAAATGATATAGCAGTTGTTGAATCAAGATTTTGGCAGGCTGTACAACATGAACTGGGCAATTTCCTGTTTTGATTCTGTCTTCCAATAGCAAACTATATATTCACATACAGAACATGTTTTATTTTGACCCACATATCATGACCCACTATCATCTCTGTAGACCAGGTTCAGTGAATCACCCCATGATTTACTTTGAAGGAGCTTAAAGTCTTGAGATTGTTACTGGACAAACCTTAGCTACAGGTAAATTGTTTGCAGCTCCTAAAGTTTTTGTTAGGTCAGTTCTTGACTAACTTTGCTGAAGAGGAAAATTTAGAAAAATTCTCATTTTGAACCTATTCTAGAATTAGTAATTAAGTCTATAATATTTCATATACTAAAACAGATAAAATGAAGACAGTTTTTTTTTTTTTTTTTTTTTTTTTTTTTTTTTTTTACAGGTAATTACTTCCAGATTTAAGAAGAATTAAATTTGATTATTGATTATTGAATTGTTTTATTATATCTTCTGGTATTGAAAAATGAAAGGGAACCTTACACTAAAAATTACTATAGAGACTGATAATATTTGGAAGTTTTAAATATATCACACTTTATTGTCATGAATTGCATTATAATAGCAGATCCTTAGTGACAAGTAACTTCCAGGAAAGACACAGTCATCTGAGAAACAAAAATATACATTTTTCTTAAAGCTAATGGGAGCTGCTCCCCTGCCTAGGACTTAGTGGTTTGTGCAAGCTAGATGAATTCTTAAGAGTTGGCCGTGTCAGTAATGGTCCTTGAACTTGGTTCACCATCATTTGATCTCTATTTTTATCTCAGTCTCTGTTCCTTCTGTGCTGACTGGTTTACATCCTTTCTCATATTTGCTGTCTTCTCCTCCTTTCACTGTCCCAGTGTGCCAGGACTCTGGAATTCGTCGGTATGATAGACCTTTGTTAATAGGTACAATAGTGAGGGTAGAAAGAAATAGTAAAATCATCCTTCTTAAGAGACTAATACATTAATACATTAAAAGTTATCTTCAGTTATGTCTTGTGTCATTTATAGGGCTGCTATTAGATCTTGTATGATTTCTCATGACATCTCATATCAGTTTGTGTTAACTATATGATCTGTTATATAAGTTGCAAGACTTTATTTCATGACAAAATCATGAGTAATGTGTGTTATGACTCTATGTTCACGGAATATCACCTCTTACTTTAAGAATGCACAAACAGAGAGGGCTCATCAGAGATTTGCATGGGAGTTTTTTTTCCCAAGCACATAACAATATGCAAATATCTCAGGATCAAAGGTAAGTCAAAGAAAAATGGCACTGAGTAGAATAAGTCAGCTCAGCTAGCAGCCTAACTACATGACAGACCCACAGGCATCTTCAGAGCTGTCAGCTTTACTGCCTTCAGAGCTTACCAAGGGTCCAGATGCTGCTATGGGATGAATATTTTCTGCAGTTTGGCACTTGGGCTCTATAATGGCCTGTGTGTTGTGTTGGACTGGGAGCTTTCACTATGCTGCTGGGGATGGACACAGAGGAAATCCGATTTACTGAGATTAATATTAAAATGTTATAAATAAATTGTTATGACCAAAAATAAATTGTTAAGCGAAGTTCTACTTAACAATAATTAAAGAGCAAACATGCAGAAAAAAAAGAAAAAAAAAAAGAAAAAAAAAGAAACTTTGCTTTATTTAAGAGCACATATTTAAATTACAAAGGCTTGCCATTTATTTCTAGATTCTCACAGTTTTCTACTGAGCAAAAGTGAGAAGCATATCCATATAAATGTATACAAAACTCACATCAAATAGGGATTTACATGCAAGTTATCCATTTGTTCAGCCCTGTATCATATTCAGTGCAGACACAGAATTTACTTTCTCTACTTTGATGATTAATGATAATGAAACTAATGAAAAAGTATTCAGATTTACTTCATCTGGCTAGTGTTTTTGAGTGCATCAGAAGTAAAAGTTGCCCTTTTTTTTTTCTACTATAAGATTATTCTCAACACTCTGTACTGCACTCTATCTCTGTTATGGCTAGAAGGAAAGTTTTAGACTTCAAAGTTTTTAATTAGAAAAATCACTAGAAACAGGGATTTTGTGTTTTCCTTTTATTTTTATTTTTATTTTTATTTTTATTTGAGTTAAAATACTTCTGTAGAGTTCTAACAATTAGAAAAATAGTGATCAAGTGCCATTTACATGAGATATTGAAGTCTTCAAATGTGTTCTTAACTGGCTGACATGAAATTAAAAACACTTTAACAAGAAAACAAAAAGTATTAGACTTAATTTTATTGGTCTTGGAGGTTAAAAACAAAACAAAACAAAACAAAACTTTTTAGTTTGGTTTAGTTTAGGTAGCTTTCTGCTGGTAACATTGATTAAGAACAAACAAAGCCAGTGTCTGATCTGAGGTGAGCTCCAGTTATCTGTTGCTTCTGGCACTATTTTCACTATTTTGACTGAATACATATGCCAGAGATGGATGAAATTCAGCCCTGAGCAGGGGACTAGCATGTAACCAGTAAATCACTTAGGTCCTATTTAACCCTAAAATTTGAACATGCAAGTGCCATTTGGACAAGAAAGCCTGTAATTTGGGTAAGAGAATTTACTACCTGCAATCACAAACAATCATGTAGAGGGATATTTCCTGAAATACAAGGGTCTTATTTTTCAATTTCATTAATCTAATTCAGTCTTTTTTTTTTTCCAATTTTTTTTTTTTTTCTATGAAAATGAGTTAAGATTATATTTGTTGACTCCTGAAGGATCAGAGAAGTACTTCACAACATTTCTGAGTGCATTCAGAAACTACTTGAGGCAAACAAGACCAGAATTCCAACAAAAGTTTTTAAATGCTGGCAAACTGTTGTAACCCTCCTCTCCAATGTAAAAAACCTGTGCCCTAGTGAATTCCTCTAAATCATATTCCAGAAAAGAGAAGTAATACATGTACCCAAAAGCAAAGAACAAAAGACTTTCTAGAATGTTTATGACCGCTCTACAGAAACTGCTATTTTCATACATACAGTTTTTATTGATTTACTAATCTAATAATAATTGAAAACTTAAAATTATGTGGGGTTTACCAAGGATTGCCCAGTGAAAGACAAACACACACACACAGAAAACCACTCAAATATTTGATATGGGTTGAGATGTGGTTACTGCAATGAACTAGTTACAAGTATTTAGCAGACAAGAAAAAAAGCAGTCTGGAAAAGGATATTTTGGGAGAAATCCTGGCTCTGCTGTGAGGGACTTAATCCAGTTTACAATCTGCATTAACATTTTCTCTGATATTTGTATTTGAAATGTTTGATCTGCCATAGTGTCTGAGTCATCTTTCATAATATCTTTCAATTGACTAAAAGAAACTGAATCAGACTAATGAGCTGACCTTTTTTTTAGTTCTGAACGAATGATTGCTAAATATGTAGTATGATAGGTTTGATCAGTTTTGATAATGTAGCCAGTAAAATAACATTAAACCCCATCAGGAGACCTTTTGAAACTCTAATAATAATCCAGTAATTAACAAGTTTGATGTTTTTCCAGTATTTGTATATGCTTTTCTTCTATTAAATCAAATCAGAAGTAAATAAAACTTCAATAAAATCATAATGAATGAAGATATTTCATTCTTTTACTCTAATTTGGCCATGAACTGATTCAAGCCATTCTAGATATTGGAATATCAGCAATCAAACTCAAAACATCAGCAATCCTAAGAAACTAGATGGACTAGATGATCTTTCATCCTTGGACTGGATGATCTTTCAAGGTCCTTTCTGATCTCTAATATTCTGTGATTCTGTGAAACAAAGTTAATATATGTGACAGTTGTGTGTATCACAACTGCATTGTCTCTGTTATTGTGAAATCCTGATTGTGATGGAAAAGTAATTATTCATCTATTTTTCAAGATATTAAAAATCTCACACCTGAAGTGTTTATTGAAGTGGGCAGACAAAGTCTTGGTCACAAGGCTGGTGAATCTGATGTATGTCTTAAGTTTTTGTGTGTGTTTGTTTATGTGTGTACATATTAAGAGTACAAAAGGGGAAAAATAACACTGTAACAAGTTGCTTAGATAGGCTGTGGATATCTATCCTTGAAGGTTTTCAAGACTCAGCAGGACAAAACCCTGAGCAACCTGGTCTAGATTTAGAATTGACCTTGTACTGAGCAGGAGAGTGGACTAGAGACCTCTGGAGGTCCATTTCAGCCTGAATAACTGTGATTCTCTGATCTTGTAAAAAAGTGAGTGTGTAAAAAGAAATAAATATTAAAGGAAATTTGGGGGTTAGAAAATTCCATAAAGATTAAAAGACAGAGTTAAAAGAATGTTGATACCAGAGCTTCCTGTGCCCTGCAGGGAGCCACAATGGTTTTGAGATTGTTCCCAGAGGTTTCACCTCTTAAAGTCTCTACTGTAGAGAAAGATATTACAACATCAAAGATGACTCTGACACATCATCCCCAGCAGGTAACCCCATACAAGGTTGCTGTATGTGTGCTGAATGATGTCATATTGCAGTAGGCAAAGAAATACTGTTATTACTTCTGATTTAGCAAAAAGAACGCTTGATTGATGGAATTATCAAACTGGGGACTTTGAAAGGAGTAAATAAGTAAACTTTTTTTTCTTTTCTCCCCCAGTTTTGTCTGTGACTGTGGTAACTTTTGATACAGATTAAAAAGTTTGGTGACTAGGTGATGTTTCCAAGCTAAAACATCTGCTCCTGTCATTCCAGAGAATTCACAACTACTTCAGTTTTCTCCTTGAAAGGAAATATAGAAAGATGTCATGCCTTGGATGTAACACACTTCATTTTCTGTATTTACTTTATTTTTATGCATTAAAACATTTTTTTTTAATTTTTATGTTATTTTATTTTATTATTTTATTTTATTTTATTTTATTTTATTTTATTTTATTTTATTTTATTTTATTTTATTTTATTTATTTTATTTTATTTTATTTTATTTTTCTTTCTATTCTATTCTATTCTATTCATTTTTAATGCTAGAATGGACCTTTTCTCTTTTAAAAATAGTTTGTGTTTTTTTAACTTCTCAGCTTTCAAAATAGTTATTTCAGTAACTAATTTAAGAAGAAAGATAGCAACAATACCTGTAACCTCTGCCAGAAGATGGAGGCCTATAGTGACTAGAATGCTCTACAGCTGTTGCCAGAGTAGACAGCCAAGTATTGATGATATATCTGCATGGAAATTGTTCACACTGTGTACAGTTGTGGCTAGGAATAGATAGTACTATAATGCAATAGCTAAAGTCACTCTTCCTTACTAACATCTGAAAAATCATGACCTGGGTAACTTATTCCTTTTTGTAATGTGGTTTCCATTTTAATCATATGGACTTCATTTCACTTGTCTTCTCTACTGGTATCTTCAGGAGGCTTCTTGGACTAATACCCACTTTCAAAGAAGAGGCATATATCTCATTTTATGTAGATGAAATTCACTGCCACTAAGATGACTTGCAAGTAGATATGCTGTGGAAGCTCCATCTAATTATTTTTTTTTTTTTACATAAAAATTACTGTTTATATTGATTGAGACAGGAAAAAATGATTTGTCAAATCAAAATATTTGCTTAAAATTGGTCAGAGGCTAATCTGCCTCAACTAGCTGTTCCATAAAAATTCATCATGTTTCATGTTTTTATTCTCTATCATATACCAGGCTATATCAGTCTCCTTAACAAGAACACATGTAGTCATACTTGCTGGTACTTTGTCTGGCAAAAGCCATAAAATTGTCTCCTGGAAATCCTCTGATTGTTGTAGACTGTGGGACACCTTGTCATTCTTTTGTCAGTTTTGATAACAAGAGCTCAGCAACTGGATGAAGATCAACAAAGTGAAATTTATCATGGTAAAATCAAAATAAGATAACCCAAAGAGATAATTCCTCTGTGCAGACATAGGTACTTGTAGTCCTATGTACTGAGGACAGTTGTTTTCTTTACATCAAAACAATTTATTGGTATCTTGTTTCCACAAAACTTGTTTCTAAACTTAAAAATAAAGTGTTTCTCTGCTTCCTGCTGATTAGAAAATGTTTGTTGCTTGGCCATTTCTGTTTAGAGAGAGATTAGGCCAGTTGTGTGCATCATTACACAGAATCACAGAATCATCTAGGTTGGAAGAGATCATCTACTCCAACCTCTGACCTAACAGTAACAAGTCCTCCCCTAAACCATATCACTAAGCTCTACATCTAAATGTCTTTTAAAGACATCCAGGGATTGTGACTCAGCCAGTTCCCTGGGCAGCCTATTCCAATGCCTAACAACCCTTTCAGTAAGGAAGTTCTTCCTAATATCCAACCTAAACCTCCCCTGGTGCAACTTTAGCCCATTCCCCCTCATCCTGTCACCGGGCATGTGAGACCAACCCTCACCTCGCTACAGCCTCCTTGAGGCTGTAGCCTCCTTGAACCTGTGGAGTGAGATAAGGTCACCCCTGAGCCTTCTCTTTTCCAGGTTATTCTAATATTGGATTACCAAAATGTGCTGTCTTTGAGGATTATGGTATGAACAACTGAATATACACAGACAGTAGCACCTTCCTGGTGAGTCCTAGGAAGTGTTGGGTGGGCACTTCCTAGTGTCCCTCTACCCCCTGAAAGCCCACTTGTGTTGCCATTTTACTGCTGATTTGTAATTAGAACTGTATGTTTTCTCTCCTGTCCAGCCATGCAGTGTAAAACTGCCACTGTCCTGGGACAGTGCAACCAGCAAAGCCAGGATTGAAATAGGAAAGATCAAAGAAAAAGAAGCTTTAAAACATGAAGAGCCCAGATGTTCTTTAAGCCACTAGAGTTGTTCCAAGGTTGACCAAACTGAATTTAGATTGGGGGATTTTCCTATTCAGGAAAGAACACCATCATCATAATGATGTCAAAACGAACTATTTTATTTTTACTACTTTTTCAATTAGATATTTTTATACTTTGCAAAAGAAGAATAAAAAATCAAATGATAGTAGGGATGGACTCTGTTGATAAGAACTAGTTTACATTGACAATGCTTTTCTTAATTTAATTCAGAGCACATTACTTTATATAAGAAAACAAAACAAAACAAACAAAAAAACAACAATGGGTATTCATGAAAAACAGCAATGGTACAAGAAGTTGTTATTTTTCCAGACATACAAAACTGAAAATATATGTGTATTCCTGGAATTAGTATGAAATTGTATGCTTTAGGTTACCATAACAGCATTTTTTTATCCCCAGTAATATAATTAGAGGTCCGATGAAGTAATTCCCTTCAGAAACAAAGCCTGAAACTTGCCTTTCTATGTTCTGTTGTTTAATTGTGTACATAAATGCTAACCTATATATTACTTTTTGCTTGATCTCACATTTTGTTTTTGTTTGTTTGTTTGTTTTCTGGGCAGCTCTGTTTATGCAGATCTCTGAATAAAGAGAATGATTTAATAAAGAAGAAGGAGATGTGCAACAGCAATAGATGAGAGTAACCTATGAAGTAATAGATTTAGAAAGATGGGAAATTGGCCAATACTGATTTCAGAGAACATGAGAGAAAACTTATTTTATGTCCTTGTAAAGCTATAAGTATTCCATTTGCTTTGTCTTCCACAAGGGCACAACTAATGATCTTTGAAGAGTTTATAGCTTTTACAGGATTTGAAACTTTTTTTTTGTGTTATCTATCTGTAAAAGTATGAAAATAAAGATGACACAAAATGACAGAAAATACTGCAGGAAAAAAAAAGTGCTCACTTAGTTACAATCATAACAGTCTTTATCCCCTGGGACTTTAGTTTTACTTAGGCCCACTGAACCTATGCAAGTTCATTCAGTACTACCTGCTCAATAGATATCATTGTTTCTTTCCTCTCCTGCTCTGTAATTCTAGTTTATTATTATCAGCTTTAAAATAACTATGTATTTACATTAATATACACTGTATTGTGATAATCAAATCATAGAAATAACTAAAGTTCTGTCTCATTTTAAGATGTGCTGGGTGCTCCACCCTTAATGTACAGTATTTAAGAGTGAAAGTAGAGAAGAAGATTCAGGTGTATTTTGTTTTATATTTCAAGCTTTTTATAAAGAGAAAACCAGGCCTCATATATAATGAGGTAAATGTTAACGGCTTCTTTAACTGCTTCAAAATAAGAAATTAGCCAAGAAAAAAATGTGAAAAAGTAACCTTGACCAATCCAAAAAGATTGTACAAAAGTTCATAGACACCTTTTTGGTCTATGCAGTAATTATACACTGAAATTATAATATTTTGAATGAGTTCTATCATGTAAAGATTTAATTGGGCCATAAAATCCTTATAAAAATATGAAAGAAACTTGGCTGAATGAAGTTGGTACATAATTTAGAAATTTGATTATCTCAATAACTTTGCTGATTTTAAACCTTAACTCTCTAAAATGATCATAACATTTTCCCACCTCGGCAACATTATTCACCAACTGATTGTATCAGGATCTTCTGGAGAAGATGTTTAGATGAAGAAGTTAGGTAGTTGCTAGGGTCTTGTACTTATTCTGTCAATCTAGCAAGGTTCATAAGCAGATGCTTTATTGGAAACACATGAAGAATATCAAGATTATATGGAATACAAATAATTTTAAAAATAAACTTGGAGAAAGAGGTTGTCTTATGTACTTCCCTCAACATGCACATAGAGCAACTCAGAATGAACTATCTATTACTTCCAAAGAAAGCTGCACTTGTTTGTTAAGGATAAAGAAGGAATAAAATGGGAGCTCTAAAACGAGGGGAAAAGATAGGCTTGTAACAATAAATATATGAGATTAAAAATATTGTTTACAATATTATATTTGATTTTTAAGTTGCTTCTTATTTTCTTACTCTCCTCTCATATTAATCTCTCAAAACAGGAATATATCTGAAATCATAGTAATTCAGAGTATGAATGTGTTTTACCCTGTTCTTTGTTAAGACCTCAAGTTCATTTGAAGAAAACATGTAGGCTTCTAAATCTTTTGTGTACATCTGAAAAATTCACTTTGCTTTCTTAAAGGGTTTACTTTAGAAAAATATTAATCTATTCCTGCAATTAATCTGCATTATTAGGAATATTATTTACTTTGAAAGGCTAGTCAGAGATTAGTACCACACAGAGATCTGTCACATCTATGTATTAATATTTGTTCTTTAGATTTTGTTATTTAGATTTTATTCTTATAACATTATTCCATTCTGCTCTAAGGTGTTTGGTTATCTGAGAGCATATGACATGTAACTCTTATTCCATACAACAAATGTTACCTCTGTCTTCAAGCTAAAGTGTCTTCTTCCTGTCCTTACAAAACCAGGAGTTTAAGCTAGTGCAATCTAACCACATCAAGACCATCAAACAATGCTGGTAAATTTCAGTGCAGACACTGACACCAGTTCCATTTGGCTTTGTCTTTAGGCACCATGGTATTTTTTAACATACCTACCAATTCTATTCTTAACAACTATTTAAGTATTTTTATTTTTCACTTTAATATTTCTGGCATAGTAGAGCAGTCTTCTGATTTGGATACCAAGTGTGGTTGTACTAACAATATATGCCAATGGTATTTTTCAGTAATCCTTAAGCTTATGTACATATTGTAATGATATCAGCATGTTGTCTTGTATATATAATTCTTGACAGTTAGCTATTTTCTCTATTAAGGTTCACTCCATAGAATGCAGGTTGAAAAGTTTTTATTTTATTTCTTTCAGACTGAGGAACTAATGCATTGTTCTGACTGTTGTCCTTAAACAAGACAGAAAAAAAAAAAAAAAAAAAAAGACTAAGAAAAGAAACGGTAGTTTGTATTTGTGGTGCAATATATCTTGATGTAGAACCCTAAATTGAACTGCAAAGAGAAAGTGACCTCCTCCTAAATGAAAGGGATGGAACTTGACTGAAATGAGTCACATAGACCTTTAAAATTTATTGGAAATTAGGAGATATGTAAGTGCAAATACTAATAGAATTAAAATTACAACTACTAATAATACAAATACTAATAAAATTAAAATTAATAGAGCTTTTATAAGAGTTTTCTACACTATTCATAAATCTAGAGCATTTCAATGGCAAAATGAAAACTAGTCATCCACTCTTTTTTTTTTCCATTTCTACTTAAAAACAATTATGTGTAAACATACAAACACATTTTATTACCACTGAAATTGACATTACCTGAATATGTATATATTTTCAAATTTACTCCTTGGAAGCCTTTTCCCCTTAGAATTAACATTTTAACATTTTTTCCCCTTAAAAACTAAAATATCCTAAAATACTATTTTTATTTTTATTATTTTTATATTATTTTTATTTTTTCCCCAGTAAAATATGTTAGTAAAACATGCTAGATCTTTTTCAGTGGATATTATTCTGTTATTTCCTGAATTTTTACATTTTGACTATTGTATTTATTGTATGTAACATCAATATATATGCTGTGGAAATAATTTCAGCTTACAAGCAATAAAAGTGATATGACAAAATGGAGAAGGGACTTGTCACCATTGACAGACCTATGAACTGTCACTGTTTTAGGCAAACTGCATACAATTAACAGTAAAGTTCCCATTGGCCTAAATGTGTGTTCCTACTTGCTATGCATTTGCAGCTTAAAGCAATCAGCTGAGCATGTATTTCTTTAGTCACATAAAGTCACATAAGACATGCAGAGGCAAAGACAGAATATGGGTTGAAATAACCAAAAGACAAAATAAGATTTAACACTTTTTAAAACAGCACCATTTTATCAAAAGCCATTTCAAAATTCAAGCTTTGTTCTAACAGTTAATTCATTACTTTATCATGACCGAAAGTCTTGCCTATTGAAAATGGTAACAAGAGAGGACATTTGACTTTAACTCATAATGTGTTTCTTATTGATAATTCAATTGAATCAATATAAATAAATCTTGTTGCTTAAAGAATGATAATACTGTTCAATAGGAGGACAACTAATCTAATATGAATAGGTAATTGCTGGTCAAGAACTTGTGAATATGTGTGCAATTCAGTTAATATCTTCATACATGTTCAAGGTATAGGCATACAATTTAATTTAAGGGAGCAGTGATAATAATCACAGACATGCTGTTTGAAAAACAAAATGAATGACCTGAAGAAAGACTTTTTGCCGTGTCTGTTGTGTGTACAATAATCTCAATTAAAGAAAATGTCCTTTGAATTATCAGACCACCTAGATTTGCTATTGAGTTAGAAAATATGTTTATGGAAAGGTTTTAGGTGTGTTGTTCACTAATTCTTTTACTAACAAAAAATGTATTTTTAAATGTCCTTGTTTTTTCCTGCCAATCACATAATCTGTTAGTCCCCATTTCATTTCTTATGGGGCTAAACTGGCTTCCTCATTTTTGCAGTTCATCAATACAAAACTGATTTGAAGCTGAGCTGTATAATAATAAGCCTTTCAGCAGCCAGGCTTGACACTTGCCTTGTAATTAAGGCCTTGATGGTTGTGTTGATGGCAAATGAAAGAAAATGGCTTTGTTCTCAATTCCAGAGGCTTGATTGCTGGTTCTCGTTCTCACCTGAATTCGACCCATTCTGCATTGTGCACATGATTGCTGGAGTGTGAGTAATTGCAGCGCTGGCAGATGACATTTTCATGAAGCACACTCTGCACTACTCCAGAGGGAATTTACAGAATTTATAGCTGGAGAAGCTCATCAAACATGGATTTAGGAAATGCCTATGTGAAAAGTGGGAGCCCACAACCAAATATCAGAGCTTTTCTTTTGACATTTGCTTTTACATAAAGGACTACTGTCTGCAACCTGTCTTACCTTATGTTACAGCCTATTCCTAACAAGATTTTTTGATTAATACAGTTATAGAAGTCATTAACACGATTTATTCTTTTGCATGTTTTCTGGCAATTTTTTGTTTGTTTGAATAGGGGTCTCAGTAAATTAGTTTTCTCATTTTCATTCATATTTCTACATTTTCATAAACTTTCAACAATATAAAAATTGTCAGCTGATATTGATGAAAATGTGTGCATTTTTACTGAAATACTTGTTTTCTGAACATTTTTGAATTATAGCATATTTTGTTCATTTTGAATGAAAATAAATGTACATTTGAAGTAGCCATAAGGGCTTTTATAACAGAAATACATTTCAGCAATTATAAATCAGATCTTCTTTGGATAGGAAACAGTAATTATTTTTATACTGACAAGTTCACAGATTTCAGCGAATGGTATTTTGCATGTTGTAAATAAGAACTGTGTACTGAAATTGTGCATCATAGATTACATGTTATGGTATGCATAATCTTTTCTTCCCTCTGTCTTTATAATTCTGATTCTTCCTCTCCATCTGACAATCCTTGTGCCCGTCTTGTATTCACCATGTTTGCATCTGATCCCCTGGTGCTTCTCTTTGCTCATGGAACACAATAACACTTGGATGATGACTACCTGTAGGGTGTTGCTGTGTTTGTTCCTAACACATGAACCAACAGAAACATTTATGGAATTCTGATGACCTTTTTCAATCATAGCTGTTTAGGCTGTCACCTACTTTACACGTGAAGATTCATAGTTGCTGTGACTCAGACGTATTTTTACACTGCTGTCTGTCTGGCAAGCAAAAATATCTGCACTTAGGTTCTATTGTTTCTTGAAGTTTCTTAATTGTGGCAAGTATAGAGCCTTTCCTCCTTGAAGTCGGTATTAATGATAGTCCTGAGCAATTGAATGATTGAAGGTTGTGTGTTTTTTGTTGTTGTTGTTGTTTTTTATTATTCATTTATTTATTTATTTTAATTAGACTTCTTAACTAACCCCTGGGAGAAGTTAGATGAAAAGTCCTTTGAGTTTCTGCAATGAACATTTGATAATTGTCTATTGTTTTATGTTCTAACATCCTCATTTCATTAATAGTTCTCTATATCAATACTAATAAAGAGGAGAATCAATCTAAACTACTGGCAGTTGTTTTATTTTATACTATAGTCTTCAGGTAATTAGATAGCACAAGTGGTGAGTTTTGAAGTGTCTTATCTAAATGTATGGATATTTGCTGCTGCCATTTACATTAAGTAGATTTTTTGTTTTCTATTGACTTCAATGTGAACAGGATGAAACCTATTGTAAATACATTTTCATTTTACTCATGCATGTTAGAACTAATATCCTTCTAATACCATTGCTAAATTCAGTTCTTAATCTTAAATATTCCTTGGAAATTCAACGCATTCTGGTTCAGATCCTCAAAAATTCTTAGGCAGTTAAAGACCTTTGCAAATTTGGGTCTCAGGGAGTTGCTTGTTGTCTTTTGAAACCATTAATACAATCACATTCAAGGTTTAAGACTCAAGAGTTGGCGACAAAGTCTGCAGTTCTTAATCACATCTCTTACAGTCACTGCTGAAAGGCTGAGATGCAGGTGGATACCTTTGCACTTGCTGATATTCCTCTTTCAGAAGTCTAAGGGGCCCTCATGCATTCTGGCAGCATTTTGAGGTGCTTTCCTATTCTCAGTGTGTTCCTACAGCATCAGAACATTTCTTATTTTGGGATTTGAGTGGCAACTCAACCCCAAGAGGGTAACCTACCATTATTTTCTGATGTCTATAACAAAACAACTTTTACAGGTCCAACACATATACTAGAAAAAGGTCAGGGTGTCACCCTCTGTGTCCTTGCTTGGGATCTTTGACATGAAAAATGTTTTCTTTTGTGAAGACAAGACCTGGATCGAAAATAGAACATGATGAAAAATCTTGAGAACTTTTGTTTCATAAATCCATGACGAGACAGTAAACTGTGATGGAATGAATGAAAGCAACAGCCACAGAACCAGAACAGTGAAATGCCACAGGAAATAGAAGTTTTTGAAACATTCTGAGGTGAAAAGAAGAAACTGCCTGATACCATTACCTTAATTATGATGATGGTGTGAGCCATACTGAGCATGGTGATTAAATACTACAATATGAAGGCCATTTTTGGATTGTATTAGCATGTAACATGTCATCTGTAATGTTGAGAATCACCTTAATGCTCTCTTTTTAAAGTTAAAATATTGCAAATCATGAAAAATGTTCAAATAACATTTTTGTGACCTTCTTGCCACTACCTCTGGTACTATTTGAAAGCTTCAGCTCACTTTAATAATCCTTCTCTTACCCTATTTGTAAACTTCACCTTTTATACACACATCTCATTAACTTTCTCAACAAGAATGTTAATAAGATCTGCTTTAATTTTCCCTAATACCCATTCATGCTTGCTTTTCTGTCATCATATCTGCTCTTGTCCTCAAGCTTCTCCCATTTGCCTCAGTAATACAACATTCAGATATCTTGTCTTTTCCTTCATTTCTTCCTCTTGCTTGCTTTCTCACATTGCCTTGTGTTTTTGTTGTTGTTGTTGTTGTTCTTTTTCTTGACAATACAAACATTTTGTAGTCTTCAGCATCTTCTCAGCAGTGTCTCTTAATTTCTTTTTTTTTTTTTTCCTTCCTGTTCTCTTCTACTTTTCACAACAAGGGAAAAAAGGATGCCTGGTTTGTGCTGTATTTTCATATTCATGATGAAATGGCTTTTTGGTCTGTGGCAGAGTGTTGGCTGTGTATAACCCACTGCTCAGGCTATTTATTGCATAAGACCATTGACTATTTTGAAACAGGACTCTCTCTCTTTCCCCTGCCTCAGATTTGAACAGTTTTACAGTTAAGGGAAGAGTACTTCCACTGCTTCTTCCATGATGATTGTTAAGGCCATTACATTCTCTGGCTCCACACAGCACGTTATTTTATTTCCTCCTGTGTTATTATTTTTCAGCCAGTGCAGTTAATCATCATCCATTGCTTGTTTCCACTGGGAATCCCAAAGCTCTTGGACACTACAATGAGGTTATGATGTAGCTTTTTTATTATTCCAGGGAGGAGATGAGAGGGCAGAAGTTCCCTCCTTTCATTTATAAAAAGGCAAAATTACTGTATATTTTGTTGTACTTTCTTATAAGGCAGCATCTCTAATTATTATGGCCTTATTTCAAATCTTTTTGGAACTAAATGTTCAACGTTTTATTTTGTAGTATCTGTTAACCCGGAAGTTACTTCAGCACCTGTTTTACCTGCTAGTCAAGCATATTGGTTTTGATACTATTATATAGCACAAGGACAAATCATACAGTGATGCATTTGATAATGGATTTCACATGTGTCCAATTTTATTAATGATATATTTTTAGTACCTTTGGGTGACAAGTTATACACCTGCCTGTGTATCTGAATCTACAGATTATTATTCCATTGAAAAATGTTCTATATTTTTTCTACTGATATATCAGAACAGCTCTTTGATATGTAGTTCACATTGTAGCTGGTATGTCATCCCACTTTAATTTTCAACCTTTGATACTGTTAGAAATCTATATTTTAGAAATCTATATTAAAGTTGCTTTGCAAATCTCCCATTTGAGGTCTCCTGTCAGAGGACACCAAGACTTTGTCCTTCCAATACATGTGTTCATAAGCATATTTGATTTTCCTGTTTATCTGCTATTATAATTATACTTCTTGGGCTTTTGTTCTTGCATGCATGACACTGTATCCCACACAAAATTCTTCTGTGTTGGGTTGCTTTGTAGAAGTTGTTTTGTCTATTTCCAGCTAACTGCCGTATACACCAACTTTACATTTGAGGTACTGCTTTAAGTGAGATACATGTAAGTTATTGTTCTCTTACCCGAAAGTATTAGTGAAAACGGGGAGGAAAGAAGAATGTGTTTGTGATAAAGCTTATATCACAGAATCATAGAATATTTTGGATTGGAAGGGACCTTAAAGATCATCTAGTTCCAATCCCCCTGCCATAAGCAGAGACACCTTCCACTAGATCAGGTTGCTCTAAACCCCATCCAACCTGGCCTTGAACACTTCCAGGGAAGGGACATCCACAGCTTCTCTGGCAACCTGTTCCACTGCCTCACCACCTTCACAGTAAAGAATTTCTTCCTTTTATATAATCTAAACCCACTCTTTTTAGCTCTAAACCATTACCCCTTGTTCTGTCACTATACTTTGTGATAGAGTCTTTCCTGTACACCACCTTTTAAATACTGGAAGGCTGCCATAAGGACTCGCTGTAGCCTTCTCTTCTTTAGGCTAAACAACCCCAGATTTCTCAGCCTTTCTTCACAGGGGAGGTGCTCTGGCCCCCTGTTCATATTCATGGGCCTCCTCTGGACCCATTCTAATAGTTCTTTATTTTTCTTATGCTGAAGCCCAACAGCTGAACACAGTCCTCCAAGTAAAGCATCATAAGAGTGGAGTAGAGGGGGAGAATTGCATCCCTTGACCTGCTGGTCATGTTTCTTGGTTGGCTTTCTGGTTTGCAAGTGCATATAACCAGCTTGTTGAGCTTTTCACCCACCAGAACTCCCAAGTCCTTCTACACACAGCTGCTGTCTATTCTTTCATTGCCCATTCATGTTTAGGATTGTTCAGGTGCAGGACCTTGCACTTTGTTTCATGGAACTGCATGTTGTTCACACAGGCCCAGCTCTTGAGCCTGTCAAGGACACTCTGAATGGCATGCCCTCCCTCCAGGGTGTCAACTAGATCTCTCAGCTTGCTGTCATCTCCAAACTTGCTGAGGGTGCACTTTACCCCACTGTCTATGTCACCAATAAAGACGTTAAAGAGTGCCAGTCCCAATACCAGCTCCTGAGGAACACCATTTGTCACTGGTTTCTATTTGGACATTGAGCCATTGACCACAACTCATTGAGTGTGATCATCTAGACAGTTCCTTATACATGAAGTGGCCCATTCATCAAGTCCATGTCTTTCCAATTTGGAGACAAGGATGTTGTATGGGACAGTGTCAAATACTTGGCACAAATCCAGGTAGATGATATCAATTGTTCATAATGTCACCTGAGAAACAGTCAGAAATCATAAAATACTTTAACATAAGAGAATAACAGCCATGGTTACATTTTTACTATAAATGGAATTTGGAACTTATGTAGTGCTTTAATCTGTTCAGAAATCATTTGCAAAGAAATCCAATCAGTAGGATCATATTCATTCTTTTCAAGTATTTTCCAATTGTTTATGCAGACAAATGTCAGTCTTGGAGGAGAAGTACTCTTTTTTTTAACACTTATACACAATTATTCTTCATGTGTAAATGACCATGTAGTGTTTTTGGTTTTGATTTGACTGTCTTCGATATGACAGGATAACTGAAGGACAATGAATAACTCATCGTGAATATTAGTTTTTATTTAGGAATCCAGCTTCTGCTCAATATATTTGCAAATATAGACCTGTTTGTAAACAATATTTACATTTTGTTGTTGTTGTTGTGACACACAAAAATCACTTATTTGTATTCCAAACAAATGTTTGTGAATATGATGCAGTCAAATCAACATAAGTTTCAGCATACAAATCAACAGTAAGTTTCATTCAAATCATTACTTTCTGTGATGTAAATCATTGTAACTGAGTAAATATAATGGTAGTTTTCAGGTTCAGAGTAGGGTTTTAACATTAGCTTGTGTAATGTACTATAAACATTATTAAAATGATTTTGCTTATGTATTTGTTATTAATACACTTTATTGAAATATGACTTACCTTAATGCTTTTGGTTCCATATTCAATTTTTGTAATCAATACTGCGCTAACAGACTTTCGTTTGCATTGAATTCTGTTATACACAGTTTATCCATTGGCTCTGAGAATCTTAACATATCTTCATATAAATTATTATTTTAAAGGGGGAGGAACCAAATGTAATATCTGAATTTGTCATCAAGGCACATAATAATGTGCAGAGTCACAATGTCAGCTTTTGGAGTGACAAGGTATCACACTGAAAAAGAGTCTCCCCATACATGTCTCTTTTCTGTTCTGAAAGCCATTATGCAGATTTCAGCAGAGTAATATATGAAAAATATCACTGTCCAATCAAGCTTCCTTGCACATGATAAAATAGCAAAGCTGCTGTGTACCCTTTGTTCTTTTCCATTCAGAATTAGATGGATGGATAAAGGATGCAGATCAATAACTATCTACCTAATGTATATGCATCTTTGCTCATTAAACTTTAAGGATTATTTTTATTATTATTATTTTTATTTTTATTTTTTAACACGTCTCAGGTACATCATAGGACCTTTACAACCGCCATCAAACTCAGACACAGGAAATGGATCCAATGGACAAATATAGCATGTTTCCTGGAATAGTCTCTATGGCTTTCTTTGTGCTGTACTGAGAAGGCTACTTTTGTGGTTCTTTATGATGTACTATGCTGTGTTGCACTACCCATTTTAGTTGTCATTTTTTCAAAGGATGGACTTGCTGTTAAATAAATTAAATTAAAGATTAAAGGAGAGAGAAAAGTTTGTGGCAACAGAGGGTAAAATCTGTCCTTAGTCCACAGAGCAGTCAGTGGGTGCTCACCACTTTCATATGAAATCATTAGGTAGTTCCAACTTCATGTATGTACATAATGTGTAAACAGCTGTGCCCCAAATTTGTCATTTTATGTGTATCAGTAACTTGTAATAAATTACAAGTAACTTGTAATAAAATTACAAGTAACTTGTAATAAAATTACATTAACCTATAATAAAATTCTTCACCAATAGCTGTCAGTGTAGAAGTGTAAAACCATATTTTCTGTAACTCTTGCTGTCTGTAGTTCATAATCTACAGTCTATAATTTATGAGTTATTGTTTTGTGTTTGTTTTACTTTTTTTTTTTTTTTGTCTGGCTGTTAGTATTTTTAAGACACTTTTGTTACCTCTAATTTGCTCAGAGAACAGCAAGAATGATCCAGAAAGTCACATAATTTTTCTGCCCTACACTTAGTTTAATCATTGACAAGTTACTTTGATTACCTGCCTGATTTTCTGGCTCTCCTGGGAACAGAGTATAGAGGAGATGAATAAAAAAAGTATTTGTTGGCTTTTGAAATGCTTCCAAATCAACTGCCCTTAATATAACAGCCTTTCTTCCAACATAAATTGTTTTGTTGTAAAGGTTTAAGATAGAGGACAGCATTCTGAGTCACCCAGTCCTGTTGGGGTGCTATCCTCTGACTTAAGGAAATTTTCAAATTCCTCATAGTCCTGATATTGGACGGGTTGCTCATTTTGGAAGAGCCATAAGTAATGCTATTAAGACTTTTCTTCTGTGTTCACCATCCTCATTGCCTCTTAAAATTAGGAAGGACCTGAGGTTTTTCACTCTGCTATTAGTGTGCTGTTACCCATTATCTCCATTGTGCCTCACAGTCAGACAACTGTTTATCCATTGTTTGAGAGATAGATGCAACCTTCCCTTAAACTCCTCAGTGCCAGTTGTGCATTTTACTCATGAGTTTTAAATCCTTGCTTGGCAACAACTGACTCTTCGAGCCATTAGTCCTACCTAAGATACACTTGACATCAGAAAACATGACTGTCTCTTTTCAATGCTGATATTCTGAAATTTTCCAAAAGCACTAAATGGCAACTTCAGATATTTCTTCCCCTGAGGAAGGTCATTGTCTCTGTTATTTTTATATTTCAGACCCCTTATTAATCATCTTTTTTAAAATTTATGTAAAATAATGTTTGTCAAGTCTGGGACATTTATCTTAAAGCAGGAATGGCAGTAAGACTGTCTATTGATAGATTTACATAAATGTTTACACTTGTTTATAGTTTTAAAAGTGTTGTTAATGGAAAAAATGTAATTTAATCGTAAGGAAAACATTTTTTCACATTATATTCTGTTTTTTTTCATAGCTGGATTTAAATTTCATATCCTGATTAAAACAAAAACAAAACCAAAAAGTTTAGTTGCTCTTCGAATTATTTTTAAACTTAATTTATTATCTTTATATTTGACATTTGACTTTTTAACCTTTGATTTAATGTTTGTTTCCAGAGTTTGAGTTTATGATATTGTTTCCATTTAAAAGCATGATAGAAGTCTGCCTAACATCAGCAGAAGCAGGACTAGGCCCACTGTATTTTTATTCATTCATTATTCAGAATAATCAGAGGCATGGTTTTGATGTCTGTAAATTTATGTAAACTGTCATCTGCTAAAATCTGTCCATAATCACAAGTGTGTCATAAATATTAATATTAAGTCAATGTTTTAAATCAGTTTTTTAAATTATCCAACTATTGGAAATAGTTGCAATTATTTCACCTTTTCCTGTAAAACCTGTAAAATAAATTAAATCATTGCAAGAAACAAAGTAACTGATTACTGCTGTTAAAATATTCAGTTCGACTGAGAGGAAGTATACAACCTATTAAAGGCAGAAGGCATTTATGTGAGGGTAGGGTGGATCTGAGTGTTTCCTTGTGGTTTTGTTTTACAGTTTTAGTTTTTTCTTCTGAACATTCAAGTATAAGAATAATTGAGAACACTTTATGACCTTTGTGGAAACAGTTTGTTCACCGTATCATTCAGAATTTAGCTTTTTTGTGGAATTTTCTTGGCTGCTACTAAATATATATATTGGTCATGAGGATAAGATATCTATTACAGATGTTTTTTTCCATTCTTGTATTAAGTGCATCACTTGAGGCATCTTGGAGGCCCTGTTATTGAATTTGCTTTATAAATATTCTTTTCTTAGGTGGCAGGCAGTAAGGAAAATGTCTACATTAGCTTCTTACAAGTATCCCATGTTTCTGTTTCTGCAAGGGTAATTGATTTTTTTTATTTTTTTTTATTTTTTTTTGGGGGGGGGGGGGGGGGGGAGGGTGTTCCTGAAAATAAACATTTTTTATCACTAGCAGAGTTTTAATATAAAACTGTAGGGACTTTATTTTTCCATTATTCTCAAGGGCAAGTAAGTTGCCTATGGCTATGCTTTCATTTGTTAAGCTGATAGTAAGGCAGGTTTCTGAATACATATTGCCCACACAGTGAGGTGATTTGTATATGGAAAACAGTGCTTCCCCATAAATGAAAGAGAGCTGCTGGATTTCAGATTTTCAGATTTAAAATGGAAGGTCAAGAGTGCACAGTGGAGGCCTGTGTTGTGGAGGCCCTTATCTTTATCTTCACATATATAAAAACTGATTCCTTTTCATCTTTAATGCCCATTGTTTCCAATAGTCAAAAGAGTGATGTTGTCAGAAGTAGAATCAGACACTTCTTTGTCATTGGGGGAAAAGAAGAAAAAGACAGCATTTTAATTTTTAAGCATATTTAAAATTCAGCAGTAAATTAGAATTTAAAGACCACATGCATTTTGTTTACATCACCTCATGAAATAAATCTTATTATTTTGAAAACTGAAAGGTTTTACTTGTGAGGTTTGCGCACATTCTTGTATAGCAAATTTTTCTGTGAAAGTAAGTTTTGCCGTGTGAGTGCTTCTAGAGCTGCCAGTGGTGGTGAATAATGCACAGTGCGGAGCTGCCCTCCCTCGGTGCTGCTCACAGCCTCTGGCCTTGGTGCTGAAACCCGGGTGCCACGTTCTCCAGAACTACTTAACCTGTATTGGTAAATAACAACATACTGCTTAAGCAAAAATAGAAGGGTAGATCATCTGAAGTACTTAATAAACTTTTTTTTTTTTTTTGGCACTATGATTCAGTGGATAATTATTTCTTACCTGCAGTTGACTTAAAACTTGAAGTTACACAGTGTATTACAGTCATTTTCTACCTAAGAGTAAATCAGTCTATCCTTACTTCGGAAAAGTTCATTCTAAGATCACATGCATTCTAAGTAACATTAAGGCCATCATGATGATGCATGCACAACTGTATATAAAATTTATTTATTTTTTTTTTTTAAGTAGTAAATTACTAGAATTAATAGTTTACTCATATAATTACAGAGAATAAAATGCTTTCCTACAATTAAATAATGGCCTCAGAATGTCACCTTAGAAGAATAACGAAAAGCTAAAAATCAAGAATTTTAGATTCTTATGAGAAGTTATGGGTTTTATGCATAACTCAGTTTTAGCTAGTTGAACTATTTATGTGAGAAATTGATATTGAGACCTGATTCTTAAATTATGAAATAATTTTATGAAATAAATGTTGTTTCATTTGTGAAAAAGACTCGTTTCCTATGCAAAGTTACAGAAATTTTCACATAGTTTCATACATTATTTTGAAGATGAAAAGCCCCCGTTTTTCTAAAAATGTAAAAAAAAAAAAAAAAAGTAATAAAAGAATACTTAGTGTATTTACATGCAAATGGTTTGTTTAATAGTGTTTAATAGAAAATAGTTTTTAATCATATTAATGATCCCATTTTTCAATCTTGTAGAATATTTTCTTGCCTGAAAAGTAACATGTAAGAAATTGAGTACAGTATCTTTTAGAGGATTTATGGTAATGCTGCTGAATTTAGCTGAGCATAAACATCATGGTGAGCCCCTAAGGGTCTCTTCATTTTCCCGACACACTCCACTGCTGCCCCATTAACACTTCGTCTGTTATTGCCATCTACTCAATTTAATGAGTGTCTTTGAATTTGAAGTTCTACACAAGAAACAATAGCTAAAATTAGCTATTGGTAATAGCTAATTTTGGTATTGGTAGTAGGTGTACCTACTGCAGCTTTCAGCAATGTATACTATTCCCTTTGTAATTTTTTAAAATAAAAACTACATTTTTATTTTTCTGCAGTATAGTTATACCATGACATTTTCTTTAATTATGGTACACACTAATCACAAGCACTGAGTAATGACTGCAAATATAATCCTGTATCTGTCTTTGCAAAAGGTAAACACATGCTTAATAACTTCTAGAGGAGGCTTTTCCTTACCTTAAAATTCTTTCTATTAATAATGACACTTTAATGTGAAGAAAGAATAGTACTGCTGGAGACTTTGTGCTATCAAAGCAGAATATTATATTATTTCTTAGAAATTAGAAGATAGAGGTTAGGTACTGTTTTCTGAAACCTGTATGAATCCAACTAACTGCTATGAAGGGTCAGTATGTGGCTCATTATATTTGATTCCTAAAACTGAATTTAACAGATTTGTCTAAACACATACACAAAACTTCTTAAATTATGAAACCACAGGATGTATTATCAGACAAGGGCTCAACACAATTTAAAGCCAGAATAATGCTGCACTGGGATACATCATAGGATTTAAGAACAATGTTCTAGTCTTGCATTGATTATTAAGTTATCAGCAAAAACAAAAGATTGCTCTAAATCACCTTAGATACTTAACTGATACGGAAAGTCTCCGAAGGGCCAAATAAAAACTCTGAGTCATTGAATAAATTTTTGTTCCAGAAAACGGAGGAATTAATTTTGATATTAGATTATTATTATTATTGTTATTGTTGTTATTATTGTTATTATTGTTGTTGTTATTATTATTATTATTATTATTATTATTATTATTATTATTATTAAATGCATTTATTGACAGCCTATTTTAAAAGCTAGAATAAAACAAGTGATTTTCTCTGTTCTTTGAAAGCTTGCTACCCTGTAGTAAAGCTATTTTTTTCCTTTTAGAAAATGAATCTGGAAGAAAATTGGTGACTCCAATCCAGTGGACCTACAAGCACTCTGACAGGCTCAGAGAGCAGAGTCTGGACCAAAGAGCAATTACCCCACCAAACGATTTCAGGTACAATTGACCTAAATATAACACTCTCTTGTGATTACTGACAAGAGTTCATTTCCTGTAGTGCTTTTCCCATTTGCTACTCTTGGTAACCACTGTGATCTTATCTTCCTGGTGCTGCATGACTTCTGGGATGCAGCTAAGAGTTCTGTTGTGCATTATCTTTAAACACACAATTCATGCTAAAAGAGTCATTTGCAGTTAAATTAGATGATGCATATATTATTCTTGCTGCTGAAGTTGCACAGAGCAGGAATGAGTGCCTGAATCCTAATGGACCTGGATGTGATGAAATTCTTTTTACTGTGAAATCAGAAAAGTAGTTAACCCTAAAGAAATAGGAGGTTTTATTTCACTAAACTGTAACAGTATCTTCCACTGAGCAGGATGGAGAGGTTGGCAAAATTGCTATTTATTTTTTTGTATACTTGTATTTATACATACAGTATGGCTTCCCTTAGTGACAACCTACCTACAGGCACTTGCTGTAGCTATCATGCACTGGCACAAAAAACATACAAGTATATGCACTGGGTGTAAAAGTGTACAAAAAGTGAATGAACAGAATTAAGAGAATGGTAGTGTTACAACACACTTCAGTTTTGAAGAATATATATATTTTCAGGCATTACTTGCAAACTTGTGCAAAATGCAGGATACATTTGCACTCCACATATGTGGAATATACAAAACATACTTAGTGTTCATCACAGAGATTTTTTTACATCCTATTTCCTTTACTGAATTATTTGGAAAAAACATACATTGCTCAGAAATCCAGAAGGCTAGTATTAGAGTTCATGAAGGGCATCTGTTGGAGAGCTGTTTTTTGTTGTTGTTGTTGTTGTTGGTTTTTTGTTGTTGTTGTTGTTGTTTGTTTGTTTGTTTGTTTCAGTTTTATGAACTAATGTAGTAGGGCACAGCTGTACTAGTTATTTTCCTGCATGTTTATCTGTTTTTCAAAGAGAACTCCAAAATGCATATTTTATTTTGGAAATAAACTCCACAAACAGTCATAGGTCCCACTCATCAAAGTATTAGTGAAAAGTTTATCTGAAAGCTGAATAAACTGTAAGATAAAGACACATATATTGGTCTGTTGAGTTGGTTCTTTTGATGATGATGGACAACAGTTATAAATGTAGTTAGACTTAGGAATTTTATACTACATTCTAAAAAGCAACAAATAAGAATATCTGAATTTGATGTTACTCAGAAAAAAGCACATGGTATCCTTATTAATGTTATCCTCTCTAGAGGATTTTTTTTTTTTTCTCTCTACAAACATGGAAGTTTTTGTCTAGATACACAGACTTAATGATCCTCATTCTAAGGTAGGAAACTGAGGCAAAAAAAATTTAAGTGATATACCAAAGCTTTACAGGAAATGAAAATAGAATAATGTCTAGATTCTAGGTTTCCTAACCTTTATTCTGATACCTATTAAAATTTATGTTTATAGGACATTTTTGTTAATGAAAGTTAGTCTTAAAGCAATCTAAAAAAGTAGCTCTCCCTGCTGTGCTGTGTATTACCAAGCTTTCAGACAATACTCTATGCAATATTGTGTTCAGTTTTATGTTTTACTTTAATAATAATAATAATAATAATAATAATTAATAATAATAATAATTTGCAGAATTTTTTGTATTTTCTGTTACTAGGCAGTTATAAAGACAGAAAAAAAGCTTACAAATATACTAACTAAGGAAAGATGTGGAGAGGCATTATATTTCACTATAAAACAAGATAAATCAGTTATTCAATTGCATATTAATTAAGTTATTGTAAGAATAAACTTAGATTAAATATAAGAGAAAACTTCTGATTTATTTTCCCCAATCTACTGTGATGAATTACTGAGGCACAGCACATCACAGTGGATTAAGCAACAGTAATTTGAAATAGGCTCAGGAGAGATCTTATTGCTGTCTACAACTACCTGAAAGAAAGTTGTAGGGAGCAGGGGGTCAGCCTCTTGCATTCCTCTGATATGCAGAGGAATATCAGATGCTCAGGTTTTGTTAATTATTACCTTTATATGTTAGGCTGGCAGGCACACAGTTGTACATACCTGAAATGAATATATCAGTTTAAAACTTAGGTGCTAACCCTGAAAATGCCATGTAAGCTCCCTTCTGTGTGTGAATAGTATTTCTGATGATTGCTTACTTCAAAAGATGACAGATAGAAAAAACATCTGAGTCTTTTATTAAGCCCTATCTTGTAATATATTATGGATCTAATGAAAAGTACAACATCTAAAGTATTTTTAAATATAGTTATTTGATATTTCCAGGGATGGTTCCTTATGTGATACAGATCCATAGAAGAAGCTATCATAGATAAGAATCTTAAGCCACCTTATCCCCGCTGCTTTATTCATTTACTCTACCATCACAGTGAAAAGTGATAGTAAAGCAACCCTAATTAGGCAGTGTAGGAATTTGTAGTATGCAACTTTCTTCTTAGCCAGCTTTATATTCTTCCTGCTTGTTCTACAGTGCCTCAGGGAATGAGAAAAAGTCTGGTCCATTAATTAGAGAATTAGTTTGAAGTTGGGGAAGACAAGATCAGACTTTGTCTATGTTACAAACTTCCTAAAAGACACTTAGCTAAGTACTGAGCAAAATTCAGCAAGACCAGGGATTTTCTCTGCTTTTGAAGTAAAATCAGGTGTCTTTTCAGTATCTTAGTTACTCCAATGATAAATTTCATAAATCTTAGCTTCCTTAATCAACTGTCTATGCTTCTCTATCATACTGTTCTTACATAAGGGTATTGATAGACTTGCAAGGATGTAGCAAAATAATGCTTTATGTTCGTTCAGACGTAGTATTACAGATATACTGTCATGATGATGAGTTCATATTAGTTCTTGGCAGTATAAGCCTACCTAATATGACCTTCTAAAAAAGAAAAATTCCTCAATCAAAATGTCACATGTTGCTAAATTTACAGTTTATAATTTACCACAGTAAACATAAGTAGTAGAAATCATCATGTAGAATTGCATTCTTTCTCTCTCCCCCTCTCTCTCTCCAGACTTCAGTGGTTTTAAAAATGAGGCACTAGGCTCTTTAAATTATGGTTTCTAGGCAGCATCTCTGCTCTTGTGAACAGGCATGGTTGTTTATATTTCATGGGCCAGCCAACTGTGATTGATCACAGGCTTCTGCTGATGTTAGCAGGCCAAAGAGAACATTTATGTTAAAGCTAAAAATGTCAGGAAAGGGCCATACCACCAATAAGAAGTAGGGAAAAAAAATAAATCCTATGTTTTTAAGAATATCAAGCTCAGCCTGCCAGAATACTTAAATCATTCTGAAAATATGTGGGATAAGAAATCAAATTAAACCCATTACCAAGGGCACAGTCTTTCATCACTACACTAGGAGTTATAGGTGTAAATCTCTGCATACCAGGTGGAAACAAAATATTAGTAAAAATGTTTTGTAAGATAAATCTATTGATGATAGAGATAGTATTTTTTGTAGTAAATACCTAGGAAGTGTTGGAGTAATTAGATTAGAAGAGGTAAAAAATTATTTTGCTAGATCATTCTCTCTTTTTGAGAGTGAACCTTCCCTTTTCTACTTTTTTTTTTTCCCTAGCATTTTATGAAGAAGTGTTGTCACATAGGTTTATTTCAACCAATTTCCATTTTTTAGATTTCTTTTTTTATGTGATCATAAATGATTCTTTTGTCTTTATGGATATTGGGTTGCAAATTCTGGCGGACAAAAGAAAATTAGCACATATGCATGATTTGCTTTTTTCCACGTCAGATAAATGATTAAGTATTGTTTAGCTGCTATACGCAACTGAATTATTCTGAAGCCAAGAAAGACACAGAAGACTAATTTGAAGGCCAACTGGAATTAAGAGAAAGACTTAATTGGTCAAGTAGAACTTAGATCAGGGTTGATTTAGGTCAGAACTATACATTTTATACTGTAGAAATAAAGTTCTTAATAAAAAAAAAAAAAAAAGACGACGTAAAAAAGTTCACACATTGAGAAAAAAGAGGTACAGAAGCACATTTCTACAGTAATATATTAATCTTCAGTGTTGTGGTGGTTTTACCCTGCTGGGCAGCTAAACACCGCAACCGCTCTCTCACTCCCCCTCCTTTAGATGAGGAGGGGGAGAAGTAAAGCAAATAACAACTCACGGGTTGAGATAAGGATAATTTAATTAAAGGGAAATAATTATAATAATTAAATAAAGACTACCATGAACTAAACAATTTAACTAAGGGGATATAAAAAGGGGGAAAGGGGAAAAGGGAGGGGAAAAGGAAAAATAAAAAGAAGGGAGGAAAACAAACAAACAAAATAAATGAAGGCTATGTGGAAGTGCAGAGGAAAGAAATTACTCTCTACTTCCCACAAATGAGCGATGATTGACCACGTCCTTGAAGCAAGGCCTCAACGCACACAGCCGGTGTTCAAGAGGAGGACCGATGTTTTCCCAACAAGAGCCCACCCCTCCCCTCTTCTTCCTATTTCCACCTTTTATTGCTGAGTGTGACATCACATGGTATGGAATATCCCTTTGATTGGTTTAGGTCAGCTGCCCTGATGATGTTTCTCTCCTCACTTTTTGCCCACCCCCTAGGAGGGTTAGAGAAAGGCCCAGTGCTGTGCCACTCTGCTCAGTAGTAGACACAACACTGGTGTGATAACACCGCTGTTCCAGCTACAAGTACAGAATACGGCACTGTATGGGCTGCTGCCGGGAAAGTTAACATTCCAGCCAGACCCAGTACAAGTGTACCGAAGAATGCCACGGAAAGGAAAATGCTTGATAAAAAATATAAAGAATCATATCAAATAAGTAGTTAGTGTCAATTGAAGATACACGTATTCTACTCAATCAAAGCTATAATAAGAAACTGTTTTAATTTTTATGTATTTATTTATTTTTAAAGTGTGGCAGGAGGACAAGACATGCAGAGTCTTAGGAACTAAGTAGTCTTTTCTGTATACAAATACAAATACATTTTTACATTTTCTGACTGTAGTATGATCTCATTAATGTTATTACAAACAAAATTTAAAGAAAGAATACAGAGCACTAAAAGTTTCCTTTTTTCTTCCACACTTTTGAGAAGCTGCAAAGGGAGTAGGACTTCCATTTCACAGTCACCTTGCACATTTCATGAGGGAGCTGCTTGATTGTGGTTTTGGACAGAGCAAGGCAAATCTCAGCAGGTCTTGGTAGTATTGTTCCCCTTGACCTTGTGGATGGATTTCTGTTTCAAAATCCTACAGAATTTAAAAAATTCTGCTGAAAATTCTGCCGAAAATTCTGCTGAAAATAACATTCACTCTTGTTGTACTCCTTTGCATGGCTTCTACAGTGAAATTTGTCTGTCCTAATGTAGATGTCTTTTGTATCTAAACTGGCTTTGGTTAGGCTGCCTTTATAGTCAGTAAAGAGAAATAGACACTTTTAGGGCATGATTCATCTCTTTATAAGGTAGACATCTAAATATGTCAAATGAATCACACTCTAGAATACTATATTCCTTATTAGTGAGAATAAAGGAAACCTAGGGATCAGCTTAGATGCTGATGCCTATATTAGAAATATCTAAAATGAAGTGAAATGAATTCTGTCTATAGGTACCGAGTCAGAGCTCAAAGTCAGAGAGTATCCTATGTTTCAGGAAGAAACTTTTCCTTCTCCATGTAACTCCTGGTTACATGGTACCAGGGTGCATGACCTACGGTCACTTAATGGTAAATTAAAAAAAGAAAAAAAAATTACATACCTATCTTCTCCCATTTAATACTTTATGATGTGAAAACAGAGTAGATTCTATTGTATAAATAGGTAATTTATGTACATCTATATAATTTGGTAATTGTATTTATTTACTTTATTTTATTTATTATTTTATAATTTATATATAATGTATAATCATCAGTTATTCCACTATTTCCACAGGGGTATAATTATTTTTTTAAACTGTCTATTAATAATTTCCATGTACAGGATCTTATCATTGCTTTGAATGGTCTTTGTAAACCATTTCAGAATGGGAAACAAATACTTTTTTCTCAACCTGAAATCTCTGCACATAGATGGAGAACTGAACATATGCAATCAATTTAGGCTAGTAAACTAATTTAAATTATATCCACATCATAATCATTACTGTTAGTGCCAGAGTTTCATTAAACTCCCCACTAGACAAACTGGTTAGTGCAATATTGCTGAAAGTTCCCATGATGAAGATTTTCAAGTGCTAAAAAACGATTTTTGCAGAAAGGTTCTCTGTTGTTCATTGCTGTTGTTATGTTTGCTTTAAGTATCAACTATAAACAATACAATGGAACATACAAGAATGACCAACAACATTTATTATATATTTAAAAGACAAAATCAACAAGTAATGATCTGTAATCTGTCTAAAACACTTGAAGCCTAATGAAGTTTTTCACATTCCACTCTTCCATTGTTTGCAAAACTCCAAATCCTAGCAAACCTGCAAGACTTTTGTCAGATGCACGCCCAAGAGTAGCACGAGGATGACAGCCTGGAGTACGCAGATTGCTAGAGAGGCTAGCAGGTGCCAAAACATGCTGTTTCATGACCCAGTGTAAACATGCCAAAAATAATCGCAACTGTACTTCAGTTTAAAAAACAAACAAGAAAAAAAAAAAAAAAAAAAAAACAGGCTTCAGAAATATGGTCTGTAAAACTAAATCTGATATTAAGCAAGAAATTTAAGAAGTTTGAAGCTGGAAAAGAAGTGTTCTGATGCAGAAGCTCTGCAACAAATTCACTGTGTTCAGGTTGTGATACTTTTTGGCCCAAATCCATATTTTACCACTTAAAAAGATGGCCTATTTTTCAAAAGTAACTGGGACCAAAACTACAGTGGATTCCACAGATTAAAACATGAAATCACAGAATGAGGTTTCAATGAGGTTTGAAGGGACCTCCAGAGATCATCTAGTCCAACCCCTCTGCTCAAGAGGGGTTACTTAGAGCATGTTACTCTGGAATGCATTCAGGTGAGTTTTGAATGTCTCCAAAGAAGGAGACTCCGCAACCTCTCTAGGCAGCCTGTTCCAATGCTCTGTCACCCAAACTGTAAAGAAGTTCTTCCTCATATGATGATGAAACCTCCTGTGGTTCAATTTATACCCATTACACCTTTTCCTGTCACTGGCCACCACTAAGAAGAGTTTGGCCCCCTCAGGTATTCATGGAGGTTGATAAGATCTCCTCTCAATCTCCTCTTCTCTAGGCTAAACAGGTCCAGCTCGCTTAGTCTTTCCTTTATAGGACAGATGCTCCAATCCTTCCAATCCTTAATCATCTTCATGGCTCTACACTGGACCCTCTCTAGAAATTCTACATTGCTATTGTACTGGGGAGACCAGAATTGCACACAACATTCCAGGTGTGGCCTCACCAGTGCTGAGTAGAGGGGGAGGATCACCTCCCTTGACCTGCTGTCCATACTCCTCTTGATGCAGGCTATCCCATTGGCCTTTTTGGCCACAAAGACACAGTGCTGGCTCACGGTTAACTTGTTGTCCACCATGACCCCCAGGTCCCTCTCCACAGAGCTTCTCTCCAGCAGGTCAACCCCCAGCCTGTACATAGGGTTCTTCCTCCCCAGCTGCAGGATCCTGCACTTGTCCTTGTTGAACCTCTCTGCCCAGCTCTCCAGCCTGTCCAGGTCCCTCTGAATGGCCACACAGGGCTCTGATGTGTCAGCCACTCCTCCAAGCTCTGTATTGCCTGCAAACTTGACAAGGGTGCACTCTGTCCCTTCATCTAGGTCATGGATAAATAAGTTGAATAGCACTGGCCCAGTACTGACCCCTGGGGGACACCACTAGCCGCTGGCCTCCAACTAGACTCGCATCCTTGAACACAATGCTCTGAGCTCTGCCATCCAGCCAGTTCTCAATCCACCCCAACATCCTCTCATGGATTTCACACTTGCAGAGCTTGCCCAGGAGGATGTTATGGGAGACAATGTCAAAAGCCTTGCTGAAGTCAAGGTAGACAACATCCACTGCTCTCCCTTCATCCAGCCAGCCAGTCATCTCATCGTAGAAGGCTATCAGGTAGGTTAAACACAACTTCCCCTTGATGAATCCATGTTGACTGCTTCTGGTCACCTTCTTTTCCTCCCCATGCTTAGAGATGGCCTCAAGAATGAGCTGCTCCATCACCTTTCCAGGGATGGAAGTGAAGCTGATTGGCCTGAAGTTTCCTGGGTCTTCCTTATTGCCCAAACTAAACTGAGCTATTCAAGTCACATGCAAATGTGGACTAACTACCTTATTTTTCCTGTCTTTCAGAGCTGTAGCATTTAGCTGCCTTTATTTACAATGGTTTCAAATATGTGAATAGCAATAAAAATTTCTTTGGATGTGCATGGGACGTAAAATCAATTTATTTTATTATTAAAAGTAAAGGTAGATTCATAGCAATAAAATATGTATGTTTTCATCAACCTGATGCAATTTGCTGTAGACAATATAAGATCCAAAGTCTATGTTAAGCTATTGTATTTAACTTCAAAGAAAACTGTGGTAACTGAACTTGAACTTGGAAAATGCACTGCAAAAATTTTCAGAATCACTGAAATAGTCAGTACTGTGTGTTTAATATGTAAAATAATACAATAAAATATATTACTGAAACTGAAATACAAAGTCAGGGATGAAAAGGAGTTAAAAAAGTAGGTGTGGAATTTCATTCAGATTTTAAATATTGTATTTAATTCTGAAATCTTTCTGTCACCGTTGTGACACCGTTGTAGCCGTTTGTGACTCTGCTTCTGAATGCATTTTTTGTAAAGTAGATAAAAGTTATTAAGAATTAAGGATAGTAAACATGACAGAGGAATGATGATTCTTATAGATCATAGAAAACTGAAGAAATGACCATGTGATAAACATTTTAAGCCAAAAAGGTATTTCCATGGTAACAAGCTCTTTATCTTAAAATTTGATTATGAACGCAAAGCCTAGGAGCCTAAAGTTTAAGTGGAAACATATAGCATATGATGCAAGCAGGACAGACAGCAACTTATTCTTCTGAAATTTATGGACACGTGTATATGGTACATGTTGGCAAGTACCTACTGAGCTGGCTATGTGAAAATGAAAAAAAAAAAAAAAAAAGAAGAAATAAAAACTAGTACACAGTCTATTTATTCATCAGCAAGGCATAGACTTCCTCTGAACCATGGTAAGCCAGACAGTGCGCACTTTAAAATAAATAAATAAATAAAAATATTACATCCTTTAAGGTTTTACCTTCTATATATGCTTAAATATATGCCTCACCTCAGTGTCAGATAAGATCTGGCAAGGAACACAAGGAACAGGTCCTCCTAGAAACTAAGGTAAGGCACATAGAAAATAAGGAGGTGATTGGTAGCAACCGACATAGCTTCACTAAGGGCAGATTGTGCCTGATAAATTTGGTGGCTTCCTATAACAGGATTATAACATTGGCAGACAGGGGAAGAGCAACAACATCCTTAACTTCATATTGGAGACACATGGATTTGGTGGATAGACCACTTGATGAATAAGGAATCAGCTGAATGATCACACTCAGAGTTGTGGTCAATGGTTTAATGTCCAAGTGGAGACCAGTGACAAGTAGTATCCCTCAGAGGTTGGTATTGAGACTAACACTCGTTAATGTTTTTGTTGGTAACATGGACAGTATGATTGAGTGCCCCCTCAACAAGTTTGCCAATGACACCAAGCTTTGTGGTGCAGTCAATACACTGGAGGGAAAAGGATGCCATCCAGAAGGACCTGGACAGTCTTGAGACATGGGCCTGTATGAACCTCTTGATATTCAACAAAGCCAAGTGCAAGGTCCTGCACCTGGGCCAAAGCACTCCTAAACACAAATAAACAAGCCTGAGCAGAAAATGGATTGAGAATAGCCCAGTGGAGAAAGACTTTGGTGTTCTGGTTGATGACAGCTCAACATGAGCTATCAGTGTGTATCTGCAGCCCAGAAAGCCAACCATGTCCTGAGTGCATTGAAAGAAAGGCCAGTAGATCAAGAGAGGTGATTCTTGCCCTCTACTTTGCTCTTTATGAGACCCCACCTGGAGTACTGTGTTCAGCTCTGGAGCACCCAACATGAGAAAGACATGGACCAGTTGGAGCAAGTCCAGAAGAAGACCATGAGGATGATCAGAAGATTGGGGCACCTCTCCTATGAAGACAGGCTGAAGGAGTTGGAGTTATTCCGTCCGGAGAAGAGAAGGGTCAAGAGGGATTTTACAGTGGCCTTTCAGTACCTAAAGATGGCCTAAAAGACAGGTGGAGAGGTACTCTTTATCAGGGAGTGTGGTGATAGGATACGGTGTAATGGCTTTAAACTAAAAGAGAATAGATTTAAATTAGATATTCCAAAGAAATTCTTTACAGTGAGGGTAGTGAGGCACTGGAACAAGTTGCCCAGAGAAACTATGGATTGGGAGAAACTATGAATGGGAGAAACTTCCCATTCTTGGAAGTGTTCAAGACCAGGTTGGATGGGGCTTTGAGCAACACAGTCTGGTCTAGTGGGAGGTGTCCCTGCCCATGGCAGAGGGGTTGGTATTAGATTATTTTTAAGGTCCCTTCCAACCCAAAAAATTCTGTGATTCTATGATCCTGTGAAATATATAACCATGTATTACATTCTGATGGGTCATATCATTGAGTGTAAATGAAAGCAGGGAATGAACTCACAGAGCAAGATATGATCTCTGCTTTAGTATTCTAAGAGGCATAACTGTTCTTAAGCATGTTCTAAAATGAAACTATATTTAAAATGGAAGCAACTTAATTAAGCAGATATAGACATACCTACTACCAAATGTACAAAGGAGTTTGTGTTTTTCGCAAATAAAATCATTCATCCATATGAAAAAGAGGTGGCAAAGGGTTAATTTGGTTTAGTCTTTAATGTATTTGAACATGTATGTTTTGCTTCTACATCACTTTGGTTCTTACTAGTTATTTGCCTCATCATCTTTAGGTTATGAGAAGTAGTCAGCATGGATTCACCAAGGGGAAGTTGTGCTTGACCAACCTCACTGCCTTCGATGATGGCATCACCAGCTGGGTAGATGAGGGGAAAGCAGTGGATGTCATCTACCTTGACTTTAGCAAGGCTTTCGATACTGTCTCCCATGACATCCTGATAGCAAAGCTGAGAAAGTGTGGGATAGAGTTGACAGTAAGGTGGGTTGAAAACTGGCTGACTGACTCTGTTCGCAAACAGAGAACGACTGGGGGGATTTGTGGTGGTTGAAAACTGTCTTGGGCAGAGTGACCATGAAATGGTAGAGTTCTCCATTCTTGGAGAAGCCAGGAAGGGGACCAGTAAAACTGCTGTATTGGACTTCTGGAGGGCCGACTTTGAACTGTTCAGGACACTAGTTGGCAGAGTCCCTTGGGAGGAGGATCTGAAAGGCAGAGGAGTCCAGGAAGGCTGGGCACTCTTCAAAAAGGAAATCTTAATGGCACAGGAGCAGTCTGTCCCCATGTGCCCAAAGACGAGCTGGTGGGGAAGAAGACCGGCCTGGCTGAACAGAGAATTGTGGCTTGAGCTTAGGAGAAAAAAGAGGGTTTATAATCTTTGGAAAAGAGGACGGGCCATTCGGGAAGACTATAAGGATGTTGCGAGGCAGTGCAAGGACAAAATTACAGAATCACAGAATCACAGAATCACAGAATTTCTAGGTTGGAAGAGACCTCAAGATCATTGAGTCCAACCTCTGACCTAACGCTAACAGTCCCCACTAAACCATATCACTAAGCTCTACATCTGAACGTCTTTTAAAGACCTCCAGGGATGGTGACTCCACCACTTCCCTGGGCAGCCTGTTCCAATGCCTAACAACCCTTTCGGTAAAGAAGTTCTTCCTAAATTAGAAAGGCCAAAGCTCATCTGGAGCTCAATCGGGCTACTTTCATTAAAGACAACAAAAAATGTTTTTCTAAATACATCACCTCAAAATGGAGGACTAAGGAGAATCTCCAGCTTTACTGGATGGCGGGGGGGAACTTAGTTACAAAAGATGAGGAGAAGGCGGAGGTGCTTAATGCCTTCTTTGCCTCAGTTTTTAACGGCAAAACCAGTTGTTCTCTGGATACCCAGTACCCTGAGCTGGTGGGAGGGGATGGGGAGCAGAATGTGGCCCTCATTATCCATGAGGAAATGATTGGTGACCTACTACGGCACTTGGATGTATGCAAGGTGATGGGGCCAGATGGGATCCACCCAAGGATACTGAGAGAACTGGCGGAGGAGCTGGCCAAGCCGCTTACCATCATTTATCAACAGTCCTGGCTATCGGGGGACGTCCCAGTTGACTGGTGGCTAGCAAACATGATCCAATCTACAAGAAGGGCCGGAGGGTAGACCTGGGAAACTATAGGCCTGTCAGTTTGACCTCAGTGCCAGGGAAGCTCATGGAGCAGATTCTCTTGAGAGTCATCACACAGCACTTACAGGGCAACCAGGTGAACAGGCCCAGTCAGCATGGGTTTATGAAAGGCAGGTCCTGCTTGATGAACCTGATCTCCTATGACAAAGTTACGTGCTTAGAGGATGAGGGAAAGCCTGTGGATGTGGTCTACCTTGACTTCAGTAAGGCTTTTGACACTGTTTCCCACAACATTCTCCTCAAGAAACTGGCTGCTCATGGCTTAGACTGGCATACACTTCGTTGGGTTAAAAACTGGCTGGGTTGCTGGGCCCAAAGAGTCATGGTGAATGGAGTCAAATCCAGTTGGAGGCCAGTCACTAGTGGCATTCCCCAGGTCTCAGTACTGGGGCCAGTCCTCTTTAATATCTTTACTGATGATCTGGATGAGGGGATCGATTGCACCCTCAGTAAGTTTGCAGATGACACCAAGTTAGATGTGTGTGTTGATCTGCTTGAGGGTAGGAAGGCTCTGCAGGAGGATCTGGATAGGCTGGACTGATGGGCTGAGGTCAACTGCATGAAGTTCAACAAGGCCAAGTGCCGGGTCCTGCACCTGGGGTGCAATAACCCCAAGCAGGCTGGGAGATGAGTGGTTGGAGAGCTGCCAGGCAGAGAAGAACCTGGGAGTATTGGTTGAGAGTCAGCTGAATATGAGCCAGCAGTGTGCTCAGGTGGCCAAGAAGGCCAACAGCATCCTGGCTTGTATCAGGAACAGTGTGGCCAGCAGGTCCAGGGTAGTGATTGTCCCCATGTAATCAGCTCTGGTGAGGCCGCACCTCAAGTACTGTGTTCAGTTTTGCGCCCCTCGCTACAAGAAGGTCATCAAGGTGCTCGAGCGTGTCCAGAGAAGGGCGATGAAGCTGGTGAGGGGTCTGGAGAACAAGTCTTATGAGGAGCAGCTGAGGGAGCTGGGATTGTTCAGCTTGGAGAAGAGGAGGCTCAGGGGTGACTTTATTGCTCTTTATAAGTACCTTAAAGGAGTCTGTAGTGAGGTGGGGGGTTGGCCTATTCTTCCATGTGCCTGGTGACAAGATGAGGAGGAATGGGCTAAAGTTGTGCCAGGGGTGTTTTAGGTTGGATATTAGGAAGAACTTCTTTGCTGAGAAGGTTGTTAGGCATTGGAACGGGCTGCCCAGGGAAGTGGTGGAGTCACCATCCCTGGAGGTCTTTAAGAGACATTTAGATGTTGAACTTAGTGATGTGTTTTAGTGGAGGACTTGTTAGTGTTAGGTCAGAGGTTGGACTCGATGATCTTGAGGTCTCTTCCAATCTAGACAATTCTGTGATTCTATGATTCTGTGTCTGGACTAGCTCAGACGGTGGTGATTGGTGACACAGAGTCTGGCTGGAGACCTGTGAGTAGCGGTGTTCCCCAGGGGTCGGTGCTGGGTCCAGTCTTGTTCAATATCTTCATCGATGACCTTGATGAGAGAATAGTGTCAGCCCTCAGAAAGTACGCCGATGACACAAAGTTGGGAGGAGTGGCTGACACGCCAGAAGGCTGTGCTGCCATTCAGCAAGATTTGGACAGGCTAGAGAGATGGGTAGGAAGAAAACAAACTGGTTTAACAAGAGCAACTGTAGAGTCCTGCACCTGGGAAGGAACAACATGAAGTATCAGTACAGGCTGGAGGACAACCTGCTGGAGAGGAGTTCTGAGGAGAAGGACCTGGGGGTCCTGGTGGATGACAGGTTGACCATGAGCCAGCAGTGTGCCCTTGTGGCCAAGAGGGCCAGTGGGATCCTGGAGTGCATTAAAAGGAGAGTGGCCAGCAGGTCAAGGGAGGTGATCCTCCCCCTCTACTCTGCCCTGGTCAGGCCTCAACTGGAGTACCATGTCCAGTTCTGGGCTCCCCACTACAAGAAAGACAGGGATCTCCTGGAAAGAGTCCAATGGAGGGCCACAAAGATGATACAGGGCCTTGAGCATCTTCCTTATGAGGAAAGGCTGAGAGACCTGGGTCTGTTCAGCCTGGAGAAAAGAAGACTGAGAGGGGATCTCATCCATGTGTATAAATACCTGAGGTGTGGGAGACAGAGGGATTTGGCCAACCTTTTTTCAGTGGTTTGTTGTGACAGGACAAGGAGTAATGGTCACAAGATAGAGCACAGTAAGAGCACCAACATGCAAAAGAACTTCTTCACGGTGAGGGTGAAGGAGCACTAGAACAGGCTACCCAGGGAGGTTGTGGAGTCTCCTTCTCTGGAGATATTCAAGGCCCTTCTGGACACCTACCTGGGCAGCCTGCTCTAAGGAACCTGCTCTGGCAGGGGGGTTGGACTTGATGAGCTTTCGAGATCCCTTCTAACCCCTTCAATTCTGTGATCTTTCTTCCAGAAGTCTGTGTAACAAAACCCAGAAATGATGTCTCACTTTCAAAATTTGTTGTAGTGTTTTATTCAAGGTTAGGTTAAAATGCAAAAATATGTGTGTTTACATGCAGGTTTCTCTGCTCTCTTCTTTGTCAATCGTATTAGGACACCAAGTGACTGGACTGCTGAATCTCTTTCTAAGCTTCATAGATGTAACTGACTAGATATCCACTGACTACTTTTGGAAGTTTTGACTACTAAGGCTAACATGTACATCTGAATCTAATTGTCAGCATTCGTTCTTTCAATACTACCCCTTTTCAGTCTCTGAATTATCTGGAGTGTAATACAAGTAATGTTAGAAATCCGTGTGGTCCCAAATGAATATATATATTTTAATTTTTATTTTGTCAATAGCTTCTCTTGCTAGGGAGGCTTTTTTAGTTTCTATAGAATACTGAAATTCAAAACTATTAGAATTAAATTTTAGATTTTAGAAGTTATTAGGTAAAGGTGGACATCTAAGTATATTTACAGAAGTTGTCATGTAAATTAAGTGTCCAACCCATCTAAAATTGGAAATGGGTTAAGTAAATAATTTGCTGAAATATTTCAAGAAATCTGTTAAATTTCTACTTGCATTTCTGGGCATTTCCTTGTACCTCTATAAATATTTATAAATATCCTAGCATTTCAATCCATTTTTCTAAGTTCAAAGCAGCTGTTCTTTCTTTAACAGTAGTTGATGAGTAGCAAAAAGTCAGTGTTAAATTCTTCTGGGAAAACCCTTCAGGACCAGATGTAGTCCACATGATTTTCTTAAGATATTTTAAACAGATTATTTACCATTACTTTTCAAGGAATATTACCACTTAAAAACTATCCTCTATGTAAACAAGAAATCTGTACAAAAAGGGAATGTCCACCAGAAAAGGTCTTCATTTTCTTTCAGACAAGAACAAATAGTGGCACGTTTATGGGACAACGTTTTTTCTTATTTACAATGGTACAAAGATGGAAAATGTCTATTTAAACTGTGATCCCAATAACAAGTATAATAATGAAGACACAGTGGAGTAGCCTTCAGTGTGTAGTCTTAGACAATTTCTGTACAGACTGCACTGAGGGAACTCTTGCTCTGCAATGATGTGTATTCATGGAGGCTGACCCTTACTCATCTCTACATTTCTTAGCAGTTTGACTTTCTGGAGTCCTGAGAAACACATTGAAATTAATAGAAGCTGAATATGCTCTTTACTCGTGAGATTCAGTCATAAATTGCTCATTGAACTCATGTAGTTTAACTAATTCATATAACAATGATAGGCAGCTGGAAGTACTGTATTGTGTTATATTATATGGTTGCTCTCTATACCTTAGCCTCCCTCTTCTGCTGTTTAGTTTAGGATGATAAAGGAAACTTTTGGTGAAAATATGGATCCAAAGATTTTGTAGAAAAGAGGAATAACTGTCAATGAAATAATTATTCCAATATTCCAATTGTTATAAGTTATTCCAATACTGCATTTCCAGTAGTTAAAAGTAAATTCTGGTTTGAACTAGTCAAATACAGATGGCTAATATACATCTTCTAATCAGATCTCACTCAGCAGGATCTTCAGTTACCTCATATATATGTTCAAAATTGAAAATCTACATTAAATAGTCCAAGCAGTCAAAAGCTAATACATGCCAGAATTAACTTTGTTAGGGCAATTTAATTTAACATCCCCCATGTGTATACATTATGAAGAGTTTTTTAATTACATGATCACATATTATTTTTCTTACAAAATCTTTTCCTCATTCAGCTCACTGAATATATGATACTCACTTAATGAGCAGCTGTTCAATATTTTGTTTTCTTGATGTTTTTTCAGTGTATGGTCCCATATCTTGTTTAATAGAGTATTTAAGTCCTGCTCTAAAGACAGAATTATTAATTATTAATGATTTATAATTAATAATTTCCTTCAGGGGGTTTCTTAGTGATTATTGCTATAGCATCTAAGTGACGAGCAAACATTAAATTAGTGTTACTGTAGACCCCTGAGATGGGAAGATAACGTGATATCCATTTTATAGATAGGGAACAATGGCCCAGAGAAGTTACATTCAAAACTGCCACTAATTTACAAGACCAATCTGAGATGCTTAGGTCCAAAAGCCTATTCCAACTCCTTAATGTCAAAAAGAACTTTCCCAACTCAGTCCATACTGATTCCAGCTGAGTCTCTGAACATCTAACACTTCTGCAAACTCATATCTTGGTGAGTCACAACGAAAATAAAGAACATACTCTTAGTGACCACCTGTACCATGGGAACTTGGCAAGAAAGGATAGAATACTAATTTCCAGGATGAAATTCAATTGCTTTAACCATTCTTTCTCATCTTTCAATGATGTCCCATTTTTTTAGTGCATTTCTTCAAAATTCTTCACCAAATGGACCTTCTTCAGTACACAGTTCTGATTCATCATTATAGCAAGGCCATCTTTTACACCATATGGGGCAGGTGTCTTCTGGGCAAAATGGTATATGAGTCATGCAATTTGTCTCCATCATGATGCCCCTTCACAAAATGGGGAAAAAATTAGGTTATATAGGGAATGTAGCACTTCTGACATCTTTGTCTTTGATTTGGTCATGTTATACAAAGTTATTTTAAAAACGTGTGTGAGTGAAAGAGAGGGAAAAGGAGAAGACAGAGAGGGAAAGAAGAAAGGGGGGGAGGGATAGGGAGAAGCAGAAGCAGAGGCAGAGTCAGAGGGAAGAAGGAAACAGTACCCACTTGTATGTAAAGAGTACCTACCTACTTAAGATTTTAAAAATACAAATCCATAAGAATATTTTAACATCCATCTGAATTATGAGGATGCTTGGAACCTTAAAATCCCCCACACCATGTTGTAACATCCTTCTATTAAAAGAAATGCATGGAATCATCTTCTGTGAAAACTACTTCTGGGGGAATAAGATACAAAATACTTTTTTTGATTCCTATCAGGCTCCACAGATATTTACTGATGGCACAGGAATCATAGGAAACTGAAATTTGGTTCCCAGGAGTCCTCAAAAGGTTTTCTAGTCATTAGTGATTTTCTGCTTGATTTTCAAGGATTTTTTTCTAACACTCTTTTCTACAGCTGTTGTAACTCTGTTCATATGCTAATTCTATGCCCTTAGCAGAACAGTTCTAGTTCTCACTATCCTACTGACTTCATCCCCTGTTCTCTCTCTCTCATTTTTTATTTTTATTTTTTAACCCTGAGCACTGCCCAAGTGATTTTCTTTACCTTCTTGTCTTCAGTACCTTTCTAACAGTCAGTGTCTGTAGTTCATATCTCATAATTCCTTGGCTGGATTCCCAGGCTTACATACAGTCTTCTCACTCCTTCTGGCTCTCAAGACAGAACACTACCATCAAATTCTCTTTTTCAGTTCTGTGCCTTCAACCACCTATCTCTTATCTCTTTGCATACTCGTTCCAAATATTACCATTATATTTTGGTAATTCCTCTGTCTTTCCTCTCTGCTGTTTCATTTTCCCTTGGAGAGTAGGAAACTGATTAAAACTCTTTTCATGTGAATGTTATTTTAAATTTGTGACCAGAGCTTCTGAGGATCCTAGGACAAAGTTGTATGAGTCTCATTTTCTTAGTTCAAAATTTAGACTAAAATCTAATATAATAAACCGAAGTGAAGCACCAATGACTGGTCTGAAAACCTGACCCTATCTACAGGCACACTACTCTAGTCCTGCTAGATGTTTACTATGTCTGTTGTTATTTCAGTATTTCTGTTTTTCTCTCCATTGCTGTACACTTTATCTGATTATCAGTCTTAAATCTAGACAGATTATGCTGCCTGAATCTAGACTTTCGGGATGTTTTATGGATGCAGCCCCAGAATTCAGTGCTGAAATTAAAGATAGTGGTTTTGTTTGTTTGCTTGTTTTGTGTGTTTTGTTGTTTGTTTGTTTTTATTTGTTTGTTTATTTATTTGAATTATCGTACACCTCTCTATATATCCCAGTAGCAGCTGAGTAGGTTACTCTCTTCATCACTCAACAGACTGTTTAATGTAGTGTAACAGCTTGGAAAGGACTTATAGAGAAAAATGCTGCAATATCAATCCAATCTATTTAAATTGCAGTGGCATTCAATCTGAGTACAGTTTACTTATTGTACACTTACATATTTTTTGAATTTAGAAGGATCATCAGTTTATTTGTATTTTTGCTTACCATGGACTGGATAATTTTATCTATATATTCTTTTATTGTTCTATATCTGAAGACTGCCTAATGATTATTTGATCTTAAATTTAAAACATCAAAAGATGATGCATTTACTTCTGTCCTCTGTAGCTTGTATATGTTTTTTCTCTAAAACATTTCTGGAAAATATAGCTAGCTGCAAGAAAAACTGAGCTAATATATTCTTATGAAAGTGGTATTCCTTGTGAAAGGAAACTAGGTAGTATCAGGGAATACTTTGCATTGCCTAATTACTCTATTTACTTCCCATGCATTCAAAATATACAATTTCTTGGAAACCTCACAACCCAGATCTCTTGTTCTTCTGACTCTTTTACTTCTTTGCACTTTGTCATCCAGTTGCCTCATTCTTCTGGTGGTGTAGGACTTGGAAGAGGAAATGATCTGAGAAAAGTATGTGAGGACAGACAACCTAAGCTGAATAATGGAGTTGGTGGGGAATATTTTAAACGAGGGCAAGAATATTGAATGTGGGGAAAGAGAATAATGATGGTTAGGTTGATTAGAATAAATATGAAAGACTTGTGTTCACTTCCCTGCCTTGCCTCACATCTTCTGGCTCATCTTATCTTTCTGTGGCACAGAAAATAAAACAGAAAATTCATCAATAAAATAGAAATAACACTGTTTCACAGGTATTAAAGTATCTACTTTATAGACATCATGGAATGAAGGAAAACAGTGATTACACTCAAGCAGTGTAATCAATGGCTTCTGTAAGTACTGCCCTTGATGGTATGTCTCATAGGAGTAATATCACAGAGATTGGGAAGTTTTAAACTTAAGGTAACTGAATTGTTCCAAACCCTGATTTCACTCATGCAGTTCTGTCCATTGTTTTATTATTCACCACTCCTCTCTTGATACTTCTCCTTTATTGTTTGTATTACCTTCAGGCTTCTCACAGATACTTACTTTTACTCATATTTCACCACTGTTCCAGTTCCCCTAGACTTCCCTCTGTCTTGTTCTTTTACTGTAAGTCAGGTTTCCTGCAAACCATTAGTCTATGCACAGCAGCTGCTTTCTCCTTTGATCTATATGGTCCAAGCCAGTTTAGAGGAATTTTTGGGCTATGTGAAGGCATTGCGAGTGCGTATACAAATGAGAAGAAGAAAAGTAATATAGAGTCCCTAGTACAAATACATACCTAGTCTAGAGGAGAGAAAGAGGTATATACATCTGTTTTCACAGCAGGAGTATCTGAATTGCGTGAAGTAGCTCTTTGATCTGAATGGTTAATACTCAACTCAGGAAGAATTCTTTGTGGAGATAAGAATAACCCAGGTGTAAGAGAGAGGAGCTGAGCTATGCACTGACCATGCTCATTATGTTTACAATGTCCTGTTTGGTTTGGCAGGTGGGTTAGCCCAAGGTGGATGTAAACTTTATTGATAATACCGTGTTTTCATTGCTTCATCACTCAGGTTTATGTATGCAGGGATATATTCCATAGTCACCTATGTTGAGATGTTTTAACCATTTCTAAAGTTAGCTCCATCTATTGTGGAAGATCTGTTTTCTGGGACTGAACTGTTCAAACAGAATGATTCAGCAACAGTGTAAGATAGTCTGGTCTTTTTTCTTGATACAAGACGTATAAAAACATGGCTAGATTCTAGTTCACACAAAGGATAATGGCTTAGGTTTAATTACTGTCAAAGTTGACAGATTTTTCTATGAGAGGCTAAGACTAAAAGTGTGTAAAGCCTAGATCAGCTGCAGCCTCCACAGCCACCACCATCTCACTCAGCTTTGAGCACATTGTGCAGTTTCCAGTTCATATAGTAGTTTTAAATCTTGACTAACATGGCAGGGTAAAAAGGCCAGAATATTTCATAGAGGTAGTTCAGAACAATTTTGTAGAGCTCAGGAGCTATCCATAGTAGGTCACGCTGGACAGCAAAAAAAATAATAAAATAAAATAAAAATGCATAGATCCTTCTCCAGGAGATATGAATTTTCTAGATCCTAGATGATGTGAGCTGGTGGTCAAGAAAATGAACCTTCAGAAAAATAACAACCAAACTTGAACTGTTTTCTATAAATGCAACAGACATAAGCATGCAAAATCAGTCTACTTCATATACAGTTCAAGAAAATGGGACATAGTCTCATGCTGGCTATATTTCATACAAAATTATAGCTTAAAATGTGGATAAGAACCAGGAATTATGAGTGGAGCAGAAACGTGCGAAAATTTCATGGAGCTAGTAAATGCTGTCCTCCCATTAGGTTTGTACAAACCTATGTATTAAATGCAAGTGCAGAAAGGGACCTTTTGTGTTGTTGGATTTCACGTATGGCACAATAATCACATTGCTTGATTATTTGAAATAGAGTCTAAGCACTAGAGAAAAAGATTTTGTTGCATTCAAATAGAAATATTCATTTACAGAATCATTTTTTGTCCTGCATATTGTAGTTAATATTTGTATATTTGGAATAAAAAGTATACCAAAGTTTCTGTTCATTTGCTATGTCTCAAAAGGTTGTGTTGTTGTTGCTGCTTTGTTTTGTTTTTGTTTGTCTGTTCCATTTTTAAATTATTATTATTAAAAATGATGGGCTTGATTCTTTGAACTTATTTATAAGAGCAATCCCACAGTGACTACTTTATTTATCAATGCCATGGAAATTTAAGATGGAAATGAACTTTCCTTTCATTTCCTGAAAACTAAAAGACAGAAATCTATTTCCAATTCTCAAGAAAGCTTTAGAACGTTTGGTGCTTTGTCCATTACAATTAAGTTTATACTTCGTAATGATGTGTAACATTCTTATCTATTTTGTTTACGTTTGAGTAGAGAGTACCTGCACATAAACCAAGATATAATTGGGGAAAGTAAAATGAAATACATACTGATACAAATATGGCGTTATTTTCAATCAGAAGAGCTGTGTGTTGCCAAAATTATTTTTCATGCAATACCTGCCTTTCTCCTTTCCTTTCCAAGTACTTCAGTAAATCTTTTCAAAGCAAATAATTTATTTTAGCACAGTCTGGTGAGAAAGAGTCTCTTTCTCACTGGAGTCATGCACTGATTTTTGTGTTATGAAAGGCAGAAGATGTTAACTTGAGAAAATCAGCCCTTTGTTGCTAAAATAAACAGATTTGATGCTGGTTTTGATACACAGTGTTTGAGAGTATTTTACTACTCCTATGCATGCCATTTGTTTAAGATCATGAGCCACTTAGTTTTCATTGTATTATTATTGTTCAGAGACCTCTTTGCTATATAACATTCCTTGGAGGAATATGGGTTTTTGAATATTCAGCAGTAAAACTTGCTGACATTCTACCTGTAGTTGCTAAAAATTACAAATTATCTCAGAAGTGGTGATGTTATTTATTTATTTATTTATTTATTTATTTATTTTTGAATTGAACAAGGCTTTTAAATTCACAAAAATAGTAGATTTTATTCCAATCAGATATCCCTCATAATTCACAAAGTCACTATCAATCAACATTTTTCCTGCCTTTACGTACTAAATAGGAATAGGGAATATAGTCATTATTGTATGACCTAGTAACAACAGTCCTGTGATAGCTGTAAACAGCTGAAGATTAGAGCAACCATTAAACTGCTCTTAACTATAGGATTGTTGTGGTAAAAAAAATCCAACTCTGAAGATGTGACCTTTACACTCTTTTACATAGTAGGAAATCTGTCTCTGCTTTAAACTTTTAGCCATTTGACACTGGAACTTCAGAAGCACATGCGTATTTCATCTGAGAACATAGATATGTAACATATGCCATTTGCCTAGCGAAGCTGTGGATGCCCCATCCCTGAAAGTGTTCAAGGTCATATTGGATGGCCTTGAGCAACCTGGTCTAGTGGAAGGTGTCCTTGCCCATGACTAGTGGTTAGAGCTAGATGGTCTTTAAAAGCCTCTTCCAACCCAAAATATTCTATGATTCTTCGACTCTATATTACCAACAAAAATAACATCTGCATATGTTCTCTCATTGGAAGAGCAGCATTAACTAAGCAGTAAATCTAAAATTCTGTTAAATCACACTACTGCCACATTCCTCTCTCATGATCTTCCAAAATCCTCATAAAGTCTGGGATTTTGCTCTGCTCACATGGCCTATTCAACAGTTCTGAGATGTCAAATATTAAGTGAACGTAATCTTAAGGAAAGATTTATCTAGATCCTGTATTCTTAGCCTATTTACTCTGTTCTAGAGAGGCAAAGGACTTGAAAATTTATTGTGATAATTATCTTTTCATCTTGTTCGTAAAAAAAAAAAAAATAATAATAATCTGTATTACACTTTAAAGAGCAGAGACTTATTTTAAATATTTCAAATATGGTAAATTACATTATTTTCAAATATGGTGAATGGATTCTGACCTATTTATGTTTCTCTTAACAATTAACTATTAAAGCAAGCTTAAGTTGAATTTTAATGTAAAATATAACTATTAAATTGTTATATGTGTTTAATTTCCCCATCTGTGTCCTTTAGTTTTCACTTACCTTGCTAATCTGATGTCAGATTTCAAAGTTTATTCACATACTTTAACACATTCACAGTACTGACTGGGATTTTATAAAGGACATGGGCTGCTAAGCCGCTTATATAGGAAATCCTCCATTGCTGAGACTTAGATATGAGTGCTCCAGGAAAATGCCACTAGGTACTTACTCCACTTTCAGATGTGAAAGTGCCTTTGAAAATCTGTTCCTAAGGGTCCATGTTATACATCAAACTATATTAAAATCCTGATGATTTCTTCACACACATGCAACCTGGTAAACTGAGATGATTATTCCAGCTTTCCAGTTTATCTACCCCTCTTCTGTCCTTCTTACACTGAATCACATGGTACTTTAGATCTTCTGACTTGAGGTCATCTAGTCTACCCTCTTGCTCAAAGCAGCACCAGCATCAAAGGTAGATGGGGATGCTCAGATTATCATGCATCTGACCTTTGAATGTCTCCAATGATGAAGACTCCAGATTCCACAAGATTCAGTCCTCCAGTGTTTATCCACCCTCAGTGTGAATTTTTTGTTTTGTTTTCATACAGCTTTCTAGATATGCTAGTTTGCTTCAGATTTTGATACAGATGTACATATTTCTCACCTGTTCTTCAAGTCTTTTTCTTTTTTTTTTCAGTGATCCTTTTCTGTCTTATTTCCTGACATCTTTCACATCTTTTCTCCTGATTTTTTCTTGACCATCTAGCTACTACCTTTCATATATATAATATAACTGAATATATTCAGTTATATGTTAGCTTAGTGGTATGGTTTAGTGGAGGACTTGTTAGTGTTAGGTCAGAGGTTGGACTAGATGGTCTTGGAGGTCTTTTCCAACCTTAATGATTCTGTGATTCTGTGATTTATCAACCTTCCCAAACTCTAGAAAACCATCCTTAGTCTATTTCCCTCTGATGCTTCCATTGTTGATCCAAGAACACTCAATGTATTATTTTTGCATTTACATTCTGTTCTGTTAGAAGCATCTGATCTTCAGTGCTATTATAAATGCCTTCAAATTGGCTTCTGACCCTGTTGCTGTATGAAACCACTCTTACCAAATTACCTAAGGATAAACCACTCTTACCAAATTACTTGAGGATTCTCTTTCACATTTCTTTATCCTCCCCTCATGCTGTTGACTAAGATCTTATTAAATTTTGCCATCCTTTTGTATCTTTGACTCCATTCTTCCTTTGCTTTCCACCTAAACCCTAACTCATTCCTTTAGTTCATCCTTTGAAGATGGGCATGGTTTAAGGTGGGTTTTCCTCTTAGCTCCTCTTCCACTATCTGTTTTCTCAATCACCATCTGGTCTGTTAGGCCACTATATGGACATCACTTTTGACTTAGGCCTCTTCAGATCGTCATATCAAGACTTTGTCTAAATATTTCAGATTCCTTTCCTCATAACACATCTAGGCTGTAGCGCTTTGTCCCACACCTGTAAGTCTGTTGAAGTTCTCTTAAAGTTTATCTACAAAAGATAAAAAAATAAAAAAATAAAAATAAAATAAAATAAAATAAAATAAAATAAAATAAAATAAAATAAAATAAAATAAAATAAAATAAAATAAAATATTACATAAAGCATACATTCAGAGATCTAGCACAATGCCCACACAGGTTTTATTGGCATACTTTTGGCAATATAAAATTAAAAATATTTCATTACAAGGTAACATATATGAGTGCATTAATTGTGATTTTGTTTTAAGTATGTGCAAGATCTGCCAGTATGATGTAATTTATAGAGAGTTTAGAATAAAAGGTAGAAAAATTACAATAAGCAAACTAGTCTCAGGAATTCCACTTCATAATAAGTCTTAAATTTCACTGTTAATAAACTTCTTATTTATTGCTTTTCAGCTGCATTCAGCATGTAAAATGTACTTTACTGAAATATTGTTTAGCCACTATTTTTGATAACACTCAATTTAACTTGGTGTTGCTGTATAGAGTTGGACAACAGAGGAAACTAAGGATGAATCCTTTGTTTTGAGTTTTGGTATATTGACAGATATTAATTGATGCTGTAACTCTGAATTTGTGTTGCCACATTAAATCTGCAGTAAAAATTCACTCTCCCTGTAAGGCAAACAAGATCCTGAAAATTTGCATGCTGTTCACCTGGTGTGCTTGTTGTGCATCACAAGATTAAATATGCATTTGAGGGTGAAAAATAAGCCTAGCAAAATCTACATTTATGCCAGTAATGTAGTAAAAAATGTAGAATGTTTCCAAGCTTAGAAGCCAATGAAGCTGCTGAAACATAAGTAAATTTTCAGAACAAATTTCACTGTATCATGATCTAAGCATATTTGTATTGATTCCTGGGACAGCTGGCTTCATGAAAGGCAAGGAGAGAATAAGAGGAAAGAAGAGGATCATTAATTCATTTTCTAAACAGTTTTTATTTTGAAAAGCTTTTTTTTTTTTTTTTTTTTCCTTTTAAAATGCAACTGAGCATTTGTGATAGGGTAAGAGTACAGAGACTTCATATAAATTAAATTCTCTTAACTTATTTTTTATGACTTTTACGTATATATTTTTTTTTAATCTCAAAATATGTCCAAAAAAGTATGAGCAATGAGAAGGGCAGTATGGGTTGAGTGATAAAGCTGTCACAAAGAAAACCGAGAATGTCCAATAAATGGATATTTCTTTTGCCTAAAGTTTTATATGCTTTCATATTATGCTTTTTGTATTTTATTTTTATCTGCTGACTTTAATTAAAATGCATCAGAGGTATCTGCGTTGTTATGGGATCTTTTATTTTTGCTGTACTAGATGTGACCTTTAGCTTTTTTTTCTTAAAAAAAGTCTTTGTGCCTTTCTGCAATTTGTGTGTTTTTGCCTCATCCAGCATTGAGATTTTGCAGCCTTATTCATTTCACAGTAAAGGCGGTCAGATGTGATAGTGCTGATCTACAGATTATCTGGTTATCTGGTACAGAACTTCAAAGCAGAGGTGATGCAATTCTGTTGCACTCCTAACAGGGACAGAAATTGAGATTTCTCATAAAGTTTATTTTCAAGACCTAGCCTTTAGAAACTCTTTCAATAATATAGTAGAATTTATTGTAATCATACTGGCGATGTATTGATATACATTAATATAAAAAAGATAGAAAAGTATATTGGATTTGTATATATGCTTTTAAAACCATGTGCTATTATATTTATTTTATGCTCCACTAAAGCAGAGTTTTGAAACTGTAGTGCAGGCAGATATGTTGAAAGGCTTCATTCAGTGTAGCATAGCCAGGGGCAGAGTATTACAGCAAAGCATAAATACATTTCATAGAGATGATTTTGTCCCTCTGTCCTTTGTCATATGCATATTTTTTTGCCTTTTTGTTTATCTCTTTGTTCATACTCTTATCTCTTTAGTTCATACTGTTTATCTGTTTAGTTCATACTGTTTATCTCTTTAGTTCATACTGATAGCAGTCAAGGTCCACTGGTGCTTACACAATATAAATTACTGTTTGGTAATAATAAGTTTAAATACCTCAAGCTTATTGCATTTTCTCCCTGAAGTGAAGACAGATAGTTAAGGTGCTGTTAACAGGGATTTTATTTATTTATTTATTTATTGTGCTCTTCATTAAAATCTAAAGAACCACCCTAAAAATTAGGCAGGAGAAAGAGTTGTGATTTGACTGTTAGTCCACAGGGACCTGATTGAAGATCATTGCATTCACTTCACATACGCTACAGAGCAGCTTGCAGACAGTAGCAACTTTCAGCCATTACTTTAGCTAGGTTGGACTTGAACTGGTAACATAAAGGTGAAAGGCCCAGTGGAACATTATCAATCTCCGGTCTTTTGCAGGTCTTCTTAAATTTGTGCTTCATCAGCAAATGTAATTTTAGCATGAAGCATCCACAACTTTCTGTATATACTGCCTAGATGTTGTAAAGCAACCAGAGACACAAGGGGAGCCTATTTTAAGATTTCAGGTAGAGTTTAATATGCCACATAAACAGATTTTTTATACATTTAGTCATTAAAGATCCCCTTACTTCCACCTACGTCTCTTTCTTTGCTTCCAATATTTTGTGCACTGATATACAATTTTATAAGATTTTCTGTAGGACTTTTATTTTTTGCCTCACTTTTCTTTTTTTTTTTCCTATCAAATCATAAACAATGAGAATTGTGAAGAACAATGCGAAGAAAAATTTATTTTCATTATGCCTCTTCAATTCACATTATCTCTGCTCATGTGTGTAAGTCTGTAGTTGTGTGTTTGTGTATGTGTGCACAGACTTGTTATCAGTGCTTGGGATAAAGTTCTGGAAAGTATTACAAACTCTATACAGAAGCACTGAAAGGAGGGACTAACCTTGAGTCAGTATGACTTTAAAATAACAGTGTAGGACTATGTGCATACTTAGCCTTTAATTATTTTATTCCTGTAAGACAACCACCGATTTTAATAAAAGATCAACTGGTACAGGACATAAAAAAGGCATTTTGCATGACCACACTGGTATTGTGATAATATAACTATCATAGAACCCAAATAACATCTTTTGAAATCTTTGTGGTACACTTTAAATTCATATTGAATATAAATTATTAAAAATATTTTATTTGTTTGTATCTTGCAAGCTGCAGATACTAGTTACTATTCAACAACAACTGTTCTCCAAGACAGCAAAACAAAACTGACAATCAAATAAGTTTCAATTATAAGTATTATTACTAAACTGAGAATACAGAGATTTCAGGCTTACAAATCAATATCTATTCCTATTTCTTAGCAGGGAGGGTATATTCTTTCCACATTTATGAGCACAATTAAGTTTTTAATTTAATTAAACGATAGTTTGTAGCTCTGTAGCATGGAAAGCCATGTAAAACCCTGGAAGCTGTGAAAATTGGCTCCACATCCAGTTAGCTCATGCAGCAAAGAATTAGCTGAAATAGGGAAGGCAATTAACAGAAAAACTTTTATGCAGCCCTAAGCTGTAGTCATTGAGTTAGCCAACCAGAAGTTATAGAGGCTACAACTGAATCCTTTCTCTACGGACACACAGTATGAAACCTTGTAAATCTATCTGCTGTTCCCACCTTGCTACTTAAAAGTCACATTAACTGTAAGAGTTGATGGAAAACAAAAACAAAAACAAAAACAAACAAACAAAAAAAACAACCAACCAACCAAACAAACAAAAAAACAGGTTATTTTCAGAAGGGAGCTGTATCTGTAACTATCCATAAGGATTAAAAAATGGGACTGGAGTTCAGGTGATTATTAATCATTAGACTGTGGTGATCATTATTAGCAAATATCCACCATCAGAGCTGTATTCTCATATTGGATTCTATGCTGAGATCTGTCACTGTCATCACTGGGTTATCTTTTAGCATCTGTGACTGATTCTTTTTTGTTTTGTTTTGTTTTTATTTTTAATGTACATAATGAGCATATTATTTATACGTAGTACTTAGATGGTACATCACATCTTGCACGTTGAGTGCCAATGCTAGCTTGCATGGTCAGGTACAGGCAGACAGAGACGTGTTCCATTTGCTGTCCAAGCTGACTGGATGGGAGCCAGGTCTGGCTCACAACTCTTAAAGCTGAGTTAGCACAATCTTCTGTCTGAGCTAATTAATCCCTGACCAAATCTGCTTTGTATCTGGCCAGGTTGGAGCATGAGCAGAAGTGGTAGGTCTGTTACAGCCCTGGATGTGCATAAATAAGCCCAGAAGGAGGGCTGGGTGGCAAAACAAACCATTTTCATGAAAACAGGTTGGCAGTTCCTATTCCACAGATCCCAAATTGCATAAACTCCCACAGCTTCTGTTTTATTGGCAGGGGCTTCCGTTTTCCACCTCATTGTGCAAGGTCACGCAGAGCACCTCACTCTGCAGATTAGTGCCCTCTTTGCCCTGTGTTAGGAGGCATTCTGCTGGAGAAGCTCTATAACTACTGCAGAGAGAACAGGATGTGTTCCTGGATATTTATAACACCCTTTTGAATTCTTCAGAAAAGATGTGGAATATGCATGCAAAGTGTTATTATTACAGGGATATTGAAGGGGAATATTCAATGCATTCAGGAATCTGAATTTAAGCTGCAATCCTATACATTCTGTCTAAGCACTATCAGTGTATGGGACCAGACCATAATGAAAATCTATATTCGAACACAGAGTTTCAAACAGCTTTTAAAAGATCTGAAAATGTGTTTTTCACTCTCCTGATCTGAATTTGGCAGCAGTATAATCCCTGGGGGCTGCCATTTCAGTGATAGTTCCAACAGGAGCCCCAGCCTAATGACCTGTATCAAAGCAAGAACAGTGCTGCAGCCAGACATGCAGAAAGCTGTTACTGCCAGGAGACGCTAGGAACTGTGGATGGTGTCTAGAGCCAGTCAGATATGGTTTTTGCAGTCAGCTCTGAGTTCTCTTCAAAAAAGGATGTTTGTGTTATTTTAATACAAGAAACAAGGGAAAAAGCACAAGTAAAGTTACAGAATTTACAGGAAGCTGTGAAAATCTGGTCCTGCTTCATGTCTTTTGGCTGCAACTTTGATTTCCTTGATCTGTCTTTTCATTTTCTTATTCCATGTTAAAGCATGCTACTTATAAACCATTTAAAAAGAAACAATTGTCAGTGACTTAGCCTTCATTTATTTAAAAACAAACAAACAAAAAAGTGATTTAATTCTTAAAACCAAACAAACGAACAAAAAAATCCTTTTTAAAGGAAAAAAATGCCTTTGAGAGCTTACAGAGAAAAACCTCCACCATTGAAAATGTTGCCCTAATTACTTTGTTTGTTTGTTTATTTTTGTTTGTTTGTTTTTATTTGTTTTTGTTTGTTTGTTTGTTTGTTTTTTCCCTTTTAAAAAGTACTTTTCTGGATGAACAATGCAATGTATTTTGTCTTAGCCATAAGCTAGAGGAAAGAGGTGTGTCTGTTATTTGTCTTAGTTTTGAATGGGATCAGAAACTGATTTACCTGACAGTCAGGGAAGTCACCTAGGGAATGACTTGAGTGTGGCACTCAGTCTGAGTGTCACAGATAGACAAGATATCTAGAGATATCTTTCTGGATAGAATAGCTATCTGTTGTACTACCCTGGAGTATATTACTTTTCAGTTAATGTGTTGCATATAGTTCGTATAGTCTAATAGTCACCAGTTCTTTAATGACATTGTTTATTCTCAGGCAAGACATACATGGGTACAGCCATGTGATCTTAACAGTGGAGAACAGCAGGTATTCATACAACTGTAGCATTAAAATATATTGCTTCTATTGCTACGTCTTGTTATTTTTATAGAACAGTTAGCAGTTGACTTATGTTGTTGCATTATTTATGTTGTTGTTATATTTAGAAAGAATATAAACTTTTTGGGGCCATTAGTTTTCTCTTATTATCATCATTGTATTACACAAATCAGCAGTTATAATTTTTCTTCAAAGTAGTAAGGAGAATCAGCACATGAAATTTAATGATATTAAATACAAGTTTTTTCATTAGTTTTCTTTGAGCTTTGATAGCATGTCAGGTATTTGTTTTAGAAAAACAAAAATTAATATTTTTTATTTATTTAAATATTGACTTCTCTATTAGAAGCCAGAAAGACCACCACAAAAGTAAAGACAGCTGACTACACATGAAGAAACTGTACCAAACTATAGAGAAAATCATTTTGTTTTCATTTTCATAGCTGGTTTGAGAACAGTTTGCAATCTGCCGTGCTGTTAGATGTGGTCTGAAGTAGGTCTCTGGATCACACTGGGCTGTTCATGCAAAGGACTACTGCTAAGTTTTGTCCCACTTCCCTCCCAGCAATGTCTAGAGGACAAAATCACAGCCTTTTGTCCTTCCATGTGATGTGACAATCCAGATCTGGTCCTGTTGCATGACTTATGCAGCCAATTCACTGCTATGCATTCAAAAAAAAAAACAAAAAACAAAAAAACAAACAGTTAGGAAGGTTAGGAATTAGGTTTTCCTGTTCTGTTCTAAAGGGACAGATTCGTCCATTAGGTTGAACAGCCTGAAATCTACTATTCACCAACTTATCCTTAGTTTTGTGTATTACATTTCCTTCTTAAAATTTTTGAACTTCAGCCTTCCTTGTCTGTGGTTAAAAGTATTGGAAACAGGTTAGCTATGAGTTTGCTTCTGCATTCTCATGCCCTCTCTCATCCTAAATCCCTCCATTAGATTCAGATAAGCAGCTTAAAAGAAGCATTAGCATGCCTGTAATATGGAAGAGGGCATTTCCAGGATGTTTTCATACCATGTTGTTTGCTACAGGACTTAAACCAATTAGTACAAAGGCTAATGAGTCTTTGCATGTGGTTATAGGTGAACAGGTTGATAAACATATCAGGATCCAAATCAAAATGTTTATAGTTAGTTGGAAAGCTTTTTTTACTGCTTTCTGTCCAGACCTCTCTACTCCTCTTTCATGTACAAACTAATGGAAGTAGACCAAGGAAGAGAAGAGGGAATTACCAACTGGGCTTGTGTTTGCCATTTCAGTGTCCAGGCAGCTCATAATTTAAATAAACCTGTAAAGCAGTCCCTGGGCCTTTCTGCTAATACTACTGTGAAGGAAACTAAAAACCAAATTTATTTATTTTTTTTAAATGTTGATAATTTAATATACTCCCTGTGGAAACTCAGGATATTATTCCTTCATTCAATGCCTAAGTGGCTTGTTTAGAGAAGGGAGTCAAATATACTGATGAAAAAACTGCACAAGATTTTATATGCAACAGTTAAAGTACTGTTGGTAGAAAGGAGAAATACAAATAGAAAAGATGTAGTGAGTCATATTTGAAGGTTGCAAGGTGGAGATAGTATAGAACAAAGACAGCAGTACATTTAACATCTGCCAGACAAAGGAGTAGGCTGTGCCAGCTCCCTGGTCATCTACAAAACTTTGACTTTGCAAACAACCCTCCCACTTGGAGTCATTATAAATGACCAAATTAATGTGAAAACTTCTCTGGCAACCCCTTTTGGACAGTGGCATTTTACTATTTAATCTGGGGGACTAAAATGTTTACTTGTTTTAAAACGCCTGTATTTTTAAATGAATGGAAATATCTCACTTATGATTTTTAATGGAGCTTTTCTGAATGATCAAAAAACAACATAGGGACAATTAGTGTTAGTTACCATAACTTGACAGGTTATTTCTAATTGCCACATGAAACTAGAGTCTTCTTTACCTGTTAAAATCCCTTCATCTAGCTGCAGTAGACACCAGAGGTTAACTGGGTGAGTATTTAATGAAGGAATCATGTAAAAGCTCCTTTGTACAGGCTTTAGATTATGAAATCAAAGTCAGGGAGGGCTTCCATGGAAAGGATGGTCACCCCCACCCTGGGAGTGCCTGAGCCCACCAATCTGCCTGGGAGGCCATTTTACTGTGGGGACACTGGAACCCAGGTGGTGCCCCCCATCCACTGACCCCCCTAAACTGGCCTTGGGAAAGGCTGAGGAAAAGCAGACAGAGACTGCTGGCAGTAAAAGCAGCTGCAGAGTGGCCAAAGCAGTGACCTTCATGTTGCTATCACTGGGTGTTCTCTGCCTGGAGCTGAATGACTCTTGTTCTGATTTTCTTCTTCCCTCCCTAATAGACTCCACGTTAGCTTTGTTCCCTGCCTTTGCTTCCTTTTTACTCTCTCACCTTATCCCTCTTTCATTTATTTCAGTGTCCAGCCTTTCTACCCTTTTTCCCATTCTGTTCCCTTGTCCATAACAAGCAACCCCCAAATGGTACCAGATCGTAATCACATGTAGTCTGACTCTGTGTGCACTCAGCCACCTTTTGCCTGTTCTGTCTCTCCAGACTCTCATTTTTCCTGACAAGTGCTGTCTGATTCTCTCCACTCTTGTGGTGTGTGCATAGTAATGCCACTGTCTTGACTAATCCACTGGTCTATGCTAAGTAAGGAGACAATTACACGTATTATCTGCAAAGTTTACTTTAAATCATTGTAAAACTGTTTCATTTTAACATTATGGAATATACTCTTGTCCTTGAACTGAGTATATAGATATACTTTTTTTTTTTTTTTTTAAATATATCTCCATTGTTCACTGATTTTGAAAATGTACCCCTTATTTTCTGTCTCCTCTCTGAAATGAATGCACCTTTTGCTCCCAAAGTCTAATAGGAATATTAGCAATCTTCTCATAATATATTGCTCTTTCCAGGGCTATTTGTTTCTTCACCATACTCTTCTTTAGAGGAGAAGAACAAAATGAAGTAAAATGTTTAAATATGCATTCTACAACAATAAGTTTTGCATATTTGTAGTTTATTTTTGATGTTGTTCAATATCTTGTTTGAATTTTTCTTTGCATTACTGTAAAGAGGGCAGGCATTTCTCTGAGAAAATATGGTTCATATTCAATTTTAATTTATCCTGAGGCAGGATGAATATTTGAGCCAGTAACTCCTAAAATATGAAAGGAATTGGTAAAATACACCTGGGTACTGTGAAGGAATGTAAAAAAACGGGGGAATTCTAAAAAGAATGGAGAATTCTAATCATATTCTTGTCTGCAAATGGAAATACATAAGCTTTAGAAAGTAAGCAAATACTATATGATATGTAGAAAGACATTTGTTTGTGAAGAATATTGAAATAGATGCTGGGGAAAGAAACACATGACAGAAGCAAAAGAAACCAAAAAAGACAGGTATGTTTGGCCTAGTAGCCTTTTCTTCTTACTGAAATGTCTTAAGTTCTTATGTTCTCAACTTTTGCAATTCCCAATGTCACACCAACACCACTTCCAAGAAGGCTGGCAGTCCCTCAGGCTTTAATGAATTCTTTATCAGGGGTGACAGAGAGTGCTGCAGTCAGCAAGCAACCCATTGTTCACTTTGCTCCTGAGACTGTAGGCCTGACTTACAGAGTGCCTCTGCTTTCATAGCACTAAATCTGCCAAGATAAACATGGTTGTGACAATGGTCTTTAAAATATGTGGCCAAGAAATTAAGTGGAAGAGAAAAGAAGAATGAATTGCAGTAGCAAAACTGGATGTTTTCTGTGTACAAAGCTATGTAAAATATTTTCTCTGTCTAGACTTATTCTTCTCATTTATTTATCATCATTATTAGGGGAAAGGTCTATGTCAGGCAGGAGTAAATTTATATCTGATTTTTTTCTTGTATCACACTTTTTTTTTTTAATCTTGTGTGCCAAACTTTTCCTTTTTCCCCTTAATTCCATCTGACAGCCTTTTTAAGGTATTTTACCAGCGTATGTTTTTCCTTTTTCCTGAATTCCTATTCACATAGATTACATTAGTAGTATAATTCCTACTTGTTTTTGTATCTGTGAACAAGTAACTATTGTAATTCTCATGTGACTTGCTTTCTTTTGGATTTAGTTGAATATATTTGTCATTCCTCCTTTAACCCATGAATTCTGAATTCTTTGGGACAGGTGTTTTTTCACTGAATATGTGCAATATGATTAGGTCTTCTAGTAATCCATAGCATTATATATGCCAGAGCAGTGGGATTCTCATCCCTAATAAAATTCATGGGTGTTGCAACAACAGCAGCAACATAATAAATAAGATCTCTTTTTTTTTTTTTCCTTTCTTCTTGTTCATGAATTACAGACATGAAATCTGGCAGACTTCATCACAGACAAATATGATGAGAGCTAAATGTCTGGGTCCCTAGGGCAGGTCTTTGTATAGTTCCACCAGTGAGAATTTGCAAATGTATGTTAATGTTATCTTTAATGATGTATCATTCTGTATTATTTATTCAGCATTTGCACAAGATATTATTATTAGGAAGCTGTTCTTTCATCAGACAGTTTATAATCTAAACATCTGGAGCAAGGCAAACTTAACCTCAGTGGAGAAGGGTGTTAGGGAACACTGAAACAAACTGTATATACATAAGTCCATGGGGCATGACAAGATGCACCCATGAGAGCTGAGGGAGCTGGCTGTCATCATTGTGGAGCCACTCTCAATTATCTTTGAAAAGTTATGGTGGCTGGAAGAGGTCCCTGAAAAATCAAAGAAAGCAAGTATCTCTCCTATCTTCAAAATGGGCAAGAAGAAAGATCCAGGGTTGATCAGGTTTGTTTACAAACCTGTTACTACAGGTTGGTCAGTCTAACCTCAGCCTGGGAAAGTGATGGAACAGCTAATTCCGGAAACCATTTTCAAACACATGAAGAAGATGGTGATCAGGAGCAGTCAGCAAGAATTTATAAAGGACAGAAAATGCTTAACCAACATGGTAGCCTTCTACAGTAAAGTGACTAGCTTGGTGTATCAGGAGAGAGTAGTTGAAGTTGTCTACTTCAGCTTTAGCAAGGCTTTTGACTCTGTCAGTCATAACATTCTCATAGAACAGCAGAACCCAGGTATGGATTAGGTAAGTGGACAGTGAAGTAGGTTGAAGACTGGCTGAACAGCCAGGCCCAGAGAGGTTTGTAGTCAGTGGCATAAAGTCCACCTGGTACACTAGTGGTGTACCCTGGGAGTTGATTCTGGCGCCAGTTATGTTTAATCTCTTCATTAAAGTCATGGATGATTGAGCAGATTGAACAGGGAAAAAACAAACAAGCAAGAAAGCAAACAAACAAAAAAGTCACAAGAAAACAAGAGAAATGGCTGCTACACAAGATGGTTTTGATAGCATTCAGAGGGGTCTGAACAGTCTGGAGAACTGGAGAATTGCACTGCATTAGGAAGTTTGTTGCCAGCAGTTTGAGGGAGATGGTACTTAGCTTCTAATTAGAACAGGTGAGGCCAGACTGGGAGTTCTTTATTCAGTTCTGGGCTCTCAAGGACACTAGTACAAGTCCAACAGAGGGCCACAAACATAATGAAGGGACCAGAGCATCCTTTATATGAGGAAAAGCTGAGAGAGCTGGGGCCATTTAGCTTAGGGAAGAGAATGCTCAGGAGATGTATCAATGTAGATAAATAATGGAAGGGAATGAAGAAGAAGGATATGGACTCTTCTCAGCAGTGCTCAGTGACAGGACAAGAAGCAATAGGCAAAAATGAAAAAAAAAAAAAAAAAAGAAAACAAACAAACAAACAAACATGAAAATCCATCTGAACTCAGGTGAAATGTAAGGGTGGTCAAACTACGGCACAGGTTGCCCAAAGAGATCATAAAAATCTCCGTTCTTGGAGATGCTTAAAACCCAATTGGACACAGTTCCAAGCACCTGTTGTAGCTGACTTTGCTTGAGCATGGAGAGTTGGACTAGATAATTTTGAGTTTTTTTCTAAGATAAACAATTCTGTGATTCTACAACATGCAAATTTTTAAACAAATAAAGAAACTTTCTAGAATGTGAGCCTTTTTCTGTGTGAAGGCTATAATTTTGGACAGGTACCCAGACAGTATAACACTTGTTATTTACTTAGACTTTAAATACAATAGTATACAGAAACTGTGTTATATAAACGTTTTTTTAAAATAAATAAAAAAAAAAAGGAACATATTAGGAAAAACAACAACAACAAAACTGCTTATCCATCTACAATTAAGACCCTTTTCCACATGTATTATGAAAAAATCTTCAATTTTCTTGTTTCTCTCTGTTGTTGCCTGAGCACTTGCAACAACTGATTGAGATAAGTGAGGCACAAAAAAAAAAAAAAAAAAAAGATTCACTAATTTTGCTTCATTAGTTTATAATCTCAGATTTTTCAGAATGTTTAGTGTTATGTAGTACTTGTTATGTTTGAAATAGTGTTTCTGAACAGCAACTGATCCTGGTGTTTCTGGCAATCATAACCTGTGTTACCAGGTTGGAACCAAAGGTAAGGAACACAGTTAGTGTCACCTGTCATCTGGTTGAAATGACATGACTGTCATGATATAGAACCTCTGCAGAAGAGGCAGAAACAGCTGCAGAGTCTTCAGGCAGGATTCAGCTGCCTTAACCTGTCTGCTCTGCCTCATTCTGCTCTAGTTCTGATATACCTAGAGGGCAATAACCTCCTGCTGACATCAGTTGCTTCATATGCTTGCATAGTAGTAATTACTGCAGTGGAACAAATGAATCCAGATTTTCAATATGAGACTATATGATCAAATTCACAGTATTTTTATTTGCTCAGAAAAAAAAAAAGATACAAAAAAAAAAAAAAAAGAAAAAAAAATATTTCACAATGGAAAAGCCTTTTAAAAGATCAATGTTAACTCTGTCATTTCCCAGTCTTTGTGTGTTTCAATTTTTAAACAGTGTAAACTTAGTTTTTCCATTCTGGTTATTGAAAAGCAAACCTACTTCCTAATGCAGTAACAGTGATAATCCAAAAATCTCAGTTCTTTAAATACTGCGACAATATAGGCTTTATTTTCATATTCTACTCTACAAACCTTAATGTTTTATATTAAGCTGTAAACATACCTATCCTTTTTCTTTTTTTTAATTCATTTTCAAAAAAAATGTCACTTTCATCTATGATTATGTTTAATTTTGTGATAAATTATGATATAAGGAAAATGTCTCAAAATGGCATACCAAAACCAACACTAAGTCTTGCTTACCACTTTCTCTGGAAACTTACTTATTTTGTATTTAGACGCTATCATGATATCAGTGAATGATATATTTCCCTACTATGTTACAGCATATTATCTCTCTGATTGTGCCATTAAAAAATAAATAAACAGTGATGGGTAAAGAAATACAACAATAGTGAATAAGGCCAAAACTACAGGAAAATCTCTAATTTGTGCCATCTTGATCACCCTGAATGAACTAATGCTTCTTTCCAGCCTTAAAATCAAAGAAATATCAGGCTTTATTCAATGTAGGCTTAAAATCTTATTTATTTATTTATTTATTTATTTATTTATTCTTTTTTTCCTGTGATTAAAAAGTTTAACATTGTTTAAATCATCTGTTGCTCACAGGTTAGTGCAAATGTTGTTACATTACTATGCCTTTACAACTTTTTCTGAGTATTATATATCAGTCATATTACTGACCAGAGTAAAACCAAAGAAATCATGAAAGCACATGAATTCCTGAGTGCAACACACTTACTTGAAGCAGTAAGCACTTCTTCAAATCTCAGAATGTAAAAATTATTTTGTGGGAACTTAAGGCTATTATTATATTTTTTTTTCTTTCCATTCCTCTCTCTCTCTCCTGCCTGTCTTGCAGGAATATTTAAGGAAATTGCCTTTCTTTGTGTTTATCCCATACAAGTGGTGGAAAGAAAGGAAATCACAGAATACTACCATTTATCGAAGGACTGTCAAATGTACCTAGGGAAGACACAGGTTAAGGTTAGATGGATGGAAGCTTTTAATATCTGCCTTTAAATATCTGCTGCATTTGGGAGAAGCACATGCTAAGCATGGTAAGTCAGAAAGGGATAATGTAGAGAGTCTGTATAGTGCCCTGTAAAGACAAGTTTTGTTTATGTGGGTTGTGCTAAGAAGAGCTGAGGCAGGCATAGAGAGGAAGTAGTCCCTCACCATGATTTCAGTGAGGCAAGATCTATGCGGCGTTGTCTAAAGTGATCCTTGGGAACAGGTGGAATGTGTAGAGTAGCACTAGAAGAGGGTAACACAAAACATCTTGAAAGACGAAGCACTAGAGCAGGTCAGATTCAACAAAGAGAAGCTAATATGACAGCAGAACTATTTTGCACTTGAAAGACCAAATGATTTAGTCAGTTGAGTTTATGCAAACAATCTTACCTGTGTGCAGTTATGTGTGCAGCCTGTGAGGGAGGGAAAGAAAGGTCATTTTCAGGTAGGATTTTGTGTGAGGAAGAGTGTATGTAACTCCAAGCTCTATTATGTTTATTTTGGTCATTGTAAACTTGCTGTATCACACTAGCAGCAGGGCTTGTGAGCCTGAAAAGGAGCCAGGTAGTTCAAACTATATGAATGGAAAGTGAAATAAACTATCAAAGTGTAAAAATGTACAAATTGGTATGAGAACATCATAGCTACCTATCAATAACATTGAAATGTAAATTTCAGGATGCTGAACGAGCAACATATAACTCATGCACAGGTAGATATACAGACAGAGAGATCCTTTACATAAAAAGTATTTTTTTAGTTTTGCTAAGTTAGGAAAATAATGATACATGACATAATAGCAACAGTAAAGGTAAAAGGCTGTTTCTTATTCCAATGTATCTGTTCCTCTTCTGTTTTGTCTTAACAACATTTTTGGATTTGGGTTTTTATTTTTCTTACCTTAAAATGTAATTTTGCTTTCCCATTTTTCTAACCCTGTAGCAATGTAGTATATGTTAGTATAATAGAGAAAGGAATTGTCCCTCATGGCAATAGATCTTTTTTTCCAGAGAGGAAACATCAAAGATACTCAAAAGCTTAGGTTCTGTATAAGCCTACCTACTGTGCATCTTGGGGTTATGAAATGTTTGCTTTCTGATTTATGTGTAGGTATTCCAAACAAATGGGTACTACTCACTCTTACATGATCTGAGTAGATAATGTGCCAGGTAAAGGAATGATGCCCCAGTGAAGTGCCCATAAAGCAAGCAGGCCACTGCATGCACATTCATTCATGAGCAGGCTGTAATACTGGATTGTGTCATTCTCATAATGTAAGTCGGTACAAAACAAAACAAAACAAAAACTTGATTTGTTGAAGCAGCAAATTTAAGGGAAAGAGAAAATGTGAGCTTCTGATGACCTGATTTATGATTTTAGAGCTAACGGATAAAAAATCACAGTTCTAAGACTGCATCTTTATATTCTAAACTCCATCAATTAATTATTTGTGTTTAAAAAAGACTAATTAAAAATCAGAATGCAACAGACACTGTTATTACTGTAAAGTAGGTCTAAACCCATTTATATCAGTTTAAAACAAGATAATTGCCACATCTCCTATATGCCAACTCATTCCCCAAAATACACACCAAAAGGTATGGTGATTCTCTCACTTTTACACATCTGCTATAAATCTTTTGGCTTCAATAGAGTGAGTCATAATGATGTAAGAAGAAAATTGGTCTCAATTTCTATGTCTATACAAAGTAAATAAAAAATGCCCTGGCTCACTGTCTGGCCCTGAGGGCAAATGACAAAGCATGGCTTACGTCCATATGGCTAAACCTTCTTCTTCACTATACTACGTCAGACTTGTCTGTATTACATATTGGGAACTATCCCAGGCTTGCCTTCCCCTCCAAACTTACCCAGGTGTTGCCTGGAAGAGTGTTACTTCCCATGAGTGAAATCTATGCCAAGGAGTGTACTAGCAATTAAGTAATATAGACAGTTCCATGCCATGTGCCCTGGCCCTAGTTTGCTAGCATAATAGTTTACTAGACGGCAATGGAAGACATTGGCACAACACAACCAACAAGAGCTGTAACTGCTAAACTATTTGGATCTTTATAGGATCAACCTTTGACTGAACAGAATTGAGGGTATTTTTTTCAGTATGGATGGCATAATAAAAAAAGAGTTCTGGAATAAATAGTATGCCTGAAACACTGTAGTGATGGACTATGCTACAAGCTGATACTGCATTAGGAATGTACACATCCGATGGCAACTTTACAATACCTTTATTATTCTTACATCATTTTCTATGGAGAGTTCTCTTCCATAGAACTGCAACTGCAACATATTAGCCAATATTTTCCATAGATAAATGACATAAGTTTAACCAGTGAAACAGAGCAATGACAGGAGCAGTAGCTCCTTTTAATACTTTTAGTCCTCCCTCACTTCCAGCACAAACATCTCTGGGCTTACATTGCAAACATACTTAAGAAAGTCTTTTCAGTATTTACTCAGCATTCAGAAGCTTTGAGACACTTGCTAGCTGCAAGTAAGTAGAAACTTTCAACTTCTATATTCATGAAGTTGTAATGCTCAAATGACTCAAATATGTTTTTTATCAGAAAAAAATAGGTAAATAAATAATAATATTAATAATAAATAAATAAATAAAACAAATAAATCAATACCTTTACTTTGTCTCTGAGAATGTGTGTGTTTTATTACAGTGAGGCATATATATATTTATTTTATACTAATGCAATAATCATGTGTAGAGGGCTTGCAGATACAAGATTAAATAAATACTGAGGAACACCCATACATCGTCAAAATGTTATACTGAAAAACAAAGGTCTGGCAAATGCAGAGCCTGGAAGACAAGATGTTTTGTTAATTTGATTTTTGTTTTGGAAGGTAAATGGAAATTACTTTGGGATGCAGTGAGGTGTGGAGAGAGAGAGGATACAACCTGATTATCACATTTTATATATACATTTATATATATATATTATATATACTGGTTATATATACTACATACAGAAGTGTATTATACATAATAGTTTAATAATTATTTAGATAGAAAACTATTTTAATAGTTTAAGTATTTAGATATGAAACTATATAACTATTAAGAGTTATTAAACTCTTAATAAGTTAATTACTTATGCTGATTACTCATTCACTTATGTATTAAATTTATATGGATGGTGATGCCAATTAGTACATATTTGTATGTCATGACACAGTCTATGTTATATCAAATTTAAGGTTTATTTGCCACTTATGTTAAAAAAGAAGGAGGATTTATCTGGCATATTTGGCTTATAAATTCTACCTATCTACTCCATCTATAGCTAGTATAAACTAGCTACAGATACTGGATTTCCATAACATTATAATTTCCCAAAATGGTTGGGAAATCAAATATGTAGATTTAGACCTTGTGAAGAATAAAGGATCTCTTGTTTAGAAATGTTTTGGTGGAGTTTATTGATGTTAACAGAAAGCTTATGGGAAAACTCAGAAAGCAGGCCATGGAACTTTGATACCCTGTAGATACAGAGTAATATAATTTACTGTTTGTATTATTTTCACCACATTATTTTTATTAACTTGGCTTTGGAAATGAAGTTGATATATCCATTTTTCTGTAAAATGTTCATCATTTTAGGATCTTAACTTGAGTTGTTTGCAATCAAATATCTGTGGTTTAGTAAGAGGAAAATTACATTAATTGCTGATCCTAAATACTAATCAAAAAGTCTTTAGTGCCTTCTGTTCCCTCCGGACATCTATCCTTAGAATACTAACTAGAAATACCTTAGTGATTAGTAATTGACAATGTTATTTAGAACAATACTTTTAAACCTGCCATATTAGTTTCAGGCTTAAAATTCTCAAAATACAAAGATTTCTGAAGTATTATGTTCTCAAATAAAACAACTTATATTTTACATGACAGAAGGATCTTTGCTGAAAATTAAGGACTCTAACAATGACCTAATATTTTTAATATTTCTTCTGATTGTGGAAACTGGTCCCTAAATACCTTTAAAATAGGAATAAGAAATAATGGGTAATTTTGTTCAAACACCTTTTTAATATTGGCAGTAATAGGTGGATTTCAATAAGCTCTGTTTAAGTTACAAATCTATTTCTGTTAATGCTTGCAAGATGAGTTCTTGCTGTTCTCTCTCTCTTTAAATTTGTACTAAAAATGTATTTTAAAGTTTACGTGGAAGTAGTTACACTGTTCAGTTTTAGGTTTTGTTTGAAAATCTGTTGGATATTTAGCCATTTGAATGAACCCTTCATGAAATTAGGAACTGCTTTTTAGGACTGCATTCATTCTCTGAGGTGAGAGTAGATCCACATTTTATACAGTTTGCTTTTTTATTATCATACTTCTGGATTCCTAGCTTTACAGTATTCTTCAGAGAGTTTATTTATTTCAGACAAAAGTAGCCGGAAAAACAAAAAAAAAGCATTCGATGTTGGGGGCCTTTTCTTCAACAGATTTCACCTTTTTAGATTCCTGTTGGAGAAAAGAGTGCAAAAATACTACATATTCTACTGAGATCTGTTCAATAACTGATATAAATCAGATATACTGTAATTACTGATAGTTTCTGAGATGATAAGTAGACGGAGATTTCTTGCATGGAAGCACTCCTTTTTATGTATACTGGCCTTCAGTCTCTTAAAAAAATAATAAATAATAGGATATAGAACAGATATTGAACAGAATGATATAGGATCATTAAAGCTGGAAAAGACCTCCCAGATCATCTGGTCTAACCATCCTCCTACCACCAATATTACCCAATAAACCATCTCCCTAAGTACCACATCCAACCTTTCCTTAAACACCCCCAGTGATGGTGACTAAAATCTTCTTGGCAAACCATTCTGCCTAACCACTTTTTTTCTGAGAAGAAATTTATCCTAATTTCCAACCCGAACTTTCCAACTTCAGCACCAAAAGATATTAAAATAATAAAATTTAAAAACAAAAAATGTGTTCTTCAAAACTTTACATATATATATATATATTTTTAGCAGTTTCTCATACGGTTTTGAAAGATACACATTAGGTACATGTCCATTAAAACTATAAATCAAAGATCTCCCAAGGCTTGATCATCCTCAAATTGTTTTTGTTCTGTGAAGTGGACTGAGTGATCTGATCTGATCTGATCTGAAGGGAATGAAGGAAAAAGGTTACAACAAGTGCCAGAAGTGCATTGATCCTCCCTGATTTGCAAGTCAACCTGCATAGATAGCAAGTTGATCTGTTTTAGAAGACTACACCTGCACAACACATAGAAACAAATACTGTAATTACTGATAGTTTCTGAGATGATAAGTAGACGGAGATTTCTTGCATGGAAGCACTCCTTTTTATGTATACTGGCCTTCAGTCTCTTAAAAAAATAATAAATAAAAAATAAAAAAAAAAATCTGCTTTTGTGAATACTTATGAAAATAGTTTCAAGTTAGTTCACAAACAAAGAAGGACTTGTGGGAGATGTGGTGGTCGAGAGTTGTCATGGGCAGAGTGACCATGAAATGGTAGAGTTCTCTATGCTTGATGAAGTCAAGAGTGGGACCAGTACAACTGCTGTCTTTTCCTGAGGGCAGACTTTGAGCTGTTCAGGACACTGGTTGGCAGAGTCCCTTGGGAGGCAGTTCTGAAAGACAGAGGAGTCCAGGAAGGCTGGACACTCCTTAAGAAGGAAATCTTAAAAGCTCAGGAGTGGTCAGTCCCCATGTGCTCAAAGATGAGCCGGCGTGGAAGACTGGCCTGGCTGAACTGAGATTTGTGGCTAGAGCTTAGGGAAAAAAAAAAAAAAAAAAAAAAAAAAAAAAAAAAAAAAAAAGAGGGGTTATGATCTTTGGAAAAGAGGGCAGGCCACTCAGAAGGATTATAAGGATGTTGTAAGGATGTGTAAGGACAAAAGTAGAAAGGCTAAAATTCATCTGGAGCTCAATTGGGCTACTGTCGTTAAAGACAACAAAAAATGTTTTTATAAATACATCAACGCAAAACGGAGGACTAAGGAGAATCTCCATCCTTTACCGGATGAGGGGGGAAACTTACTGATGAGAGATGAAGAAAAGGCTGAGGTGCTTAATGCCTTCTTTGCCTCAGTCTTTAGTGGCGAGACCAGTTTTTCTCTGGATACCCAGCAATCTGAGCTGGTGGGAGGGGATGGGGAGCAGAATGTGGCCCTCACAATCCACGAGGAAATGGTTGGTGACCTGCTACAGCACTTAGACATTTAGATTTAGAGCTTAGTGATATGGTTTAGTGGAGGATTTGTTAATGTTAGGTCAGAGGTTGGACTAGATGATCTTGGAGGTCTCTGCCAACCTAGATGATTCTGTGATTCTGTGATAGTTTCTCTATTAGATTTGACTGCAGAAGATGAATGGGAAAAAGGCCACAAAATATTAATTTTAATTAAGAAATACAGATGAAAATAATGGAGGGGAGTAGTGTTTCATAGCCATCATTTTTCTTTAATCTTTTGTTTTTCTGTACAGTTTGATTCTTCTTTCTTCATTGGTAATTTCTTTTAGCACGCTATTGTTTATGAATACTTATCCTCTCTTGCTCTCCCAGTAGCAGCTAACAGTAAGAAAGTACAATACATGATTTCCTTGGATGATGTCAGGAATACACCTGCATTAACAGCTGGAGAACTCAACAACAAGCAATAATCATAGTCACTTTAAAATTCCCTGCAACTCATTGTAAACTCAATGCAGATGTAGAGATTTATCCCCATGGGAAAAACATTTTACCCCAGGCTCTTTCTCATAAAACTTTGGCCAATTTTTTAGAATTACTAAGCAGATGCAACTCCCATCATCTTTGACTGATTTTTTAAAAAAAATTATCTGGTAGCTCTCAACCTCTTTAATTTTATTATTAGATGAGAGCTAAGCTCCTTTGAAAATGTGGCATCAAGATTATAGTAAGAGTTTATAAAAAGAAATTCCAATTTCTGACTTGAAAGATTCTCTCTTACTCTTTGGGACTGACTTCTGTGTCAGAGGACAGGAAGCCAGGAAGCCAGGAAGGTCATTAAAGAAAAATTTCTCCTGAGTAAATCAGAATAAATATCAATTGAAAAAGTAACATCAAATTGTTGTTTTACCTTTCCTTTTCACAGGAACATTTTCTCCAAAAGGCATTTCTTTTAAACAGGACTTCACTTTACTACTCCCCCACACTAAAAGAAACATCTTTGAAATGTTTCCAAAAAAAGCAGGTGTACAAATTATTCTTGCTAAAGGCTTCATACCATCAGCTTTCAGCATGTAAACTGCGTTCTCTCAATGAGACTAATCACATGATACTGGGCATAATAGTGATACTGGGACCCACTCAGGCTGGCAAAACTGAATAGAAATCAGACCGATCACTTAACTGGGACCTATTCCAATTTTATTTTGGATTAAAATCAACTTTTTCTGAACCATTCCCCTCTGTTTTCTACCTACCCCTCCAATCCTCTTCATCCTCAAAAAAGAGACCAATGATTGAATTGCATATTTCTTTATGCTTTTGGACATCCAAAAGAGATTATTTGTAACTAAAAGTTTTTCTGTTGCCTTTTTTTTTTTTTTTTTTTTTTTTTTTTTTTGAGGATCTCAGTGGTGGTACTTCTGGTAGAAATGTCAGTTCAGCTTCAAGTGTGTAGGACTGAGTTGTGTCACCTGTATTTTTAAAGGAAACTAAGTTTGTTTTTAAAATGAGACTAAGTTTGTAGGCTTCAGGTCTTCTGATGTTGTCTTAAAACTGAGTTATCTGTCCTGTGTGGGCATCAGGATATGATAATGATGACTTAAGTCTAGGTGTTCGTCCTGGTCTCCTAAAGCCTAAATTTCCTCTCTGTTCTGCTCTTGCACACTTGATGTCTGCTACAGAGATAGCTGCATTTGTGTGCTGTGGTGTGCATGTAATTGGAAGTATTCTGCAATCTAGCAGGATAAAAGCTGCAATATAAATGTAAATTATTATTATTCAGCATATTAGCATTTTAAAAATATAATATGGAAGACAGTCTTATAAAACTTATTTCCAGTGCATGTCATTCATTAATGGGATTGTATATTTAAACCTAGCAGATGACTTTAACAATTACCTCACAATATTTATACATTCTGCAAGTATAAAATACTGTATGAATGTGATGATATATGAAGCCTAGCGAGCTTGGAAAAAAAGGTATCTATAGACTTACACCTTCTCACTCCCCACTAATCCTTCTTTGACATTTTCTGCTCTCATTATGAAAATATCTCAGGAAGAATATGTAAATCAAGTGAAAGAGCACACCAAGGGTCTAAATAAGCTGATAATTCAGACCCACAACAAAATCTGCAGTCGGAAATAGAAGTGAAAACTTCACCCATTTTTGTAACAAAGGTGTGGACAAAAAGAGGAAAAAGATCAAAATGCACCTGATTTTGTGACAGGTTGAAGATGTTATTCATCACAATTCTCAGATGCTGTAATGCTGGTAACAGCAACCTATGATGTGCAAAATGTTTTTTCATCCTTGTGCTTTCTGACTTCTCTCTGTAGCTATTATTTATTAGCAGATTCTAAGTAGGAAATTAAAAAATCCAGCTGTCCACAAGTGTCAGGTTCTAATCACCAGTGTCTTTGGGAGATTTTTACTATTTTGAATTATTTTCTGAACTGATAAAAACTAGTTTGAGTAAACTTAGTCTTTGATGAAGAGTACTGTTAAGGTCTTGTCAGGGTCTCAAGGGCACCAGCAGCCCTGCCAGTCCTGCCAAGCCTCCCCCAGGGCTTCCCTGACCCTGTCCATGGGCAGGCTGCTTATTTCAGCTTAGTCCTGAGGCCTTCAGTACCTGCCCCAAAAGAGTTGTTGGAAGCCCTATGCTTCACTCTGCCTCCATCTCTGTCCCTTATTGATGGCCGAAACTCCTGGCTTAACCTCAGAGCCCCCTCGTGGAATACCCTTGCACACTCCCCTTACACTTAGTGTGGTGGTCCAATTTTCTACATACAAAAAAAAAAAAAAAATTAAACCTCATTTTTCAATATCTGCTTCACTACTTACCTAAGTATTCTGAACTGCTCCTATGTTATAAAGGGACAAGAAATTCCCCAGACTTCTGCTTTTAGAGACCCCTCAGAGTATGAGCTGAAAGAAGTTTTGTCAGGTCATCTGACATGTCCCTGAAGCTGGCAGAGCAGGGGAAAAGAAGGCTGAAGTTATACTGCAATTGATCTGGGGCTGTAGCCAGTCTGATACAGTTTAGAATAGCTTTGAGGCTGATTTAAATGACATTTGAGACCAAGCTATGCTTCTGTGTTAGGGAGACATAAATAACTTCGTGCTTTCTGAGCTGAATATTGAGAATTTTTATTAAAGAAGAGGAGAAAAAGTACAGCTTTATGAAAAATGTATAATTACTACTCTTTAAAATTTTGAGAATACATGTTCTACTCTTTATTAGATGGACAGTGTTAACACATTGATGCCCTAAATGAGATTGGTATCCTATTGTGCTATATGGACATAGAGTGAAAAAAGGTACCTTCAAAAAATAAATTACTACCTGAAGAGACAAGTTATGAGGAAGTATTAGTATTCCCTTTCCACAAAGGCAGTTTAAGTATGGAGTCCACCATTGTGCCAGTTGTTGACATACAGAATGAGGATAGCACCTGGGAGTCCTGGGTCTGTCTGCTGTCCACTCCACTGCCCACAGCTGCCCAGCTCTCCTGGAGGACAGCAAGTGGGGGCTGCAGCCCCTCACTCTCTGTCACTGCTCCTTGGTACGCTGTGTGTACCCTGTCCCATGAAGCAGAAAAGCTTGTGGCACTTCCCTTCATGAAACATCCTGGTGCTACACACACAGTTCAGACAGAATCTCACAGAATGGTTGAAATTGGAAGAGACCTGTAGGCGTCATCTGGTCCAAGACCTTGCTCAGGCAGGGACACCTAGAGTAGGGTCCAGGGCAGTATACTTTTTGGTGGCTTTTGAAGCTCTCCATGGAGGGAGATTCCATAACCTCTCTGAGCAACCTGTGCCAGTGTTCCATCATCCACCCTGTAAAGATGTGCTTCCTGGTGTTCAGATGGAACCTCCTGCATTCCCCTTTGTTCCCATTGCCTCTTGTCTTGTCACGGGAAACCACTGAAAAAAAACTGGCTCCATCCTCTTTGCACCTCCACTTCATGTATTTATAGGCACTGATGAGATCCCTCCATTCATTAGTACAGTCATGAAAGTCTTCTCCTGAGATGTTTGCTGTGTAGAACAGTGACCTGTAACATCCAGCCCACTGCAGTGCATGAAAGCAATTTAAAATATTTGGATTTTTTATTTTATTTTTATTTTTAGCCTCAATCACTCTGCTCTTTATTGTATACAATGAAGAACAATAATCTAAAAAAATATATAAATAATTTGTCATATACTACCTGCATAAACATGAAAAAAGTTAATGGATTTTGTCTGAAGTTTTAAATTGGTTGGGTGGTGTACAATTTTATTTTTCTGTCTTTGTCATTCTATTAAAAGGAGAACTCTGTTCAGAAGTTTAGGAGATCTCACCAGACTTTTAATTCTTGTGTGTAAAATGCTGCTTGCACTTTGTCACCTTGCCTTTTGTTCTTTGCATATATATTTGTCTTTGCACAGGGGATGTGTAATAAATACAATAGCAGGCACAACAATTCTGAACAGAAGTAAAACTGTCTAGAATAGAAAAGAGTAAGGTCTTCTATGCGTTACTTTATATTTTATGTGGTTTTAGTTTGTTGTCCACTCTTGAGCAATAAAAAGAATGTATTAATTTGCTCTTCAATATGGTTAACTTTTCCTGATACAAGAGATCATTAAGTGAAGTTTGAATTTATTGTAGGTTGTGATGGTACTGTGTGTTGTCATCTCTAAGATCCAAACATGGAAAGTAGAAACTAATTGTTCTCATCAAAAGGTAATTAGACAGGTAACTTTCAAATATTAACCATATCCAAATATTAACATGCTGAAGCAGTGTTGGCTGAATTTTGGAGGGAGTTTTCAACCTAACCTCATAAGTGAATTTTATTGTATTCAGCAGAGTTCAAACAGTAATTTACATTTCATTACTCTTAACTATTTCAAAGCTGATTAATGTTCATTCGAAAGAAATATGAGATCACGAGAGTCTGTTGGGAAAGATACCTTGCTGTAAGGCCCAAGGAGGCAAGCTGAGTCAAGAGATTTGTCACAAGTCAGAGTGACATGGAGGAGGAACTTGATGGTCCTGAGCAGGAGAAATGTGAATTTCATAAAAGCATCTGTAAAATTTTCTATGAATTTCACTGTTGTTGCTCCAAGATAGCTGAGCTATCAAACTTTTTGGTGTCACTGAGTATATCAAATGTGTCAAGACAGTCTTATTCTCTCTACCTGCCTTTCATACAAACCTGTTTTGCTTTAAACTAATATATTAAGTGAATATATAACACAATTACTGAACAAACAGAATCTTAATCAGGAGCCTGACAAGAACTCCTGCCTGTTTGGCACAGCCTGCCCTCAGTGTGCCAGCTCTCCATTCCAGCTAAGCCTAACAGCCCCATGTCATACACAGGTCTAAGCGATGAGGGGACACTTTCAAACCCACCAGAGCCATCTTGTGGCATTGTGAATAGAAGCTGCGTTTACAGATGGAGATGGGATGTTCTTAATATGGAGACTTCACTTCTGAGTTGTTGGATGTTTAAATTTATTTTTTTTTTCTAGAAAGAATGATCAGGTGAGGGTTAAAACTAATTCAAGTTGTTTATTTAGCGTAGGCAGCTTACATGAAATGGCACATAAGCCACTTGAATATCACATATTCACTCCATATTTGACTTCTCATATTCCTTTGCCTTTAACAAGGACTGAGGTAAGTTTGAGGCCTGAATTACTTTCTCAAATCACTAGCACATTTTTCAAGAACTTAGCATACTGCTGATGTAATTTGAAAGACTTCATAATGTTGTCTATGCAAATCACTCTGAGCAAACCTGGTTTCTTTCTCTAGTTCTATCTGTTTGACACCACAAAGCCCCAGAGCCTCGAATGAAAGCTGGAAATCCTTTTGATCGCTAGTTGCAAAAAGCCATGTTTTGTATTGATGCAAGCAAGGTGACTATGAGGTTTCTAAGTTTGGGTCTGAACAGCATTTTGCCAAACTAGAAACAGACTGAGAATAGTAGCTTTGTGGGTCAGCTCTATACCAACTGTAATTTAGACCACGGTACTTGATCATATGAATCAAAGGGATCTTGTCACTGTCAAAAAAAGACCAAGTCAAAATTTGAGGGCAGAGGAGTAAAACCAAGGCTTTATTATGCTTAAGGGTATTTTCTTTCTTCCCTCATATAGCTGACACTTTAACCTCTGCCACAGCAATCTGACATTCCTGCAATTGTTGCCTAGCAAAGCATAGATTTTGTTAGCTCTCACCTGCTAAGGGACACCTTGTCTGCAAACATCAACCTCCATGTTTCTCACTTTTATCCTACTGGTAAGATTGTCCAACTGTGCACCTAAGTACTTATCTCCAAGGAAATTATTGGTATTGAATATGCAATTTGCTTGGATTTGCCTGGATGTGAGATAAAACCTTACATTTCTGACATGATAGTTTTGTATAATGGCACATCAAGTCAGTATGATGTACTGCATTGTAAGTGCTTCATTTTCTGTATTCTCTGGGTTAGTAGAACAGACTCACATTGGAGACTTTTTACGTGCACTAGAGAAGTGTACTAATCTAAGCACATTAGTACGTTACACAACATATGTAATTTCTATTTGTTTTGTTTAAATATAGGAGAAACAGTCCAAGGAATTCAGTATAGCAGCTGGCCTGAACACTGTCAGATGATTATTTTTAAAGAAGACAGATTTTTAAATACTTTGGTATAAGAACTCTCAGATCAGAATTCTTTCTAAAATTATATTCTTTGCTGTGCTTGCATGTTGAGATGACATGAAAAGCTTCAGCAGTGCAAAAAGGTAGAATTTACCTTAGCATTCCTTCGAGATGGATGCTAAAAGATGCATGAGGGTTGATTTACCTCTTCTACAATTTAGAGATCTACTTTTGAACTAAATGCCTTAGGCCTTCTTTATGGACAGCAGCATTTAGAATGACGACTTCAGATAACATCTTCTGTGTTATAGATATCTTCATTCGGTCGATGAATACTAGCAGTCTGAAAAAATTGAGAGGTGTAATGTTTGATGTAATAGGCTATTGAACACTTGGCTTTATGTATCAGCAGTCCAGTTTATAAAACATTCTCTTCCGTCTTTAAAGCTACTGCTACATGTTTATAGTTAGAGGAAGCATTTTCATGAAGCATCAGTGGGGGATTGCTCTTGGCAATGCCAGGAAAAAGACAGAACTGAACAGTGGCAGTATAATTTAGAGGTTATACTGTTCAAGGTCAAGTGAGAAAACTTTCTTTTACATGGCCTTTGCTTTATCTGTTCTGTGGGTAGAGACTAGTGGATTGATTGATTGCTACCTTACCATTTTTATGTATGTAGGCACTCATTAAAAGGCTTAGTGTCACAGCTATCTTTATTCAATGTTCTAATCACATAGATGCAGATTTTTGGACACCCTCTTTCATGCATATGCATAGACAAAAACATAAAGAGTAGCTTTAATTACAACATAACAAAGAAAATCTGTATTTCAGTAGCATCTCTATTTCAATTACAAAGTAAATGCTTTTGCTGAAGATTGTTTCTATTAAGATCTAGGCATTTTTCTTATTTAGGGCAACAAGAACTACTTGGAGAAGGAAGCACATCTTTTAAATAGTTTGTAAACTGCTTGTTCTGTTGCTTAAATTGACTTCTAATACTTTTAGTTTATGAGAAAATGTGTTTTAGGTTTTCTAGGTTGTTTTTGTTCTCAGTGAATCTTTAAGGCTTGGTTAAAATTTCTGTAGTAAACATTATATTCTGTGCCATGTAAACAAAGTTCTAAAGAGTAGTGCATTATACGTACAGCCAGTGGTAGCAACATAAAGCTAATATCAGCAAATGAGAGAATGGGAAAGCAGTTGTGTCCTCTTTCTGGAGTGCAATCAGTGAAAGAGTCTCTAAGATGGGCAATTACCTTAACTGCCTGCCTAAAGCAGCAAGTTGCATGATCAGTCCTGTGCACAAGATTATATGCTCCTCACTACTTGATTATGATATTCAGTCTGCTCTGATAGCTATCGTGTAATTCCAGTGTACTGCTTTTAAACTTGTTAAGAAGCAAAAAGGGTACCAAGATAACCAAGTTAGAAAGCAGTGGAAAAAATAATATTTCATCGAGTATTAAATTCCTATTGCAGTTACTGTAGCACAGAGTGGTATGGTGATTCCTCAGAATCAAATTGTGAAACCTTTCTCTTTCTGCTGAAAAGTCCCAGACATTTTCCATTTTCATTAATTTCCCTTAATTTAATTTAAAGAATTTGGCTTTGTTCTACTTGCAATAGGTAAAAAGAATTAGTTGCCATGCTTAAAATAATTTATAATACAGGATATCCCCCTCTAGTTGTGGTATTTCTAGCAAATGAAATCATGAGCATTCCTAATCCTTTGTTTCAGTCTGTCTCTGCTGTTTAGTAATCTGTAAGGGAAGAAAGCCAAATAAACAGCTGGCATGTTTTAGCGGTTACTACTAGCTTCTCTCTTGGCTGTCTCCATTGAATAGAAGGGATTGCCTGGTGAATTTAAACGCAGGGCTGAGTGCCACACTTTCTCATCTTACGCTCTGCTTTTACACTGAACAGTTCTGGCACAAAGGAACTCTGCAAACTATGTGGCTTCTCATTGGTAGGAGAGAGCAAGCCTTTTCCAGGGCTAATCTGAAACTGTGAAACAAATTCTTATTAAAGACTGTTACAAACCTTTACAAATCTGTTTCTAGTGTAGGTCCTGTTTCTATGTATGCATTCACTGAAATACGAATAATTAAAAATAAGAGAAGTAACAACCCTCTGTACTTCACAAAGACAAAGGCATTGTGTACTTTTTGGATGATGGCGAAATAAGCATAAGACAGATACTAGTCATGTTAATAAAAAACTCGCAGTGGGGATGCAATATGATAAGTGGTAGTATAGAAGTTTGTTTCATATCTGAGGATGACTTACCCCCCCCCAAAAAAAAAAAAAAAAAAAAAAAAAGCTTAGCTAATAGTGCTGAATTAGTATGCAATGTAATTGCAGTCAACAGATTTTTATTTTATTTTATTTTTTGTACACAATGCAGCAATATGCAAACTGTTATTAATTATTCTGATTTTATCTTCAACAATTTCTATTTTAATATTATCAGTTTTGGTCTGTAGAAATTAAGAAGAAAAGATCAATATATTTTTCTTGCTTCATTGTATTTTTTTAAAAAACTCAGCAATCTTTCAATGTATTAACACCAATGAATTGCACATGATTTATATTCATAATCACTTTCCTATTTGAGAGTGTTTTCACTCCCTTTATCCCTGTTTCATCTATCATAGTATATCAACTTGTTGCATCTCAACCTCAAAAGTCTCAAACCTCAAAAGTCTCAAAAAAGGTTCTACTCTGCATGTTTAATGATTTATATTTATTAGGGAATATGAATTTGCAAAAGTAAGTATTGATATCAGTAAATGGTAGATTTGTTCAGATGATACTTACAGGTATATGTAATGGCTGGTATAAGGAGTTTTCACATCTGACTATAGCTTCTGACTGATACCATATAGAATATTCATATTGAGCTATAGGGTTTACAAAGCCTGAGTGTGACCTATGTAACATTCGGTACTCTTGGGTTATGTGTCTGCTTTTATTTATGTCATGGCAAATATTTTCACATAGGATTAGGTAGTTTTAGAAATTTAGTTATTCTTCTGGAATTTTTAAAATTCTGGTTGTAACGTTGTGCCAAATACTGTGATCCCTAACCTTTTTTTTTTTTTTTTTTTTTTTTTCTTCCTGGACTTTATGTCATGAATGACCTCCCACGTTCAAAGAACTACCTGTTTGTTTGTTAGTATTGTCACACATTTAAATACTGGGTTTCCTATATTTCTTTGTCAGATTCCTGGTCTGGTAAAACTATTCATACCCTTATATATACCTTTTTTTGTTTATGCTGCATGAATCCCGATTTACAAACTCACAAGTTCTTCAACTTAATTGCAACTACACTTAGGTGTATACCGTAAAACATACATAAACAGGCAAGTAATACTTTATATATTTAAAAACAAACAGAAAAAAAATAACAACATCTTTTTAACATTTTTTCATTTAAATCCAAGTATTAAAACCATTAAAACCCTCATCAGCATGTCAATGTATACAAACTTTTAATCTATAAAGTTTTATCTTCATTTAGACTCTCAGCGTGAAAATTCTGGCTTCTGCAGCTAGGCAGCTCAGAGACTCTTATTTCAGAGCTGCCTGCTCTTTGTACCCTAATCCACAACATTCTAAGGTCTTTTACTCTGAAATCTCCATTTACCCATTTCTCAGCCCATAATGAACTCTGATGAGTGTGGTAAATTATACCAGTTTTTGTTGTGTTTTGTTTTTCCCAGCTGCCTTTTCTACTGATGTTAATAAAAGTAGTTCTCAAGTTAGCCAACAGGTATAACCACAATATCTTTCTGAATGCTGGGATACAGACAATCCAATAGTAGAATTGTACATCCCTTTTCACTGACTGATTCCTTTTTACTTATTCTGGTGTCACTCTTCATTTCATTAATTTTTCATTTTCTGCCTCCAGGAAACTTCTCTCTGATTCTGGCATGTTTCCCTCTTTCTCCCTAGTGAACATACTTGAGACAAAGAAATCTTTTAGTTTTGCAGCACTCTGTGCCTCATCTGTCATCAACTCGCCTCCATCCATCACACCAAGAGACTAGTCTCCCTCAAAATCCTCCTGATCCTTATCTATTTGTAAAACCTTTTGTTTGTCCTTCTACCATTGATTAGAATTCTTTATATTTTTTTTCTTTCTACTGTAGTGCTTTTATTTTCACTGTTTTAACATGTATACATATCTCAATTATAGCAATAATAGAAAGTATTTGACTATACGTATTAGCACAATCTTAGGAGGAGAAAAGAAAGTATATAGTTCACAGCTGCAAAATGCTTTAACACTATATCCTCCTGTAGATTTTACACGAAATATGTATTGACTTTGTGCAGTAGCAGAAGACTTATGTTTATTTAAACAAAGAAACCAAGTAATACATCATGCACTGTTCATTATTCTGGTAGGGACAGAAGCTCAACCAGTCTAAATTGCCTCTGAATTTAGCTACACTAAAGATCATTTTTGAAACAGTTTCCACTGATACCCATCATATAAACTTATTGTTTACAATGATCTTTTATGTAACCAGTGAAACCAAAAATGTTGCATTAATTGAAGTGCATGAGGCTCAGATTCCAAACTGTGAATATTAGCTACTAAAGATAACAAGAGATTGAATGTATACTGACTGTGAACAGTGGCCAGTTACCATGTTAAATTGCCTGCCTCTGCAAGACTGCCCAATATTCTCTTGAGCATGAATCAGTTTTAAATTTCAGATGAAGAGACAAGATACACAATGAAATTCAGACATTCAAAAACTTACTTAATATTGACCAGCTAAGCACTGCTACTACAGTCTGATGTAGTGAACCAAACAGTGCCTGGATGTGAGGTACAGAGCATGTGCCTGTGTAACAGATGTGTACTTTAGTATTAATGTGCAAATTGTCAGTATGAAATGACAAGTGTAGCCTTTATTTTCAGTAGGTTCTCATAAGCCACATGAAAGGCCTTGTAAGATGAGGGTTAGCAGTCTCTATCCACTCTGTAAAGAATCTTTGAGATAAGCACTCCTAAAGGAGACATTCTCTAAGTAATATTAAATGAGTAACTACCACCTGTTTAATAAACATTATAACTTCTGTTAATTTTACCGTCTCAGTGGTCTCAACTTGTGGACAAAGAGGTCAGTGCATCAGCTAAGGAAGACAAATATAGACCGAAATACAGTCCTTACTATAAAGAACTAGGACTGTAGGTACCATATAACTAATGGAAAGCACACTGATGAAATTTGAGCAAACTGAAAGACATCATTGGTCAACTTTGTAAACACTGATCACAGTATACCTGCGACTTAATATTTGTCAAGGTCTTGCTTGAGCATCGACATAAATGAAAGACTCAAGGAACAGAGATATATAATTAGACAGCTTTGCAAGTGCTAATGGGAAACACATATGTATGAAAAACAACCTAATGGAAATGCCAGAGGTTGTTAGTAAAATGCGCAGTTGCATGGTGGAGACTGGAGTTTTTACTTTAGAACTCATCTTTCCAGGCAAGCACACTCTATATGGCACTGACTTCAAATGTTATATGTCTAAGCACTCATTATCACTGTTACATAATATTGTTTTGATTAACTTATATGTCATCAGTTTAGACTTGAGTTTTTGCAGTTCTAACCTGAGATGTTTGCTCAAATTTCTATGTTACCAACGGTTGTGTTCTCAGCGAACCCATTCTTTTGTTTATAATATATAATATATAATATATCCAATATAGCTCATACTGAGCTATATTGGATATATTTCTAATGTATACTAAAATATATTCTAGTATATAAATATGGCACTTATTGTTAGCCCAAAGCCACAAACCACCCCAACTATTACTAAGCCTACATAAAATCATATTCAGAACTGAACTCATCTAATATCTCTAAAATGGACGTTTTCCTAAGGACTTTCTATCTCCATATGTAGAACTACAGAATCACAGAATAGCTGAAGTTGGAGGGAATTATGAAGATCTAGTGCAATTTCCTTGCTCAAACTGGAATAAACTACAACAGATTTCTCAGGCCCATGTCCACTAGGGCTTTGAATGTTTCCATAGATGGAGATTCCACAATTCCTTGGCCAACCTCTTCCAGTGTTTGATCACCCTCACAGTAAAACAAAAACAAACAAACAAACAAAAAACAACAATAAATAAATAAAACCTACATTTCTAATGCTTAAATGGAATTTTTTGTATTCTAGTTTGTACACATTGCTGCTTGTCCTGTCACTAGGTATCACTGAAGAGATGTGTCTGGCTCCCTCTTTCTATTTCTCCCTATTAGGCACCTAAAACCAGTGATAAGATCCACCCTGAGCCTCCTCATTTCCAGGCTAAACAGTTCCATCTTGCTCAACCTCTCCTATGAAAGATGCTTTCTCTTCCTTAGATTTCTGTTTCACATACAAAGTCCCAAGGTAGAGGTTTTGCATTATGTACTTTTTGAAAACTTGTCACCTGTGAATTAGAATCGGTTTTGAACTAGCCCAAATTCTAGGAGTATTCAGATAGATTTAGTTTCTTACTTAAAATCATTTCAGTTTTAGTTCATATAATTAAATAATGGTAAAATCATTTCTGATTCATAGTCTCAGCCAAAAATTTCCCTATCTTATCCCATACCTGTCTTTCTTGAAGACAGAACAGAATAGAGTTGCACATATACCTTCCTGACAGAGCATTTCTCAAGTTAAATACCCTTAATGCTCTCCTACACTTGCATTGTTGAATGTCTACAAAAAAAAATAATAATATATATATATATTATAGGAATATATGTATATATATATATATAGGAATCCAAGCCTTATGTGCCCTTTTGTACTTTTCAAGGGTCTTAAATTAAAATCAGCACAAGACCAGATAGCATAACTTGCACTACCATGTTATCATAAGACACCAATATCCTTCTTCAAAAGTCCATAGTCTAGGCAGAAAATTCAGACCTATAATTTACAATAATGTGATATTGCTGTGTCAGGCCTGCTACTGCTGCAGCTGCTAACCCAGAGCACACAGTCCCTGGAGGAAATGTTCTTTCTATCATTGGAGAATTGTCAGTGCCACAGCTTTGTCCTGTGTGAAATAACTCTTGTCTGCTTGGCCCAGTAGAGCTGATGATCAACTAATCTGGAATTAGGAAATTAATAGAAACACAAAAGGTCAGGAAGGGCAATTTTTGCTTGGGACAGGGAGGCAGGAAGTCCTCAGCTTACTGACATTTAGCTTGTGAGTTGCCATCCTGGGAGAGAGATATTCACTGAATAACCATACAGTTCACTGGAAGACTGAAAGAAAGAAAGAGGTAGAGGACACAAAGAATCCCTTCAAAGAGCACGGTGATGAAACTTCTGATATGGTGACATAACTACATCATACACGTACTATGTACAGCCAAAAGAAAACTTCTAGTATTAATATCGCCAACCCAGGTAACAGTAAGACATCTTCCTCCAGAAATGGATAATAAGCAGGCTTGGACTATAACGAGGCAGTAAGACACTGCCCAAGGTTTACATCACCTACTTCCAGGGCAGTCAACTCAGATAATCATAATACCTGCTCCTCCCAGTCTGATACCACCATCACTTACCAGACATCCACTAGCTCGTAGCAGGATTTTTCAGCTAAGTTAGTTCCCCTGCCACTTTAGATGATGTGGACTACACAGATAGACTTAACGATTTACTTGCTCCAACAGACCACTCCAGAATCAGTGGGGAAAACATATACACATAAGACAATAAGTAGCAGTATATTGGTGAGTCCTTTCAAGACTTTTCAATTTGAGGAACTGGAAACAAAGCTATATAGGGCAAAGGAATCAAAGCAATAATATTTTTAGGTGTCAGTTGCACATGCGGAAAAAGGAGATACACTCCCACTGACAAGACTTATTCCCAGCTTCACAGTATTGCCATTACACCAAAGGCCTTTGACTGAGAAATTATTGTGTAATTCATGTGTTTTAAATATTACTCCTTGTAAACTATATAATTCTTTGTATCTGGAAGCAAGTAATGATTGTTTTCTTGAAAACTACTTTAAAAATTCAGTATGGCTATTTTCTAGACCTAATGAGATTTGAACTTTAAATCTAACCTTTTCTTCACTCATCTCTGGAAGACAAATGCCTGCATTGTATACCCTTATTCTGGGTCAAGCTCTTGCCTTCTAGCATAAAAAAAAAAAAAAAAAAAAAAAAAAAAGCATCCTCAGATGACTCCATGACTCCAAAAGAGAGAATGAATCAAGAGTATATTTGCAAGATAGAACAGAGGCATCTGGCGTCAGAGTCAGTGAGCATGTGGAGGGAAGTGAAATGCTGGAGAGTGTCTGAGTGACATCCTCCAGTGAGGCACTCAGAGTTGGCAGGTGCATGGGACAACTGTCTTTTGCTCCATGCTAGGTGGTAAGCACAGCAGTGTTGCCTACTCACTGCTTTCACAGGTTCATAGTCATACTTTTAGCATGACTACTGGAGGAAGGCCAAACAGGAACAGATGGATAGTGAAAGATGTGTATGAATATAGATGGTGGAGAAGGTATAAGACTTTGTGCAGAGGAGCTTAGGGTACAGCTAAATGCTGTGTTATAAAACTTACTTTTTTAGCAGTTGCATGGACTGCAAATCTGTCTATTTCCACTGTAAAATGTGTGCTAGCCCTTTCAGACAGAAAGGAAAGAATACAGGAGAGAGAAACAGGTTTTGTTTTTCTATGTTGAGTCATTAATGAGTGAGCAGTGAATTTCGGTATGGGTTGGATTGTATTTCCTTGCATTTTATAGCAAAACCTGGAAGAGTTCATTAGTCTTGAAGGACAGTAAATGGAGAAATGTGGGATAAAATTGTTCAGAGAAGAGGAGGAAAGATTTAGAAGAAATGGCAAGAGATCAACTGAGAATGAAAGAGAATTTAATCTTTGAAGTAGGTAAGTTAAAAGTTGTAATACTAGTAGTGGATATAAAGGAATAATCTCTCCAGTGTACCTACAATTTAGGTTTGCATGACTTTTATTTCTGAAACTATGTCTATCTATGTCCAACCACAAAAAAAAAAAAAAAATTAAATAAACAAAACTGTCATTTAATGAGTGGGGGTCTTCCAAAAACTACAGTGAAACAAAGGTTAAATTCACACAGAGACTGAACTGCTCAGTGGACTGTGAACTACATTGGTTCTGATGTTAAGTCCCCTTGTGGGGAGTGCTAGCAGGTCTTGAAACAGATTTGCTTTGGAGTCAGTCAGTCAGGAGTAATTCAGATCTCATTTGAATAGGTGCAGACAGCAAAGTTGTCAGACTATAGTTACTGTGTCAGTAAAGGCAGAATACCTTCTCAGCTGCTTCCAGGTGCTGGAGCTCTAAGTAGTTGTGTGACCAGCATTCCACCTGAGTTCTCACACTATGGTCAATGAGGGCATAGAGTGTGGCAGAATGATGCTTCCTTGGTGCTCACTGTGAGGAAGAGTGCCATACACCTGAATGCCAGTGGCTAGCCAGTGCAGGGCTCCACAGTGTTCTGTGATGAGTCTGATGGTGAGCTTGCCAGACTCATATTGCTTTGCTACAGGCCACCGTTCAGGGTAATGCCTGTAAGGGGTTAACACAACCTGCATTTCTACTGAGATGGGATATAGAAAAAGGTATGCTGTCTCTTTAGTGCTACTGCAAAATTTTATGTAGGGCCAGGAAGGTGGTCTTTCATATTCTGAAGTTAGTGACTCATTTAAAAGACATGGTGAACTTAATGCTAATGATGACCAGTGTTGTTCACAGATAGTAGCCCCAAGTTTGGAGATGGTAAATCAGTCACTGCCTTGACTACAGTGGGGCCTCTGCCTCATCTTCACATCACAAGTATCAGATTGTCACACAGGGAAAGCCACAGGCAGCTGAAGGGAAGGGGTGGATAGGGCCCTTTATGTAGATTCAGCACTAGTTCAGGGTTTTGGATGTGGAAAAGACAAGTAGGGGATGCACCAAGTGCTACAAACACCTTACTAAAGGGTACAAGAGAGCTTTTGGCATATATGATATTCCTGGTATTTGCTCATAACAAGTCCTCAACATGCCCTGAAAATGCCTGCAACATAAACACATGGGAAATTCCCATCTAGGAAGCAATCTTCATAATGATATAACCAAGGAGGTCTCTCCTACAGATTTGAGCTAGAAACAGGAAATGTTCCTGCAATTAGGGAATTGCAATGTCTTTTTTTATCCTTTGTAGCATGAAAGATTAAGGCTCACCCAAGCACTAGTACAGAAAATATGGTAACTGTCTAATTGGCCTCCACACAAGGATTTCCACTTGAATGGAGCTGAGTGAGAAGGAAAACCAAAGTAGTAAAGCAACAAGTGAATTTTTCCCTTGTGCTAAGATAGTCATGAGATTTGTAGCAGATCAGTTTTGCATATAGGTCAGGATATTTGAGACAGACACATTGGTTTTTTTTGCTTTTATAAAGCTTTTAAAATGTTGATGTTAGAAGACTGATACATTTTATATAGTAGTTGAGATCTGATTTTCTGTTAAGTATATTGAACAACATTATACAATACTGTAGTTAACCTTGCTTTTAAAGCTAATCTGTATTACAATATGTTTTTGTTTTGTTTCATTTAATTTTGTTTTCATAATGGAGAAAAAGAAGAGAGTATCCCTGGACTGGGCCTGAGATAAAGTATATGTGGGTGTACTTTATTTTCACATGAAGGTCCACTTACCTACTTCCTTATGATTCAAGATAAGTGGGGAGTCAATCTGTATTGTTGCCCAAATTTAGATCTCCAGTTTAAATTTAGCTTCTTAGCTGTATAACAGTATCTATGATTGTTGCTGTAGACAGTGAGAACAAAGGAATGTGTTTCCACAGTGACACTAAAAAATTGTAATAAGGGCAATAATCCTTCTGTTCTGTTCTGTTCTGTGTGTCACCATGGCATACTACTGGAAAAAAAAATAAAAAAATAAAAAAATAAAAAAATAAAAAAATAAAAAAATAAACTTATGTAGCAAGTAAAAAATAACAGCCTCTTACTATCGTAAGGAAAACATAACTTTAAATACATTCTCATCGTTACACCTTACATTAGTGGACTAATGAAAATACAGGTTAGATATTTTGATTCCTAGTTTCCTTCGCTAAATGATAATCAAAAAATATTTTCCTAAGTATAGAGTCATTTCACGTATTTTATTCTTTGTTGGATGTTGACCATCACTAAAAGTTTATGCAATTCATGTATTTATTACTGAGTACTTACATGTATAATAGAGCATATTTGATAAAGTGGTACACAGAGAAAAAAATGCACAAACTTTTATTTTAGGGATACATTTTATATCTTCTTTCAGAACTACCGACAGGCAAACTGGGCTATGTGTGTTGTTATTTTTTTTTTTCTGTTCAATTTATTTTTGGAAAATTGAAAATATTTAATAACAACAGGAAGTAAGGTGACGCAATTCACATTAATGTTACAAACAGCAAGAATGCAGGCTACAGTATTATTAGTGATAATAATAAAGGAAATGAGCCACATGAAGTAAGTACAAAGACCCCAAACAATAAGGGAGTGTAGTATTTCTAAGGCATACTATTCTGGACCAATTAAACAACCCCCATTGCCCTCAAAGAAAATAAAAGCATCAGACACAGAAAGGCAGAGCAAAAGCATTAGAATTTAACAGTGTGGCGGTCAGGGGTTGATTCCCTGAAGAAGATTATTAGACTTTCAGAACGTACCCAAATTAAACTCTGGAGTGATTCCAATACTACAGAGTCCTTCAGAGAGTTCAAAGATGTAGCCTAGCAGCCTTCACCTTTGCTGTGCTGTGTCTCCTCTTTAGATCTTGCTCTGGTGTTGTTAACTGCTTCATTCCCAGGTGAAACACTGATAATCTAACCCATAGGAATTATTTAAAATGCATATCTGATATGGATTATTTGATTTTACTGAATGGAAGACTTTTATCCTATACACTTGAATACCATGGTAGTAAGAATATCAATCTAAATGTCTAGTCAGAGATAAACATTTTTATCCGCTGATTTTGTCTCTTCTGAAGATATACTTTCAAATTTTCTGTTCAAAAATAATTTGTCAGCTTTAATAAACTTCACCACTGCACCTTAGTCTCACTAAGACATGTGAAGGTTTGTTAAGGAAGTAATGTTCATGTAGATAAAGTGAAAAGAAAAAAAAAAAAAAAAAAAAGAAAAAAAAAAGTAAACTACTTTTCAGTCTTTCCTACTTGAATGTATATTCTCTACACACTCTTGTTTATTTATAAGACACAATGAGCATCTGTGACCAAAGTTGTACACCTGCTAATGTAAGCTCACAATGCTAAAATGTCCTCAAAACACATAAATTTAGGATAATACAAGTAAACATAACGTAACAACAAATAATTTCTTCTTCCCTGATCCTCCAAACTTAATATGAGCAACTGATTCGTATATGGAAAATGTTACAGAATACTCCAGTACACACTGTGTACCTCATACTTAGAGAATTGCTTTTGAAGTGGTGATAATCTCGTCAACATTAGCCTTTCAGAAACTTGTGACTTGCTGTTCAGATTATATCTTAGAATTCAGTTTTATGAATAGTTGGGGATGTTTAATGTTTGGAAGATCAGACTAGGATGATGAATCTTAGTTATGCACATCTTCTGGTAAATTATGCAAGTCCTGACCTATAACTGTGTTTGAGATGACAGGGGGGTTGAACAAATTGAGTTTCCTTGCAGGGGTGGATATTCATGTACAGCTGAATACCAGATATTCAACAGCAAAGGTCTTGTGGTCCAGTGCAGAAATGGCTTGACATGCATAAATTCCACTGAAATCAGTGGGACTAATAGATGCTGAATAAGGGCTATTATCTTGTAACTGGTGCAAGAATTGAAAAGAGAAATATAAATCTTTGTCAATCAATTCTGTTTATTGTGACTTACTACTTGCTACTATTTTTTTCATGTTTTGGAAAGTGTGCACATACATAGTTTACTATCATGAGCATTTCTTTTTAAAAGTCATATTAAAGTTGAATTTGAGGTATCTGTAGATAAGCCTTGAAGTGTATTTCATCTCTGTAAAATGGCAGACAGTCACAGGACCAAGTCTACTGCATTGTTGTACAAATAGTCATGAAAATCACTATTTTTTGATTCTTATTACAACTAAGGTCACAAATATCAGATTAAACTTACGACATTTTTTCCCTAGTTTTTGTCACTGCATTGAGAATGTGTCATCAGACAGAGATTTCAATCATTAAAATGTTAACGTAATTCGTTTGCTGTCACATTATTATTTTTTTTTTATAAAAAGTAAAAACAGCATATAGTTAACCCCAATTATGCAATAATTTAATATTGCCACATAATAATTATGATTACTGAAAATATAACCACCTTCATTCATTTTTTCGGTAACACACATCCTAATATTGCTCTACAATAAGGTAAATCATTGTATTTAAAAAGTTATATTTACAAACAATAAACAGAATTGGTGTTTTGGAGTACTTCTGGTACATGTTATCAATAAAGGTTATAACATATATAAAGGACATAACGTTATAGCTGGTAGGAAGTTAGGCTGATTTTAAATTTAGTTTGCTTTTTGAAGTCAATCATATTAAAGAAAAATCATGCAGTGTAATGATAGTTATCTTTATTGTCATCAGGGTTTGAACTTGAGACCTAAGGAAAAAAGAAAGTGAGAGTGAGTGTTTAGAATTTGAAATAAATTTAGCTTAAACTTCTTTAAAAATCCTTTAAAATCAGTGACAGTATTCCTACTGACTTTTTGGAGAATAGGATCATGAGAGAGCCATTAGCTGTAGCAAATTTTTTGTATTTACGGAACAGTTCATGGAGAGTGAGGCAGTTTCCATGTTGAAAAGAAGGTTACTGTCGTAGTCTTATTTAATAGTGGTGATAGGTTGATCAGTCAAATGAAGGGGAAATGGGAGACTTAGAAGACCAGAAAGTGCATTTTAAAGGAAACAAAGATGTATGAGAAGAAAGAATTAAGGAATTAAGAACTTAATGGGAGAAATTTGAAGAATGCAAGGGAGGGGGATAAAAAAAGAAGGTAAAAAGTGGTGTCCAGTGTAAAGCAGGATAACAGGAAGGGAGGAAGCTAGTAAGGATGATGAAACAAAGGAATGTAGGAAGTTGAAAAACAGCAATGATTATGTTCTTTCATTAGCAGCAACTTGGAAACCTTGGTTTTCTGAACAGACACGTGAAATCACAAACTTTGGCAAGGAATATATAAATCACCTCACAAAAGGTAGGAGAGGAAACGTGGGACATGATAACTTGTGGAGGTAGGTAGGGAACTGAAAGGATTTCATACAGTACCAAAAAAGAAAAATATTTCAAATGTATGAATTTTTTACTCTTCTGGCTAACTAACAAAAATCATATGCTCATTTGGGATCTCTGGTTGCTCAGCTTGTTAACAAAATTAGAGCGAATATTGACCAGAGGCATTCTGCAGGCTAGGTTTCTCAACTTCATCCTTTTAACTCCACTGACTCTTCAAGGTATTATACGTGACACCTCTGTGTACTTATGAACAAAGAATGCTAACTGCTGCTGACACAAAAGACAAAATTTATCCTTGGTGTAACTACAACAAGTAGTACCAAAGACAGATTTCCCCCTGTACTCTTAGCTTTGGCATTCAGCACAAAATCCAATTTTTCTTCACAGAAGAAAATTGGAAAATTCCAACAGTTGTGCTGCTAGAACTGGTTGCTACTATAGGCCCCACAGGTCATATTCCCCATTTATTTCTGTAAACATCAAAGTCTGTGTCAAGATCTTTAGACAACTTTAAGGATTAAGTCTAAACTGTTCAATAATTTTTTTCAAGTTTCATAACTACACAAATATTGAAAAAATAAGAAAGATTAGTCAATGTTAATTACGAGTGGCCAGGAGTTACGACTAGCACCCCTCCCCCAAGAGAAACTATTAGTGAACCACAGGTAAGGAGTTATCCCAGGAACTTCTGGCTAGCACCAGTCCAAAGTAGAACATCAGCTAGCTGTGAATGGCATCACCTTTTCAGAATTCTGAGGTGAAAGAATCATTACATGGAATGATTCTGTAATGGGTTGGAAGGGACCTTAAAGATCATCTAGTTCCAACCCTACTGCAATGGACAGGGATGCCACCCACTAGATCAGGTTTTCCAGGGCCTCCTCCACTCTGCTCTTGAACACCTCCAGGGATGGGGGATCCACAGCTTCTCTGGGCAACCTGTTCCAGTACTTCTCCACCTTCTGAGTGAAGAATTTCTTCCTAATATCTAATCAAATCTACTCTTTTCTAGTTTGGAACCATTCCCCCTTGTCCCATCTGCCTGAGCAAAAAGTTGCTCTCCATCTTTTTTATAAGCCCCCATTAAGCACTGAAAGGCTGCGATGAGGTCTCCCCAGAGCCTTCTCTTCTTGCTCTCCATCTTTTTTATAAGCCGTCTTTAAGTATTGAAAGGCTGCAATGAGGTCTCCCCACAGCCTTCCCTTCTGCATGCTTAACAGACCAGCTTTCTCAGCCTTTCTTCATTGGAGAGGTACTCCAGCCCTCTGATCATCTTCACAGCCCTCCTCTGGAGCCACTCCAACAGCCCCACATCCTTCTTGTGCTGGGGGTTCCAGACCTGGATGCAGCACTCTAGGTGGGGCCTCACAAGTGCAGAGCAGAGCCAATCACCTCCCTCAACCTGCTGGCCACTTCTCTTTTGATACAGGCCAGGATGCAGTTGGCCTTCTGGGCTGAAAGTGCACACTGCTAATTCATGTCAAGCTTTTTGTCCAGCAGAACCCCCAAGTTCTTCTCTTCAGTGCTCCTCTCAATGAGTTCTCCCAGTCCATGCTCCTGCCCCAGCCCAAGTGCCGCACCTTGCAGTTGGACTTGCTGAACCTTATTAGGTTCACATAGGCCCAGTTCTCAAGCTTGTCCAGGTCCCTTTGGATGCCATCCCTTCCTTCTGTTGTAACGACTGCACAATACAGCTTGGTGTTGTCTGTAACTTTGCTGAGGGTGCAATCAATCCCATTGTCTATGTTGTTGATAAAGATTTAATACAGTACTGTTCCCAGGACAGAACCCTGAGGGACACTACTCATCACCTGCTTCCACCTGGATATAGAGCTATTGACCACTACTCAGTGGGTGCGACCTTCAAGCCAATTCCTTATCTGAATGGTTCACCCTTCAAATCCATTTGTCTCCAATCTGGAGATCAGGATGTCATGTGGGACTGTGTCAAAGGCCTTGCAGAAGTCCAGGTAGGTGACATCAGTCGATCTTCCCTTGTTGACTGGTGCAGTCACTCCATCATAGGAGACCACCAGATTGGTCAGGCATGATTTGCCCTTGGTGAAGCCACGCTGGTTGTCTCCAATGACCTTCTTGTCTTGCATCTGCCTTGACATAGCTTCCAAAAGGATTTGTTCCACAATCTTCACAGGCAGAAAGGTGAGGCTCACCACTCTGTAGTTCCCCAGGTCCTTCTTTCTAACCTTTTTCAAAATGGCAGTGATGTTTCACTTTTTCCAGTCACCAGGGACTTCACCCCACTGTCAGGACTTTTTAAATATGATGGAGGGAGGCTTGACAACTACATCAGCCAGTTCCCTCAGGACACCAGGGTCTATGTCATCAGGCCCCATATACTTGTACTTGTTCAGTTTCATCAGGTGGTCTTGAAACCAATCTTCACTTATGGTGGGAGGGACTTTGATCCTCCAGCCCTCATCTACAGGTTCAGGGAAATGAGAGATGTGTGAAGCTTAACTGGAAGAAAGTTTTGGCATTTATTTTCAAATTAGAAATGACAATTAAAGGATGGTAAAAATACCAATTTATTCCCTTGAAAAATCTTAATGATGAGACCAACTTATTCTCAGTGAGTTTAAACCAGCTCCTACAATATGAATGCTAGTATTTGGAGAAAGTCTATTAGCTTCAGGCTGTTTTAACTTGTCTTTCCCTATTTAAAATACAATTTATTATTATTATTATTATTATTATTATTATTATTATTATTATTATTATTATTATTATTATTTTCTGTCTTCAAAGTCCACCAGTGGTATGAATATAACTAGGTTCTTTGCAATTCTTCCTGAGAGTCATCTGCCTCTGTTCTCATATCTGCTTTTCTCATAGTGAGGTTCAGATGTACTCAAATACACATCTCTGATATGTCATATGTATAGAATAGGCAGGTAGTTATGAGGCTTTTCTATTCTAATTAACTTCACTGAAAAATGATAACATCATGTGCATTTCTTGGGCATGATAGCAGTGGTCAGAATGGTTCAAGCCTGAGTAGAAGTTTGTTGATAAATAAAACTGACAGAAAAAAAAATATATTTCAAAGGAAAAATCAGTTATACAATTTTTCATTTAAAAGAATATTTACATCTTAAGGCTTTTTCCCTAGGTTTCTTCTGTTTTGTATGCAGTACAGTACTACATAGTGTCCATGTGCACCACCATTGTCTTTTAGAGAAGTCAGAGTTCAGGAATTTCATGATACATTTTCCTCCAGGGAACAGTGTCCTTGGCTAGAAGGACAATTTCATTGTGCCTTGCAGTTATGGTAGTCTTATGATGATCCAAAGCTGTGGATCTAGATGACAAATATTATTAGTGTGTTTTGGTTTACTGAACCTAAAAAAAAAGTAAATAATTTTGCTATCCAGAGCACCTGTTATGAAAATCACTGTCATTTGTTTTTGAGGTTCTTCTATGTATCTTCCTGTGAAATATTGATTGAGGTCATACTTCTAGACAACCTGAGAGTCCCCTGCTGATTTTAGCACCTGTGGTTCCTTAAGCTTCTTTTTCTATCTGACTTGCTCTCCCAGAAACTCTCTCCTCTAACTTATGAGATATGTTGTAATTTCTTTTGAAAGTTAGGGCACATTTCATAGTTACTAGTACATTAGTCGCATTGTTTTGTACTGAAACATAGCATACCGAATTCTGATGTTCATAAGAATGAATATGAGACAGGCACATTAGATAACTGAGTACTCATTGGTTAAGAGTCAGTAAAGAATTTCTCTGACAAGATCAGGTCGCAGGATAAACTCCTGGAATATCTCAGAAGGAACCTGTTGATATGGAATATGCCATGGACTATGAGTAGAAAAGAACAAAAATATTCCTAAAACCTGAATTTAAAATTGTAAAATAAAACAATTTAAATGCAGTCTCTGAACAGATTCAGCCAAAGATGGGCAAATTCTCAAAATCTCGAAATCTCAAAGTGCTATCCAGAAGATGATGTGTACAGAAGAAGGCCTAAATAAGCAGTAGAGAAGTTTCAGAGTAGAAAAGCCTTCTGGAAAAAAATCATTTATCAGAATTAAATTGGAGCATGATTCTAAGTTACTATGGTTGAAGGACATGTATATCAAAAATACCTCTCAAGGATGTCAATAAAATAAAAGCATCAATCAATCCATTAAAGGGTAAATACAAGTGAGAAAAAAAGAGAAGAATTCTGATAAATCTAGGAAGTGTCACATGGCAGACACCAAAACCTGTAAATATATGAGTATATGAATAGGAGAGGTAAAATATAGTCATTGTGTGTGTGTGTGTGTGTGTTTAATAAAACGGATCTACATCATAAAAGAAATGAAAAGAAAAAGAAAAAGAAAAAGAAAAAAAAGAAAAAGAAAAAGAAAAAGAAAAAGAAAAAGAAAAAGAAAAAGAAAAAGAAAAAGAAAAAGAAAAAGAAAAAGAAAAAGAAAAAGAAAAAGAAAAAGAAAAAGAAAAAGAAAAAGAAAAAGAAAAAGAAAAAGAAAAAGAAAAAGAAAAGGACTGATAAGTAGAGCAGATGTCTACAAGGTGTATTATTCTTTGTAGAAATAGAATTGCCAAAAGAAGTGAGAGAATAGCCTTATGTACAACAGGTTGCACTGTATCCAGGCAAAGAATCATAGAATCATAAAATCATTAAGGCTAGAAAAGACCTCCAAGATCATCTGGTCCAACCATCTACCTAATACTAATACTGCCCACTAAACCATAACCCTAAGTACCACATCCAACCTTTCCTTCAACACCCCCAGGGGCAATGACTACACCACCTCCCTGGGCAACCTATTCCAATGCCTAGCCACTCTTTCCGAGAAGAAATTTCTCCTAATTTCCAAATGAATCTCCCCTGGCACAACTTGAGATCAATCTCTCTTTTTCTATCACTAGTTATCTGTGAGAAGAGGACAACCCCCAGCTCCTCACAAGTTCCTTTCAGGTAGTTGTAGAGAGCAATAAGGTCTCCCCTGAGCTTTCTCTTCTCCAGTCTATGTAACCCCAGCTCCATCAGCCGCTCCTCACAGGACTTGTGTTCCAGGCCCTTCACCAGCTTTGTAGCCCTTCTCTGGACACACTCCTGAGTGTTATTGTTTTTCTTGTAGTGAGGGGCCCAAAGCTGAACACAGTGCTCAAGGTGCGGCCTCACCAGAGCTGAGTACAGGGGAATGATCACCACCCTGGTCCTGCTGGATACACTATTCCTGATACAAGCCAGGATGCCGTTGGCCTTCTTGACCACCTGGGCACAATGCTGGCTCATGTTCAGGAGGATCAACCAACACCCCCAGATCCTTTTCCTCTGCGCAGCTTTCCAGACACTCATCCCCTAGCCTGTCGCATTGCATGGGGTTGTTGTGACCAAAGTGCAGGATCCAGCACTCAGCCATGTTGAACCTCATCCCATTGGCCTCTGCCCATCAATCCAACCTGTCCAAGTCCCTTTGCAGGGCCTTCCTACCCTCTAGCAGATCAACACTTCCCCCCAGTTGGTGTCATCTGCAAACTTACTAAGGGTGCACTCAATTCCATTGTCCAAATCATCAACAAAGATATTAAAGAAGATGGGCCCCAACACCAACCCCTGGGGAACACCACTGGTCGCCAGCTGGATTTAATTCCATTCACCACCACTCTCTGGGCCTAGCCGTCCAGCCAGTTTTTAACCCAGCAAAAAATGTACCTGTACAAGTCATGGGCTGCCAGAAGAATGCTGCGGGAGACCATGTCAAAGGCTTTGCTGAAGTCTAGGTAGACTACATCAACAGCTTTTCCCTTATTTACCAGACATGTCACCCAGTCATAGAAGGAGATGAAGTTGATCAGAAAGGACTTGCTGTTCATGAACCCATGCTGACTGGGCCTGATCCCAAAGTTGTCCTGCACATGCTGTGTGATAACATTCACGATGACCTGTTCTATCACTTTTCCTGGCACCAAGGTCAGGCTGACAGGCCTGTAGTTCCCTGGGTTCTCTTTACGATCCTTCCTATAGATGGGTGTCACATTAACAAGTCTCCAGTCATCCGGGATATCTCCAAATGATCATGACTGCTGATAGATGATGGAAAGCAGTTCTTAATGAAGAAGATTATACACTCATATCTGTAGGAGTGAGTTCATATAGTAAAGATGTCTATATGTTCATATAGTAAAGATGACTTGTCTTGATAAAGAAAAAAAATCTGTACACAGTGTTGGAAGATATCAGTGGCACAATCAATTCCTAACTCAGTTATTTTAATGGTGAGAGGGATAGTGTTTCAGTTCCCAGTGTGAGGTGATGATAAGAGGAGTCAAAATTTGGAGAAACCAGCTCTCAACTTGTTTAATATTAGTTTATGAGAAAAGATAATACTAAAGCCTACTAGGAATTTGCAAGCAGTATTTGTAAGGAATGCATATAAGATCAAAGACTGTGTAAATATCAGCCAGAATGACTCTGCATTCAAAAGTAAAGGAAGTAAAAGAGGTTCTATCTAAACATAAGGAAAAACTTTACTGTGTGGATGATGGAGCACTGACACAGGCTGCCCAGAGAGGCTGTGGAGTCTCCTCCTTGGAGATTTTTCAAAAGCCACCTGGACGTGGTCCTGGGAAACCTGCTCTGGGTGGCCCTTCTTGAGCAGGAGCTTGGACCAGATGCCTCCAGAGGTCCCTTTCAACCTCAACAATTCTGTGATTCTGTGAAGAACAGTATTTACATAATAGTCAAGAATGACAGCAAGAGAAACAAAATAGCTTTGTATTCTTAAACCACTGTCTATGTTCCTAACCTGTATTTAACATGATCTGAGAGTCACAAGTCTCTTTCTGGTCACTTTAGAAAATAAGTTCCGGAATAGGTAGATCCTGGCTACCCAGTATAAGACCTTGTATTAATAAGGTAGTTCTTCTATAATAGTTATCTCTGGCAACATAATGATATGCTGTATCTTATAGCATATATATATATAAAGATGTATATTTTTGTACCTTACTTATGTATAAACAATGTGTAGACTTTGAAGAATCCATTCAAATACATATTGGTTTCATAGATCGTGTTAAAAATATATAAATGAATGAAAACACAATAAATATATGTAAACAAACATTTATATATATATTAAAAATACCTAAACATGTAATGAATATATATATTTATTTTTTTTCCATTTATGACACAAGAAGAGACACAAGCATTAATTCATTCATGGTTATTTTCCTGAGCATATTTCCTTCACCTCAAAAAAGACATGATGTTTTCAAATGCAAACATAGAAAATAAAACATGTTATTGAATACAGTAAGATTGAATCTACTTAGCAGGTCTAACTGAGCAGGGAAGACACAGCTGTTAATCTGGTAAGACTTGTGAAAGACTATAAAAAAGTGCTTCTGTGAGATTAATTTTTGCAGAAGAAATATGTCAAGTATTCAAGTAGTAGCAATGATGATACTAAAAGAAGCAGCGCTCCGTTATCAGGGAGTGTGGTGATAGGACAAGGGGGAATGGCTTTACACTAAAAGAGAGTAGATTTAAATTAGATATTCAGAAGAAATTATTTACTCTGTGGGTGGTTAGGCACTGGAACAGGTTTCCCTGAGAAGGTGTGGATGCCTTATCACTGGAAGCGTTCAAGGGCAGATTGGATGGGGTTTTGAGCAACCTGATCTGATTGGAGGTGTCCCTGCCCATCGCAGGGGGGTTGGAATTAGATAATTTTTAAGGTCTCTCCCTACTCAAACCATTCTTGGAGTCTCTGAATATGTGGGACACTACTAATGATAAAAATACATATTCTGAAGACCTAGATGTACTTTGTCATAAAAATAAATAAATAAATAAATAAATAAATAAAATGAATTTTGAATAAAGTATGTCTGAAATGTTGGTTGGAAAAAAAAACTGTTAATTCTAAGACAGAAGAATCTAATTGTTTCTATTGATCTAGAATTTTTGGAAGCAGCAGTTCACAGAATCTTTGAAGCAGATAAGTGAAGTGATCTCTTGTTCTGAGGACAACAGATCAAGTATAAGTCTTGTTTTACTACCCGATCCTCTATTTTATACCTGTGTTTGTTTGGAAGATAAGGTTTTATTGTACTGTACATGGTTTGCCATTGAAAAGACTTGATTGCTTCTGAGATGATGAAACTAAGTGAACGTGTGTTTCAGTGGGATCCATTAACAGTTGGGCCATTTCAAAACCATATTGGAAGCTATCTGTATCACATGGCATAAGGAGCCTTCCATTTTGTGTTCTCTTCATTCAGAGTATCCAGTAATCACTGCTTATACTAATTATGTGATGCTATCCTTATCTTAGATCTGGCAGTAATGAGACCACTACAAACCCTTCCTCAGTGGGAAAGGGTGAAGAAAGCATGCTTCCAGCTGTGCTTCAGATTGGACACTTTACAGCTCTGCTGGGTACTTACAAAGTACACAGAAGGAACATCTTCTATCCTTGGTTCATAGTCAGAAACTCCAGACACTAATTATACACCTCAGCAAGACAGATGAACTTGGCAGCAAGAAGTAGTGTTTGCCTTTTCATTATGTCTAAGTAGACTGGATGAAATTGATGCAATTGTTATTTTAATCTGTCTCACTATGATCTGACCTCTTTCCACGCTGGGGCTTACAGGAAAGCAACAGTACAGCTGTGACAGGCCAGTTAGGATAACTCACTGGGACACAACATTTGTTCCAGCCAGCTCAAACTTACCTTTATGAGAACTACAGGGTACAATAAGACAGAAAGAACTGGACCGATAATATTAATTCATTTTGATGACAAATTCTGTTTTGTGAATGAATTTGTCTCTTCTTCCAGTGAGACAGACTTAAAATTGAAATACCAAAATCAGTCTGGGAAAATACTTTTATACTTTGAGTAAATACATTTTGATATTTGTATAATACTGTAGTTATTACGAGCATTTCAGCATTGCAATTTCAAGACATCTATGTTGTCTATGTTCTGGTTAAGAGTCATACTGACAAATAGATTATTTTCTCGATAACTGTTCAAGGAACTTTCAAATGCTGTTGAATTTTGAAACATAGAAAAGGTCTTATTGTTTCCAAAATGATTTCTAAATTAGACTGAGTATTGAGTCAAAACATCAAAGTATCCATATATATTTTATTTTATTTTTCTCAAACATACTGTACAAGATCCCATGAAGCAAATTTAAATTACATATTCAAGAGAGTTGCTGAAATGTTTAATTATGAAATAAGGATTTTTCAGCCCCTGGGATTTAGTTTTGTCAGGCGCAGCAGTCCGTACTATGCTAACTTGTAGTTCCTGACTTTAAAATGGAGTTTTCAGCCCTAATTCTGTGAGGACAGTTACTATTAACAGAAAACAATGAAATTGATATTAAAGACTGAAAGGACCATTTTTGCACCTAACCAGAAAAATATACTCAGTATCACCTGTTTTCTTTGTATCTAAGCTTTCACTAGCTGAGGACTTTGCTCTCTGGGGCTGCTGATCTGGCAGTTTCATGTTTGACAGGTGGAATTTATGCATATGCTCAATCTATGAAATCAGAGCTTGCCAAGGATCCTCTGTCTTGACCTTCTGGCAACAATTTGCCTAAGGCAGGCAAGAATTCCATTAGCCTTGTTAACAGCAAGGGCACATTGCTGGCTCATGTTCAAGTTTGTGCCCACTAAGATCCCCAAGTCCTTTTCTGAAAAACTGCTTTCCAGTTGAGTGGCTCCTAGCATCTCCAGGTGCCTGGAGACGTTTCTCCTCAAATGCAGGACTTTGCACTTCTCCTTGTTGAACTTCATGAGGTTTCTGTGTGCCTAATTTTCCAGCCTGTTGAAGACCCTCTGGGTGGCACCACGACCCTCTGGTAAATAAGCCATTCCCCTTATCAAATAAAATAATAAATAAATAAATAAGCCTAGGAAAATTGTTTATAGGTCTTATTTGTGCATAGGTAGTGATTCTACTTTCTCCTTTTCCTGAATTCAAAAATGTTTGTAGCTGGGCTTTAGAAAAAAAGATAAGCCATTACATTAAAACATAAAATATAAATTAATGGTCTTTTGGGTAGTCTTCTTCCTACCTTCCACAGAGGACAAGTACAAGGGCACAGTCAATACACTTGAAAACTGATAATCCGAGTGGGGGAAAAAAAGGAAACAACAAAAGGATAGAATTAGTTTTCTTAAAACCTCTCTCGCAAGTCAGATACTCTGCTGGCAGATGGCAATTGGACTTTCCTCATCTGACCCCATTTTTCCATTGTTTAGATATTTTTAATAATAGCCCAGCCTTTGGTTGCAGTGATGTTTAATTCATTAAAATGTGACTTGTTTACATATGGACTTATTTTGATGAGACAAATTTCCCGAAGTCTGGAACTAGTACCATCTAAGAAGTTAAATTGTCTGTGTTGATGCCAGAGGATTCACTGATCCCATTAGATACAGTTTTTATTGCATCTCCTGCTTATCAATTCTACCTAAGCAAACTTAGTTACATTAAATTTTATATTCTTGGACCAGCTTTTCCAGCAGAGGTTCCTGATCACTGAATGTGTAGCATCATTTCTGAATGGGACTAACATACAATGTAGGTGGAAACAAAGGACATTGATAAACAGTCAGGACACATATTAGTTTTGATTTAGGATATTTCACTGCAGACATTTAACTTTCAAAGTGTTGTCATTAATGACCCTTAGTGATTCTGTTTCCTTTACCAATCTATGGTACTGTGGCCTTATATAATATTTCTCATCTTTAAATACCTACAGGCTTTTACCTTCTTATTACTTTTTAGTGTTTTGCCAGGAAGTTGTTTTCATCCTAAGCATATATGATGTGGTAATGGCAAAGATGTTCTCTGGAAGGAGGGTTACACAGCATGAGTTTACATACTAAGTTCAGCTGCTGAACCTGGGGAGATATGTCTGTAAAATTAACATTGTATTCTGTGGGCACTGAAGTATGAGCATGAAAGGAAAACTTGCTGCTACAGCCAGGACATCACAAGTACCTGCTGGTCAAAGTTTAACAAGATAGATTTTGCATGACAATTAGCTCCAGTAGCCCCAGTAAATAATAATAATAATAATAATAATAATAATAATAATAATAATAATAATAATAATAATAATAATAATAATAATAATAATAATAATAATAATAATAACAATAACAATAAATGTCCTAAGAATCCATTTCCAAAAACAAAGCCAGAGGTTTCACCTCCTGAATCCCTGTGCACTGTTCGCTCAGTCAAATTGCTCTGCAAAGAAAACAGAAGTACTGTGCCCATTAGTTCTGATTGTTCTTGTCTTCAGTGACCCTTTTGCATGTAGGACACAACCCAAAACTCACTGAAGGCGGTGATTCTTTCCAGTAAGCTCATATCATTTTGGATAAATCACATGATGGTTGGTAATACATTTACACATTATATTTTGGGGGGGGGGAATAAAAATCAACCATCTGTTTACTTTAATCGTGCCTCTGAAATCATATGACCTCATACTCAGGAAATTTATGAATAACATTTTATACATTTGCAATCAGTTCAGAGATTTCCTTCTTATAATTCATTTGGTATATATTACTATATTCTTAGTTCTTTAGATAAAATATTAAGTAAACGAACTATGAAAGCCTAGATATTCAGTTTGGGCCTTTATTGAGACTTTTAGATGGAAGCAGTTTTGCTTTGGTTTCAGTTCATACAAATCCTATAAAACAGGATCATTGAAAAAGGGAGAGTGGAAGAAAGGACAGAAAACCAAAGTTAAACAACCGAAGTGGCTGGTATGTCAAGTAGCTTAAGAAGAATTTGTTAAAATTCTTAATATTAAACTTGCCCTCTTCCCTGTCTCTGATTAACTTAATCTCCAGTATGTAATATTTTAAGCTGGTTCAATAAGGAAATAGGGCCTGAGAAATTTCCATTTAACTCCCCTCCACAGCAATAACTTTTGAAGATTCACATCTTTAAATAGTAGAATACAAGTTTCTGACTTCTTGAGTTGGTTGTGCATATTGGTCACAAAAACTGGTTAGTTTGTGAAGGAAAGAGACCCACTGAGGTAAAGTCATGCAGAACTCAAATCTCAAATCCCATGTATTCTGAGAGAATGGTAGGCCAAAATCACACACATGTTCACCAATGATTAGAAAGGTAATATATTTGGGAAGCTAAAATGGCTGAAGTTCATTTCTGCTGTAATTCTGATACTCTAGGAATGCTGTATAAGAGCTCAATTATAGTCAGACTCATTAGAAAGGATTTAGTCATTCTCTGAAGTCATTGCAATCATAATAAGCATTGTCAGGGCATTGTTAGGAGAGACTTCCCAATGCATAGCCAAACTGAACTAACAGGCCATGAATCAAAAGCAACAAGACAGGCTGTTTCAAAAAAAGGAACAGCAATGAATTCAAGAGACAAATTGGTTACCATACAGAACTAACAGAGAAATATAACTCTAAGCTAATGAAATGAGAACAGAAGATGAAGTATAAAAGTACCATGATTTTACTTTAAATACTTTCCAATAAATAACACTAAAACCAGCCAAGTCAGTTTATAAATTTTCCATATTTGTGAAGTAAATTAGACAAACAAAGCTCCACAGCCATTGTTGTGGCTAGTCTTCCTCCACATTGTATGTGGGTTTGTTTTTGTTTTTGCTTTTGTTTTTAGAATTTAACTTAGTCTCCTTTGAAACAGGATCAGATCAAACAGCAACAAAAAAAAACAAAACCTCTTTCAAGTGCAGAACACCTATTCTTGGCTATTTTCATATGCAGATGATATTTAATACCAAGCAGGTATGAGGTGTGCTCATAGATACACATTCTGACCTTACTCAGTAAAGTGTTCTTTTTAACAGATATCCTAGTGCCATTCTTAAAAATTATATATATATATATATATATGAGATCTTCATTTAAAGGACTCTAAGTCTTTGGTGGACTCAGAAACCTTAGGTTTCTTGTGGGAGGAAGACTTGGATCTGTCTGTCAGGATAAATGCATATTTTAGGATGACTTTTTACTGACTGATAGATCAGTAAGTGCTCTTTTCTTCTCTCCCTACTGCCTTCCTACCAATACATCCATGCATGAGTGCTGCTCATTTCTCAATCCTGAGACTGTCACTTTTCTTTTTAAGAAACCTTCTGTGCTGGTGACTGCTGCTATAGCACTTTTGCTTTGGCTGGGCTGGCAAAGTGAATCCCGGTGAAGCGATACATCAGTTATGAAACACCCACCAGAAATTTTAATATCAGCACCTGTGATTGATGAAGCCAGTCTTCCAATCAGTGTACGGAGGATTTTAACACATAATTTTCATGGTGTTAAAGTGAACTTCTTACATAAATCCTCAACACAGTATATCTGTGTGGGGAGGTTGGATGTCTGGAATAAACGGGAGTATATAATATCTATTTTTTTTCAGCACTAGTAACCTTTCTCCCTGTCTTTCAGGGTTCCTCTCCTGTGTCACTGCCTGGTCCTATACATATGCAATATAGTGCCCTAATTTGGTCACAACTCTTTCTATTTCATATATACCCATGCACATTTATGTACATGTCAGTGTAATACATGCTTAAGCCATCTGGTGTCTTTCCTTGCAAATGTTCACACAGAAAATTGACTGTGAGTAAGGTTCTGAACCTGCCTGTCCAAATGGTCCATATTTGTTTGATTTCTTTAGCAAATGCATATATCCTATTAGTGAGACTGATCCAACATATTTCCATGTGTCAGCTGTACCTGCTGCAAGTGTCATTCTGTTCAGTGATAACAGGACTGGCATCCTAAAATAGAGAGAAAACAAGAACATCAGGTCCTTTTGAGGATCTGAATTGCTTTTTCTACCATCTGCTGACCAATGCCTTGAAAGAAAGAAAGTCTGTGTCTGGATTGACACCTTTCTTCTTTTTAAACCAATGAAAGAATGGCCTCTAAAAGAGCCTAGACATGCCATGTTTGCAAGAAAAGCTTGTTAGAACATAAAATGTCAGTGATACCATATGATTGCAACTCATTACAGTTTACAGGAGTTGATATTGCTATTCTGCTAGTGTATTATTTACATTTAAATATCCTTTAAAACTGATTAATTTAACTGTGTGATAAAACTATTTTATTGTTACTTTACGTAAAATTGTATGCTACAGAAGTTAAACCATAAGTTGCACAAGAGGAGAAGTGCATGTGAAGACAAGTGAAGTTTGAATCCCTTATTTTATTTTTACACTGTTAAGTCATATAGTTTAGAATTAAAATAATAATAATAATAATAAAATCTTGTTTGGATAATCATTGCATTATCAGGTACACAGCCAAGGTTAGAAATTGTAGGAGTTTTAAGCTATGCTGCAGTTTAATCATTAAGTGTAGCCAGTAAAAATGTCTTCACAGTTAGGAGAGTTAGGATCAAGATAGTCCCTGCCTTTGAAATATCAGATGTCTACAGTACTAGCTTAGATGGACCAATGATCTCTTCTAGAAATGTGTATAAAATAAGTAAAATAAAAACATTTTTCCTGATAGTCAATTCTAGATATTCTCTATTTCATATATGTAGCCATGAATCCTTTCTTCATCAATAATTTTTTTTTAAGGTGAAGTCAACCATTAGTAAATTCTATCCAATGCTATCCAATAAGGCTTGGTCAGATGCCCAGAGGAAGGTAATCTTATGTCGTAGTCCAATAAGATGTCTTTCCTGCATAACACATTAATTTTAATTGTAAGCATTTTATTAAAGCAAAATGTACTTTCTAGTGACTCTCCTGTGTTCAGTAGAATATTGTCATGAGCTCTTTTCTTCTTAATTTTGAAACAGTGTGTAACACTTCATAAAAATTCTGTTGTAATCTAGTATTAATTGCATTCAGTTATATTGAATTACAGAGTGATTCTACCTGAAATGCCTGTACTCTCACATCAAACTCTTTCAATGTGATTTCATAGCATGATTTCATAATGTGACCTCTTCACTGCATTATAAGGAAGTACAAGACATAGACCTTGCTGTTCCATAAGGTCAGGGACAGGGAGGTGTGTAGGCCAACATTCTGCTATGAGAGAGTTAACCAACTACAATGATTTTAAAAAAAAAAAAAAAAGCTGCCTAAAAGGGAGATAGTGCATTGGGAAGCAAAAGATACCAACTCTGTTCATAGTGTTAGATCTAGCATGCTGAGTACCTTTTGGTTATCAATTCTGCCTCTTTACAATTCATTTCTCCAACTCTGAAGTGGGCACCATGATGCCTATTTCCATTTTAAAGTGCCCTAAGGTCTACATTTGAAAAATATTTTAGAGAACTGGTATTTTAATATTATATTATTGCACAATTTGTTTTGAATAAAGTAAAAATAATCTAGAAAAAATCGTGATTGATATTTCTAAAAAGCTGCAAAAACATGACAAAATATTTTACTGTTACAATGTTTTTAAATGGTTGTGGTTTTTGTCTTTGGTTGGTTGATTGTTGTTTTTGCTTTCCAAATGCTTACTCCACAGTGAGGAGTGAGATTCTGCCTGGAGTTCATAGTCATTGAATCGGTAACTTCACAGGCATGGGTCAATGGTGATTGAACTCACAGTTGTGCTCTCACTGTTCCAGCCTACACTTGATACTGGACCATCCATGGGTGTTTTTTACTTATGGAAATGATTTACTTGAGCACTGCCACAGTTCTGTGCAGTTTTGCTGTTCCTATCATACGGTCAGATTTTGGAGGCAGTCAACACTGAAAAGTCTTCCTTCAAGGGTTTTGGGGGTCTCTTTTATTGCCTTGACAGACTGGAGCTCAGAAATAATTAGTTTCACAGATCTTCAGACTGACCATGCTATCAGGTGTGCTAAGCAGCTCTGTCTGCCTCTGCAATCTGTAACATATACATTGATTTCTTCCCTGTTTGTCACACAAAATGCCTGATACTTAATATGGAAAGTATCTGAGCCACCATATATCTGCTCATCAGAGGGGACAGCTGTAGCAAAATTAATGAAGGAGATTTGTCTTCATACCTCTTACTAATAGGCTACTCATATCTTCCTGTGTAGCTCTGATACCATCTGCATAGAATTTGCAATATCTCTACAACTGTTTGTATTATACATGTATACTAGAAGGAAACGGTCATTTATATTTGTTGCTCTTATAGGACAGACACTAGACCTTATGTTGTGTGCCTATGTGGCATGATGCTGCAGTGCTGTGCAGGCTCGTGACCCAGAAAAATCATAACTGTGTTAGCATGACTGAGCAAAGACTAATTATCCCTCCCTTTAATTGCTCTAACTAGTCTGACTGCCCTACAGAGCCTGCTATTAGTATACTGCCTTTGGTGCCAGAACTAGCTCATCTGGTGTTATCTAGGAGGAAGGAGCTGGGGACATCTTGCAGCAGTGTATTTTAAAATGTAGGCATATGTTTGAGGTCATCACACATCCTCTCCTCTCTTCCACTACGTGCAAAGGTAGCCTTTTCAGTTTCAAACTTTTTCCTCAGATTCTTACCTCTCAGCTGTATTTATTTCGATTTATCAGTCAGCCACCCCCTACCTACTACTGCTGTTCCTACCTGTCTCAGAGACATTTTGTCCTACTTCTGCTTGTAGATTTTTGTTGGGTACTCATGGTACTGGCCCTCTTCTTCACTTGCATCATTGACCGTGTCAATGGTCTTCTTAATGGTCTTATACCTCCAGAGTATGTGGTTTCTTAGTATTTTAGCAGTCCATCCCTGTTCTTTCCTGACATACATTCACCATATTTGTATCCTCATCTAGTTTATGTTTCATTTCTTGTGCTAAAGGCACACGAGGACAGTTGATAAGCAAGTGAGGGCATGAGGGGAAGAGTCACAGCACTTACCTCCCACCTGTTCCACAGCCATGGGAGAGGTGAAAATGAAGAGAGAAAATAATTTGGGCTGATATCCAATGAAGGCAGGTGACACCAGCTATATTACTAGGGAGCCAGAGAACAGGGAAGAAAGGCAGAGCCTAAGGCCAAATGTTAGAGACTAGGCTGGCCTGGGCTCTGGTCAAATTGTCTTACATGGACTCATCAAAACTCTGATCAAATCAACATTTAATGGTTATATACTTGCATGTAATATCATACTATATAATTCCCTTCATTGTGAAATAATAACCTCATAGATGGTCATGATCCATTCTCCTTGTCCCACAACCAATTCTCACCTACCTCTTGTACCTGATGACTTCTCTTCTGCTTTTGACCGGCCAGTGTGCTGTATGGCGACTTCTAGAGCCTTCAAAAACTCATAGGAAGGGTTCTCAGAAGTACTGTATGACTGTGCCTTGCTAAATCAGCAGAAAGAAATGAGACTCAACCAAATCATAATAAAGCAACAATTAAAAATAACAGATTTTGGAAAGTGGCAAAAACTATTCATTGAGCAAATTTTGACTAACAATTAGTTATATTCTCATGCACATTCTACAAAGAAATATACAAAAAGTGTTGAATACAGTACTTAATATTTCAGCCAATTCAGCCATTAAATATTCTGACATGATTACTGTTGTAGATACCATTTGCTGTTCTTTATTATCATACTTTATTATAATATAGAAAGGTTATGGGCATATGATTAATGAAGACATATATAGGAACATATTAAGAATTTAATGTTTTATACACTGAAAAAATAAAACATGTTTAGCTTTTCTTCAAATAGAACCAGAACTGAAAGCATGGTTTAAGCATTGAAAAAAAAATTTCAGGAATGTATTTCAGGTGAAGGAGGAGATGCAATGAAAATGTGCCTGCCTTCAGCACGGTCCATTGCTTTTTCTACCAGGGATATTTCACATCACCCTTGGCCTGTGACTGTACAGGTACATCTTACATTGAACAAATTTTTGTGCTAGTGAACTAAGGACACATGTCAGCAACACAAAAGACCAGCATAGTGACAGCACTGATGTCACCTGCTACCACCACAGAAATAGAGCATCACCCCTTCCACTCCTATCAGTCCCATCTCTGCTCTGAAGTGATGAGATCTTACACTACGTTCTTTATCTACAGAGAAAATTACATGTTCTCATTTCAAGGGGCTTTTTTTATACTTGGATATTTTTTATTGATGACTTGACTAATGTAATGCTTATGCAAGTTCTATTAACATCAAGTTATTTGATGTATGAAAAATAAGACAATCTGATTCAATGCATTAAAAAAATATTTACTATCCCCAAATGACCTATTCTTGGAAAATAATAAAGTAAGAGTCAGTGTGCCCTTGTGGCCAAGAGGGCCAATGGGATCCTGGAGTGCATTAAAAGGAGCGTGGCCAGCAGGTCAAGGGAGGTGATCCTCCCCCTCTACTCTGCCCTGGTCAGGTCTCAACTGGAGTACTGTGTCCAGTTCTGGGCTCCCCGGTACAAGAAAGACAGGGATCTCCTGGAAAGAGTCCAGCGGGGCCTGGAGCATCTTCCTTACGAGGAAAGGCTGAGAGACCTGGGTCTGTTCAGCCTGGAGAAAAGAAGACTGAGAGGGGATCTCATCAATGTGTATAAATACCTGAGGTGTGGGAGACAGGGGGATTTGGCCAACCTCTTTTCAGTGGTTTGTGGGGACAGGACAAGGAGTAACGGTCACAAGATAGAGCACAGGAAGTTCCGCACCAACATGTGAAAGAACTTCTTCACAGTGAGGGTGACGGAGCACTGGAACAGGCTGCCGGTGGAGCTTGTGGAGTCTCCTTCTCTGGAGATATTCAAGGCCCGTCTGGACACCTATCTGGGCAGCCTGCTCTAAGGAACCTGCTTTGGCAGGGGGCGTTGGACCTGATGAGATTTCGAGATCCCTTCCAGCCCCTTCAATTCTGTGATTCCATGAATAACATTTATGGCATTTCAAACAAGTCATTCCATATGACAGGGATACAAACTCTGTAAGATAAGGCTTATAGGTACCATGCAAAACAAAGACAAAATCCAAATAAAAAGAACAAGGAGAGAAGTCGGGAACATACAAAGGGGAACTAAGAGAAGGTGGATTTTGTAAGGGGTTTCGTAAGGGGTGAAAGATCTTGTTTGCCTCATGATTTCTTGTTTCCAACCATGTAGGTTGTTTCCAACCATGTAGGTTGTAAACTGGCAAACCTAATAAGGACTATGAGATAATATTACAAGATCCGGCAGCCTCCCTGCTATGCATAGTATATTTTTCAGTTCACTTCAAGACTTGCTGCTAAAAGGTACTCCAACTACTTTGTAAACACCTCCAACATTGCGCACATATGATCTGAAAAGAACAGTGTGCTAGACCCAGCAGCAATCCCAGAGCATTTCAAGCAAAAACAACAAAAGAAATACCATTTGCTTGCAGTTAGAAGGAAAGAAAATTTACTCAGACAAATGTGTTGCTTTGTTTTGTTTGTCTGTTTGTTTTTCCGTATATAAGAAAGTTAAAGACTATGCTAGTTTTCTTCTTCAACAGTTCATTAACACTAAAGTAATCAATCTATCCATACCAACAATTCTCTGAATCCTAGACATGAGTATCAAATAGCAAAAATCAGGGCTGCAACTTTTTGCAAAAAGACATAACTAGAATGAATCCTAAAAACCCAAATAAAGGCATTGTGTGTCTACAGAGAATTTTTTGTAAATGGTCTATCCATTCTTAGAAGCAAGGCTTGCACAGCAGTTGATGTATCTTTGGACATTAGTATTAGTAGAATTTTAATATCACAAATAATTTAAATTGCAATTTAAAAGGAAGATATTTTTTGATAAACCATCTATGTAGTGAAATCAATAACAGGAAAATTAGGCTCTACTTTAATTAACTATAACTTTCTAATTACTAAGTTTCATAACACCATACAGTATCTGTATTAGTACCCTGTGCAATTTCAAAGTTGTTTAAAGCCTGATTTTTGCAGAGTTTTATGTATCTTCTAAGGCAGTAGTTTACATGTGTTCTTTTAAGGCACAATCATAACTTTTTTATTTTTTTGGTCTCTGGCAATATATGTAGTATTGTATTATGTGTATTTTTATTCTTGTGACAACTGCCTCGTGTATCAGCTGTTCAGAGATCCAGCACCTTGGTGTGAGATGGATAGCCTGTTATTTTTCCCTTGTGTTGGGATTCCCACTCATTTCCATGGAAACCTGAAAGCCTGGAGGAATAGAGCGTGGAAGCTATTGCTGTGTTACAGTACTATACTATTTGAAAAAGCAGACATCATCATGGTGCCTGTGAATACCAGTGCATTTGTAGGTCTGTCTGAGTTTAAATTCTAAAACTCATATTCTAAGGTGTTCAGTTTTCATATTTATTTCTTATTTGAACATAATTTTGTATTTCTCATGTCATAACCACACTTAGCTATAAACAAATTCATTGACATTATTGGGGGCAAACATGCATGTAAGAGAATACATAGGTGTATACATATATGTGTACATTCACACACATACACACACACAGACACCTGCACATACGGCTCAGAGAAAAATACATCAAAAATAAAATCACATTTGTGTAAGAAAATTATAACTGGTTCACAAAGTAACTATAATGGCTATCACTTTGAAGGTTTTTCTTAAACAAAAGGAAACACAAATACAAAGCACTGTAGTGGGTTCTTGGATTGATAATAAAATATATATGAATAAAACTAAATACTCTTTTTAGGGAAACAACCTAAGATGTGTGTCTTCCTGCCTAAAAGTCAGAAATGTAACTATTTAATTTTCCTCCTGAGCAGCTGGTGCACTACAAATGCTGTGAGTGAGACAGAGATATGCAGCCAAGATGATGAAAATAGAGGTGAACAATAATTTAGCAAATAAATGAACATGAAGAAACAGATCAGGAGAAGGCAGAACCAATCAGAGCAACCATTTTTAGTGTTACTATCTCTGTGCTTTCTCTATTTTGCTTTTCAAATTCAACTCATATCTTTAGGTAGCATGTGATAGTAATGCACTGATTCTATTGTTTTCTGCAATCTTTCCTACTCCTTATTACTCCTTTCTTTTATGTGTTAGCAGGAATATTTGTCTACATTTCAAAATCATCTGTTCTATGATATGCCATTATTTTTTTAACAACGAAAACACAGGGATTGGGACATTATGACTGAAGAAAACGTGAAAAAATAATTTGGAGATGTATATTAACAGTTACGCCTTCAGGTTGGTTATGTTAAAATTCACAAGAGTGTATGAACTCAAGAAAGAACTAGTTACAAAACAGCTATTATATAAACTACCTATAGATGTCCTCAGTGATTTCAAATAAGTAAAACTACAGAACACAGATTAAATACAAAGAACTTAAACTACATCTGAATTTATTTACCTAGAATTTCACACTCTGGATTTCAGCTCTATGAGATGCCTCACCAACAGTAAACATAAGGTTCAAGGACTTAGGTTCAATTTAAGATTTGTGACTGCATCCTGTAGCTAGGCAATGCCAGTTAATATCATAAACATACTACTGTGGATCAGCTTTGGAGAACATTGAACAAGAGAAAAGAGGTTTATAGGAAGAATCTTCATCTTTGTTTTAAGCATGAAAAGAAGCCTGACAGAAAAAGGGCAGTCAACAATATTAGATGATTTTCTGATGCTATTTGTAGTCAAATGGTTACACAAAAATCTAAGCTTTCAGTTAAAACAATTATATTTTGTTTAGTTTATAATAATCTTTCCTTAATTATTATTATTATTTCCCTTTAATTAAATTATCCTTATCTCAACCTGTGAGTTATTCTTTGCTTTACTTCTTCCCCTCCTCTTCTAAAGAGGGGGAGTGAGAGAGTGGTTGTGGTGTTTAGCTGCCTAGCATGGTAAAACCACCGCAAAGTAGGGTAGAGTAGAGCAGGTTGCTTTGGACTGTGCCAGGTTCAGTCTTGAGTATTTCCATGGACAGAAACTCCACAGCTCCTCTGGGCAACCTGAGTGGGTGTTCAACCACTATAACAATAATAAAAAAAAAAAAAAAGTTTTTTCTTATGTGTAAAAGGAATTTCTTGTGTTTCTATTTGTGCTCATTGACTTTCATCCTGTATTGCCTCTTGCCCTGTTATTGTATACCACAGAGCAGAGTCTGGCTCCCTGTTCTTGTCTCCGTCAGGCATTGTTTGCATACAAACTCGTAAGGTCTGCCTGAACCTTTTCTTCCTTTGGCTAAACAATCTCAGCTCTCTCAGCCTCTCCTCAGAGGAGATAAGTTCCAGTCCTGTCACAAGCATAGTGACCCTTCAATGAACTCACAAGTCTCTTATAATGGGTAGCCCAGAACTGGACACAGCACTCCAGATGTGGTCTCAGATTTTATCTATTTGGTGGAAAGAAGTATATTCCGAAGTCTTTTGAGAGGTACATTTTCTGTTCAGGTAGCTCAGCTGCAGTGTCTTTGAAGATGTCAGCTTCTGTAATTTGAGCTAGGGACAGGAGATCAAATTCTTCTGACTAGCTCTCAGATCAGAAAACAAGTTTGTTTACAATGTCTTACCATTTTGGAAATATTTTCCATTAATTTGGAATCTTAATCCCTGCAGAAACTTTTCATACCTTCAAACTGTAAAACCATTGAAAAGTTTAGGGGGAAAAGGCTGAATGAGATCATCCTGTCCTGACTTCTGTCAATCTTGGGAAAGGGCTTTCCAATCTCTTTTAAAATGTTGGGGTTTTGTTTGTTGTCTTGTGTTGTTGTATGCTTGTTTGTTTGTTTTTAGTTGAATCTTTTCTTTCCTGTACATATATATATATATTTACCCTTCAGTCTGAATAATACTTTCCTGAATTAAACAGAAGGGTCTATTTTTGAGAAAGCTATTTGTATTACTTTATCTTTCACAAGTCTTTCTCTCCATGGTGTTTTTTATTTTATTTTATTTTATTTTATTTTATTTTATTTTATTTTATTTTATTTTATTTTATTTTATTTTATTTTATTATTTTATTTTATTTTATTTTATTTTATTTTATTTTATTTTATTTTATTTTATTTTATTTTATTTTATTTTATTTATTTCATTTCATTTCATTTCATTTCATTTCATTTCATTTTATTTTATTTTATTTTATTTTATTCTTATTTTTATTTTTATTTTTATTTTATTTATTTCTTCAGACAGTTACCATATCACAGAATCACAGAATTGAAGGGGCTGGAAGGGATCTCGAAATCTCATCAGGTCCAACGCCCCCTGCCAAAGCAGGTTCCTTAGAGCAGGCTGCCCAGATAGGTGTCCAGACGGGCCTTGAATATCTCCAGAGAAGGAGACTCCACAAGCTCCACCGGCAGCCTGTTCCAGTGCTCCGTCACCCTCACTGTGAAGAAGTTCTTTCACATGTTGGTGCGGAACTTCCTGTGCTCTATCTTGTGACCGTTACTCCTTGTCCTGTCCCCACAAACCACTGAAAAGAGGTTGGCCAAATCCCCCTGTCTCCCACACCTCAGGTATTTATACACATTGATGAGATCCCCTCTCAGTCTTCTTTTCTCCAGGCTGAACAGACCCAGGTCTCTCAGCCTTTCCTCGTAAGGAAGATGCTCCAGGCCCCGCTGGACTCTTTCCAGGAGATCCCTGTCTATCTTGTACCGGGGAGCCCAGAACTGGACACAGTACTCCAGTTGAGACCTGACCAGGGCAGAGTAGAGGGGGAGGATCACCTCCCTTGACCTGCTGGCCACGCTCCTTTTAATGCACTCCAGGATCCCATTGGCCCTCTTGGCCACAAGGGCACACTGCTGGCTCATGGTCAACCTGTCATCCACCAGGACCCCCAGGTCCTTCTCCTCGGAGCTCCTCTCCAGCAGGTCATCCCCCAGCCTGCACTGATACTTCGTGTTGTTCCTTCCCAGGTGCAGGGCTCTACACTTGCTCCTATTAAACCCCATCTGTTTTCTTCCTACCCATCTCTCTAGCCTGTCCAGGTCTTGCTGAATGGCAGCACAGCCTTCTGGCATGTCAGGCAGAAGGCTCCTCCCAGCTTTGTGTCATCAGCGTACTTTCTGAGAGCAGACACTATTCCCTCATCAAGGTCATCGATGAAGATGTTGAACAAGACTGGATCCAGCACCAACCCCTGGGGAACACCGCTAGTCACAGGTCTCCAGCCAGACTCTGTGCTGCTGATCACCACCCTCTGAGCTCGGCTAGTCAGCCAGTTCTCAACCCACCTTACTGCCCACTCCTCTATCCCACACTTTCTCAGCTTTGCTATCAGGATGTCATGGGAGACAGTATCAAAAACCTTGCTAAAGTCAAGGTAGATGACATCCACTGCTCTCCCCTCATCTACCCAGCTGGTGATGCCATCATCAAAGGCAACAAGGTTGGTCGAGCATGACTTCCCCTTGGTGAATCCATGCTGACTACTCCTCATAACCTTCTTCTCTTCCAATTGCTTGGAGATGGCATCCAGAACAAGCTGTTCCAAGACCTTTCCAGGGACAGAGGTGAGACTGACTGGCCTGTAGGTTCCCGGATCCTCCTTCTTGCCCTTCTTGAAGACCGGAATGACATTGGCTATCCTCCAGTCTTTAGGCACCTCTACTGTTCTCCAGGACCTTTTCAAGATGATAGAGAGTAGTTCAGTGATCACCTCTGCCAACTCCCTTGGCACACATGGATGCATCCCATCGGGACCCATGGATTTGCGTGCACCTAGCCCACTCAGACACTCCCGAACCACTCCCTTGTCAACAAGGGGGAAGATCTCCACTTCCCAGACTCTTTCTCCTCCCTCCAGGGTCGAGGAATGCTGGGGAGGGGGGGGGGCGGGGGAGAGAGGGAGTCCTTGAAGCAAAGACTGAAGCAAAGAAAGCATTCAGTATGTCCGCCTTCTCAACATCTCCCATTACCAGGACACTCCCCTTGTTCAGCAAGGGACCCACATTATCCACATTTAAAAACAAACAAACAAACAAATAAACAAAAAACTTATTATCTTTTATCTCTTTTGCAAGCCTCATCTCTAGGTGGGCTTTAGCCTTCCTTGTCACGTCCCTGCAGGCCCTGACAACACTTCTATATCCCTCCCAAGAGGACAGGCCCTTTTTCCACATTTGATAGACCGTCCTCTTCCTTTTGATCTTATCGATGAGCTCCTTGCTCATCCACGCAGGTTTTCTGCCTCCCCTCCCCCATTTCCTACTCTTAGGGATGCACTGATCCTGAGCTTGGAAGAAGTGTTGTTTAAACGTAGCCCAGCTCTCACATGCACCCTTGCCTTCTAGCAACCTAGCCCATGAGATATCCCCAAGCAGATCCCAGAAGAGGTCGAAGTTGGCTCTCCGAAAGTCCAGGGTTGCAATCCTGCTTACCCTTGCCTTCTAGCAACCTAGCCCATGAGATATCCCCAAGCAGGTCCCAGAAGAGGTCGAAGTTGGCTCTCCGAAAGTCCAGGGTTGCAATCCTGCTTTTAGCCTTACTTCTTCCACCACGTTCCATCTTGAACTCCACCATGTCATGGTCACTGCATCCCAAGCTGCCCCCAACATTTACATCCTTAAAAAGCCCATCCCTGTTGGTAAGGACAAGGTCCAGGAGCACCCCCCTCCTTGTTGGCTCCTCCACCACCTGCATCAGAAAATTTTCTTCAACACATTGTAAAAACTGTTTGGACTGCGCGTGCCTGGCCAAGTTGCTTACCCAAGAGATGTCTGGAAAATTGAAAGTCCCCCAAGAGAACCAGTGCCCGTGATCATGATTGTGAGGCTACTGGCTACTACCAGCTGCTTGTAGAAGGCCTCATCAACCTCCTCCTCCTGATCTGGTGACCTGTAGTATACCCCCACAACAGTGTCTTCTATACCAGCCCACCCCTTAATTCTTACCCACAAGCTGTCCACTTGTCCATCACCCTCCCCCAGGTGGAGAATATTTATAACATGGGTTCAAAATCAAGCTTAATTTTAGTTTTCTATCTATATAATCCTGTTGTGTGATAACTGCAACCACTCATTGAAACATCTATCTTAGAAAAATATTTTGCATTATGTCACATTATACATTTGTAATATCTAGTGTTATTTGAATTCTTTTGATAATTCTTTCAACTAAAAATGACCTTTCTTGTTCACAAGGTATTCTACAGACATGCCAGCCACTGGCTTATGCAAAAGATAATCACAACTTCATAAAATTACAAAAATGAGAAACACTAAGCCTTTTTATTGATTCAAGTGTTATAAGCGTAGATTCCCCTTCTGTTGCTGGCACTGCTCCTTTCCTATAGGTGGAAAGAACAAACAGAATTTTGTATGTTGTGTTTAAATGTGTTTAGAAGCCAGAACTCCTTTCCTTTATAAATTTATTTCTTTGCATTTTCCAGGAAACATTCTCTCACCCAGACAGCAGAAAAGCTGCATTAGAAGCATATTATCTCCCCAGAAACCCTGCCTTAGATCTTAAATTTCATGTTATTTCATTTAAGATAAAACGTGAAGAAAAGAAGGAGAGAATATGGAAAAGCACCTGCACTCTCCAACCCTAACTTTGTCCTGCCAAATCAACTCTTTCAGAGTGTGTGTAAGACAGTGCACATACAGACTTCTAGAAATCTTCTTAGCTTTATCTTTGTTGCTCAAGGATGAAAAGGGAAGTCTTTTTATACAGAATTCACTTATTCACTTCAGTCCTTTCACCTAGTTGTCATAACAAAACCTAATGATGCAGTTTCCCATTTTTACAACATGAATCAAGGAAATAAAATCTTTACACCACTGGTCCTGTGTAGCTGTATAATAGGAGAGTATGTCACAAAATGACATTAAGCATGCAGAGTCATAATTTAGAAAGTATCAGTTATCATTCTTATATCTTAATTCTAAAATCATAGAAACATGAACAGAATTATTCAGATTATTAATCTCAGGGTTATGTGAGCGTAAGTATTAGCTGAAGTCAGAAGACAAAATCTTAACTGAGGGTAGAATGTAGGCAGTTCTACCTATTTGCTTATTTAATTGCTTCAAATTACAATATCAGCAAAATTCATTCTAGATCTTAAAACTGGTTCAGGCAGCACAAACTTCTGAAGTCTTATTTGTGCATAGTAGAGAAAAACTGCACTTTTCAATTTGCTTTAAAAACAGCCCTATACACAATAGTAGAAATTAGAGGTGCTCCAATATCAGAGTGATGGTAACAAATGAAAGAAAATAGAAAAATATAGTGCATACACATTAAGAAATAGATAAAATAAAATAAAATAAAATAAAATAAAATAAAATAAAATAAAATAAAATAAAATAAAATAAAATAAAATAAAATAAAATAAAATAAAATAAATAAAATAAAATAATAAAATAATTAAATAAAATAAAATAAAATCCAAGCTGTGCTGTCATTCTAGGAATTAAAGGTTTACTGATTATTTTGTCTTAATTGTAAAACTCATGCAAACACTGAAATAGTTAACTATGCCAGGGGTCTGCTGTAATGTAACATTTATAGAGGTGTTGCATGGGTCACTAGGTCACTTATTAAACAGCCACTATACTTGCTGTCATCTCTGCCCTCAGGAGACATTTGGGTTTTTGTTGTACATGTTAAAGTAAAAATTCCTACTCATCTGTTTGTTGTTGTTTGTTTGTTTATTTGTTTTGTTTGTGGTTTTGTGTTGTTTTTTTCCATGAAACACTCAGAGAGGTCAGCTGAAAGCAGTTTGAACAACCACGTACAGAGGGTAGTGATAGGTGGTGTAAAGATTAGTTGGAGGCCAGTAACTAGCAGTGTACACCAGTGGTCAATACTGGATCTAGTCTTGTTTATCTTCATTAATTATGTGGATGATGGGGTAGACTATATGCTCAGCAAGTTTTCAGGGCTCAGAACTGGGGGGAATGATTGACTCACCAGAGGGTCATCATGCTGCCACCCAGAGAGACCTCAACAAACTGTAATGTCATGAAATTCAACAAGGAAGTGAAAAGTCCTGCATCTGGAAAAGAACATTCTCAGGCACCTGGAGAGGCTGGAAAGCAGCTTTTCAGAAAGAGCCCTGGGGATCCTGGTTGGCACCAACTTGAACATTAGCCAGTAATGTGCCCTTGCTGCTCAGAAGGCTAATGGTTGCCTTAGGGAAAGTCTTGCCAGCAGGTCCGGAGAGGTGATCCTTTCTCTCTACTCAGCACTGGAGTGCTGTGTCCAGTTCTGGTGTCCCCAGGAAAGAAAGCCATGGACATAGTGGAAAGGGTCCAACAAATAGGGGGCCATGAGGATGATCAAGGGGAGCATCATTCCTGTGAGGACAGGCCAAAAGACTTGGGACCATTTAACCTAAAGAAAAAGTTCGGGGAGGATTGTTTGAATGTCTCTAAATACTAAAAAGGAGGGTGCAAAGAGGACAGAGACAGGCTTTTTCCAGTGGTGCCAAGTGACAGGTCAAGAGGCAATAGCCATACACTGGAACAGAAGAGGTTTCATCTGACCATCAGGAAAAATTTTACTTTGTGGGTGACAGAGCATTGGTACAGGTTGCCCAGAGAGGTTGTGGAGTCTCCCTCCTTGGAGATCTTAGGTCCTGATGTAGTTGGCCCTGTTTGAGCAGAGGGGTTGGACCTGATGACCTCCAGATGTCCCTTCCAAATTCAGCCATTCTGTGATTCTGTGATTGTTTTATATATGCCTTGTGGAGAGAAGTACAAATTCATGCTCATTTTTTGCTTTCTTGTGATACTATTTTTGTTGTTGTTTGTTTTTTATCTTTTGAGCACTGTGCAGTATAGTTTTAGCATCAAAAGTATGCAAGTTATTGAACAAGTGAAGTAGGTGCTCATTTTCTGCAACAGCTGCAGTAATCTGTGATCCTGTTTAATGTTTGCTAATCATGTTAGCAGTGCCATGATTGATATTTTGCTTGTCTCTCTTATTAATTTATTGTTGCATTTCTAATAACTATAGGCTATTTATAACCTTTGATAAGCAGAATGCTCTACACAGTAATAGCATTTCTGATACCATGTAGTTCTGAATTAGGACCCTTGCCATAGCTCTGATTAGGTAAAATCTGAAAAACAAAAATTAGTTTTTTATTGTTGTGTAGTAGTGAATGAAGGATGCTAGTTTGTTTACTTAATACAAACAATAATAAGTCAATTTTAATAGACTAAGATATTTTTTACTATCCCGCTTTAATTGTGAACACTGATAATTTACTAAACTGAAAGGGCTATATATGATGGTCTACATTGTTTTCAGATTTCTTTTCTTTTTTTTTTTTTTTAAGAAGAGTTTCCTCTTTGCTCGCCTAAAATACTTGTGTTGTTGGTTTTTTTTTTTTTTTGATTGTTTGGTTTTGGTTTGGTTTTGCATTGTATATTCCCAGTAGATTTAACATATGCTAAATCCACTAAAGTTAACATACAGTTAAGCAAAATCTTAAGTGTCAGTCTATCTTTTCAATATTTTTTCTTCTTTTTTTTTTTGTGCTTCGGTCTGCTTTTTTCTGATATGTTTTTATTTTTCTTCAAACATTGTCAATCTGATTCAGTGTCAGTGAAGATATTATTGTTGTCTATAGTAGATTGATCAACAAACTGTAGAATATGAATTATTTATGGCATGTTTTTGAGTTTTAAATATTAAATCCACATTTTGAAAGCTGGTAGCCTAGTTTTATATGCACACATATTACATGCATAAATGATGTGTCATAATTATATTCACTTTTTTTTTTTCACATGTGATGTCCTGGCCATTGTGGACATCTTTTATTTATTGCATGGGGCAAACCTGGCAATACATACAGACTGGCTGATGAGACACTGGAGAGAGGGATCTGGGAGTTGTGGCTGAGAGCAAGCTGAATATGAGCCAGCAGTGTGCCCAGGCATCCAGGAGGGCCAACTGTATCCTGGGATGCATCAAGCACGGCATTGCTAGTCAGTTAAGGGAGGTGATTGTCCTGCTCTACTCTGCGCTGGTGCAGCCTCACCTCGAGTACTGTGTGCAGTTCTGGGCACCACTGTACAAAAAGGACATTAAACTGTTGGAGAGTGTCCAGAGGAGGGCAACGAAGATGGTGGAGGGCCTGGAGGGGAAGATGTATGAGGAGCAGCTGAGGAGCACTGGACCTGTTCTGCCTGGAGAAAAGGAGGCTGAGGAGGGGACCTTATCACAGTCTACAACTTCCTTGCGAGGGGGAGTGAAGAGGCAGGTGACCTATTCTCTGTAAACACCAGTGATAGGACTCACGGGAGCTGTGTTAAGTTGAGGCAGGGGAGGTTTAGGCTGGACATCAGGAAGAGGTTCTTCACCGAGAGGGTGGTTGCACACTGGAACAGGGACGTAGTCACTGGACCAAGCCTGTCTGAATTTAAAAAGCAATTGGACTGTGCACTTAGTCACATGGTCTAAACTTTTGGGCAGACCTGTACGGTGCCAGGAGTTGGACTTGATGATCCTTATGGGTCTCTTCCAACTCGGGATATTCTATGATTCTATGTTCTTTGATCATACATATGTATGTTTCACAGTGAAAAACAGAATGCATGAGCATCCTCAATATGTATAAACTGTATGTTCAAAGCTCATCTATTTTCTCCTTGGCATCAGAAGAATGCATGCTTTTATTTATTACCTATTTAATAGGACAATCAATCTAAGACAAACCAACAGAGTTCTTAATTTAGTTACAGGCTCAAATAGTCTAGTTCTGGAGGGTAAAAAGTTCTGGAGAGTAAACCCCAACCTGATTAAAAAAAAAATGCAAAAAATGAAACCCTATTCCCTCATCAAAGGAGGAAGTGTCTGCCACTTTTTGTGGCAAAACTGGAAGTGAAATTTGCCAAGCAAAGAGGAACAGTTCAAGTCTTTGTTTTCCTTCTCATTTTCCACAATGATTGTTTGGTTTACAACTCCTAAGAGCTGTAACTTACAACTCTGCTTCTGTCTGAACTGTAGGAACAAGTCTGTGGCTTTATATTTCTGCAGAGGTTTGAGCTGTTTTCCAAGCAGCATGCTAGGCACAACCCTGGTAGGTTTGATCAAAGGGTCTCTAGACCTGAAATGAATGTGGGTGATTCCAACTAACAAAGAGGTTTAAACACAGCATGACTGTGATTAAAGTCATCAGGAGATCCAAAGTTAAAGCTAAAACTCTAAAGTTACCACCACTTTGACCTGAATTTCCTTGATTGTGTTTTGGATTTTTATTGAGTGGTCTTAGTTCTGTGTATGATGATAGGTACAATATTACTTGTTCTTCAATACTGCTGCAGGTTATTAAAATGTCCCATATCTGGTTTGTTATTTATTCTCCTAGAATTTTAATGATAATTTAAGAATGTGTAGTGCTAATATATTGTATAAGAGCTGCAGAAAAGACTGGCTAATGGCTCTTTGAATATGATTACATTTCAGCTAGTAAAATACATGCTTATAGAAACATGCATTCAAAATTTTAGACGTATAGAAATATGGACACTTTCATTAGGTATGTTGTACCAAAAAGACCACTCACTATATATACTTTGCTTTAAGTAATTTGCGTTTAGATATTGATGCTTGTTCAGAACATAGGTTTTGTGAAATTTGTCTTTAATGTTAAACACCATGAGTTAAATGTAAACCTGTCTTGTGGAGCGTATTACCCCTTAGGATGTACACATAAGCATTTGTTGTCTGTAAAGTTCTATATATCATATCAAGGGTGGAAATACTTAATATTTAAAGAGAGTCTTCAACTACCTTTCATCCCTCTCACATTCTATTGCATTTTAAGCCTAACAGTTGGCTGCCATCTATAACTGTTTACTTGGTTCCATTCTCTGGTCCCTATAACTTCTGACAGATGTGAAACTTCCATTTTAAGCCTATGGAGTAATTTGAGAAAAAATGTGGATATTCACTACTGTTTGTTATTGCTTTTTTGTTTGTTTTTGAGGAATTCTTTCCAGTCCAAATGACAAAATAATCATTAAGTATAGAAAATTTTGGTTTACTTTTGGGTCCCTTGAAGATACTGTTTTTGTTTTGTTTTGTTTGTTTGTATTTATGCTTAGTGGATTCTGAAATACAAAATTTAACTCTTTTATAGAACATGATCCCAATTATTTGAGCCACAACCACTGATGAATACAAGCCAAGATCATTTTTTTGGGAATAAGCAAAGAGGTCACTGAAACCACTTACAGATATCTCAGAACACCTCCTACAACTAATTCCATCTAGCAACACATTTAAGTTCCATATCCTCTGATCCTGAAAGAAAATGCAAGACCAGTGCAAATAGTTTTATTGTCACTGGAAAGATAAGCAGAGCTAAACTGACATCAGATCTAGCTGAAACTAGAACTACGACTAGTGCATTATAATATGGACTTGAAGTTACAATTTTTTTTTATTTTTTTTTTACTTACGTAAGGTGTTAGATACTGCCCAGCAATCTTATGACCCAGAAGAAAGACAGGAGTTGTGGGACCAGAATGCCACAAATATGGAAGTGAATGTACTAGCATTGCTCTGTAACTTGAACTGAAGATTAGCCTAGTTCCCCACAACATCATGCCCTGATTTTACATAGTTTTGGACCTTTACCAACAGCATGTAGCTATAGTGGGGAATGGAAATGATTAAATATTATGTGACATCCCTTTCAGTTTCTCCATGTTAGTTAAATTTAATAATTTCTTTACATGTCAGTAAGTCATACTGGCTTCTTCATTTCTAAAAATTTAAGTTATGTAAGGCATTTTCTCTTTTAAAGCAACCTATGACTCTCACCAATTTTCTTCTGTAATAGATTAATTTAAGTCTGCCATGAACTACATTATTTTTCTGCTTTTGTTCCTGTGCAAAATATAACAAATTGCTACACTGCATCTTCAGAATTGGAAAAGTAACCTTTCTGATACCATATACATGTAATTTTTCAACACACTGTATTTATGACTGTATGTTGTACTTATTACAATATTGTTAGAGGTAAATGTATCATGCTGAACTCAACAGCTCAAGAGAGGCAAGGCTGCTGCAGCCCCATGTCCTCATGTCCAACCAGCAGCACATCTGAAGCAGGAAGACACACACAAAGCACATATTTACACTACATGTGAAAATATATAAATATATAAATACATATGTACATAAATACATAAATAGATATATACATGGCTAGCCACACAGATCATGAACAGATACTCAGAACACTCATGCAAACATAGACATGCTTCAACACTTTCATCCAACAGCTCCATCCTATCCCATCTCTGGCTGAGCAGGATGGACGTCCACCAGTGGGAATATGCTGGACTGAGACACTCAATCCAACCCACAGCCGCACCTCAGTCTCAGTCTCCCCAGTTGCTCGCATCTGGATATAGGAGCCCCAAGGCTGCAGCCCTACCCCAGTTGCACGTGCAGAGTATCGCACACATACATGCACACACATGCATGTGTGCCTTCATGTGGCCAGGATTCCCCTGGTCCCACAGCCAGCCCCTGTGCTCTCACCCTTGGGGACACACACAGACCTGGTAATTAGAGACCCACTCATCCCCTTGTTTCCAGGGCACTTTAACTGCTCACAGATTCATCCAACTTGGATTTTTCTATTGACAACACTCACTGTCACACCTCCATTTGCCTCCAGTCATTGGCAGAATGGACACATGTGCTCAGACCCATGGCCTGACCCCAACAACTGTACTCACATTTTGTGCAAATTTTGTTCAGAATCACCAGAAATAAATTCAATAATCTGCCATCTCATTTCCTAAATTTCACAAAGGTTTCAGCTGCATATTCACCCACTTTAAAGTAGCATGATATGCGTATTCTAGTCATTAATTTGCTCACATGCCTGCCTATTCTGTCCCTTTGTAACACACAACCTCAAGTTCTAACTTTTATCTTTGCAGACTTTCCTCTGGAACTTTGCTTGAAGAGGACCTAGCTGTATATTGGTGTTTTCCTCAAGCAAAGATTCAAATATAATAATTCTTTACAAAGCTTGACATTTTATTGAAAAGGTTGCTATAAAATATTTGAACTAAATTTCAGATGTCCATGCCAAGGGGGCACCTGTTTTGGTGGGAGAAAGGGTCTGAAGGAACAGGGAAATCACTTTCCCTTTCTCCTTCTTTACCTTTCCTTAGGCACTCCAGTAGCTTCTTAGAGTAATTTTCTATCTTGCAGTTTCTCTGTTTTGTCTTGTATATCTGATCACCAAAAATAACTTCACTTAAAAACTTTGTGAGAATCATACAAGTTTTCTATGACAACCAAGATCCAGAATGATATTCTACTCTGACAGAAGCAATAATAGGCCTCATTTAATTAAGAAGATTGAAATATTAAGAACTGATTTAAAAGAACTGACTGTGCACATACAGTCATAATGGGATACAAGAATACTGTGTCAAAAGTCTTGTTAAAGTTGAGATAAATGACATCTGCTGCTCTTCTTTCATCCACAAACGCAGTCATAGGATGCAATTAATTTACAAGACTGTGATTAGTAAGGCATAAGTTAAGGGTCAAATATTGTTATCAATTCAGGCTTAGTCTACCCCACTGACACTTAGGAGAGAGGAAGATCTGTTGCAGCATATTGTCATAAGCACTGCATCACTAAGTCCAATAGAAAACTCAATCAATTAAGTAGGAAGCTCTGCACTGACTCCAGGGATCAGGTCTCTAGAAGTAAACTCTGCCGTCACATGCAAAGTTAAGGTTTTGTATATATATATAAAATGAAAGCAGGTTTAGGTTAGCTTGCTCTGCATATTTTAATTCCCCAGAATCTTCACCTCATTTTCCTCATCTGCTTAATGTAGCATTACATTAAGCTGTACAAGATCAAGCTATACATGTACATCTGTGGGCATGGTTTTGGTCAAATAGTTTACAACTTAAACTTTAATAATAACAATAACAATAATAAACCATAGTACCTAAGTCCTGGATCATTCTACGTTAAAGAACAATGTAGAAACACATATGGCATTATCTCAAAGTATTTCTGGAATAATGCCATAATTTGATGTTTAAGTACCATGGTATAATTGAAATCACATGCTGAGCACTGATATCTTTAGCTGTCAAAAATAAATTTAAATTAATTTACTCAAGATTTTCAGTTAAATTGTATTAGTATATACATGCTCTTTCTTCTTACTATATAGAATTGCCTTTTCTTCGGGGTCATGCTGCATAAATTCATATTAACAGAGAACTTCATTAGAATTGCACAAAACAACAGAATTGCTCCTTAAAGTATATGAATAGATACATTGTAAAAAATATATGTTCTGTACTTTCAGCTTAAAATATTGTTTTCTTATTTATTTTACATAGTGTTGTTTTCAATTATGATATGTTTGTCTTTTATTATTTGAAAGTGGAGGTCAGTATGCCAAAAGCGAATAGTTACTGTCTTTCAGATAGTGAAAAGTATATTCAGATTATCAGGAACAATAGGTTATATGAACTACTTAACTGATAAATAACTTTATCAGAAAATAAATTGCAATGGCATACAAGACATTGAAAACGCTACGTTAGAGTGTAGTATGAGCTCTGTTTACATTTTTTTTTTAGTAAGGCTGCACAAAGTGTTAACATATTATGGGATACACTGCTCACACAACCTATTCATCATTTTCCAGTTCATGTTTCTTTGATTCTGAGAATATAGAAACACTTTCATTCTGGGAAATGCATTTGACACATTTTGTTTCACTCTCTAAGATATAAAATAATAATAATTACCTTTAAATCCTTTCATTTTAACTTCCACACATTTGAAAGAAAGAACATTTTTAAAGTTATAAAAATACGTACTGACTAATGTTAGTCAGCGTGTGTACACGGCAACTTCGCTGTAAATATAGTAAAAGAATTTACATATAGAAATTTGGATCTTGCACCATGACTGGCTAAAATTCTTTCTTTACTGAGTAATTTTATGGTCACAAGGAGATGATTTTAAAACTACAAACTTTTGTTATTTAATAAACTCATTGCATTTTCAGGAAATCAGAATTTTCGTCTCATCAATTTACTTTTTGAAGTATTGTAATATTATGAATATTTCAAACACTCTTGATTAGGGAAAAAAAAAATCAATACTTTTAGGAACATACTTGTTTGGCAATAACAATTACACAGCATTTGCCAATACTTGTCATGTATTTTTAAGGTCATAAATGGTATCTATTACCTTTGTATTATATAGAGAGTAAATACTTGATTAATTATTGCATAATTCTCAAGGGGGGCTTGAGAATCCAGTTTGAGGAATTTAAGAAATCCAGATTTGATTGATTAATTGGAGGAATCCACAGACCTCCTAAATAAGCTTTATTCTGTGTTAGCATTTTCTAGCTTTATCTTTTGATTACATTTGATTTTGATCAGAATACAATTTTTCCTGTTTCCTCTTACATGAATTATTTTTTCCCTTTTCTTTGAAATCATTGCGTACTCTAGACATTTGCAGACCCTGGTCAAGTAAATTTTCTTAAAATTTCTTATTTCTCTTGAATAATCTATATTGCAAATTTTGCACTGTATATCACAATTTTTAGATATAATCTAACTGTTTTAATTCTTTACTGACCTTTCCCAGTATTGAATCACCCTCTCCAAGGCTGCTTCACTGAAAAGTTTAATGAGTACTGTTTCAAACTGGGACTGTTTGTGTTAATGAAAAGTAGAATATATATTGTGGAATAAGCTGTATATACATGGAAGAGATTAACAGTTTCTAAAGTATTTCATTATAATAGCAGTCTCTCTGATTGCAGACTTATGTAGGATTTATTTTTTTTTAAGTCTAGATATAAGGCTCTTAGCCCCTTCGTGTCTTCCCAGACTTCTGATACATTACATCTAAAGGAAAACTAGAATATTTCACTAAGCAAGTGTTGGCTGAACTTGGTTTTGGAACTTGAGACTGAACCGTTCAGGCTCCATGCCTTTAGCAAGAAATTCAAATGATTTTAACAAGAATGTCATTTGTAGAATTACCTGCCTGCTAGAGAAGAAAAATCTGAATTACTTCCTCGTTAGCGAGCAAAATTTGTTATTTGTCCTGGTGAAGAGCCTAAAGCTCTGGATCCCTCACAGTTTGCAGCCCTGAAGAAGCACATATGGTAGTTATGTGAGTTTATCTAGAGATAGGTAAAGCATTGTTGATTGTAGAAACTTTTAAGAGCTTAGTCACGGCTAAGTCTATGATGAGGTTGACAGCTCTAAATCTATATACTGTAGAAGCGTGAAGTCTCCAACAAGGTATCAAGGAAGCTAACAGAAAAATAAATATGGTCCTGATGAAAACTTGCCCTCTGTTATCAAAGTTACTGACCATATCCGACTACCTCAATGAGACTTTCTGGAAAATTAATATAGCCTTAAAGGTTGAGCAGCTACAGATCACATTCTACCCTTTAGCTACAGCAGTGCAGTAATTGCTCATGTTTATATGGCTGTCCAGATCCTCTTCACTGTTGCTGCTTTGCAGATTATGAACTTTGGTCTTTCAAGCGTGGTCTACATTCTTTTTTCATAGGTGTAGGACATTGGAATTGGCATGTTCTTTAGATGAGTCAAACCTGTCAAGCAACTCAGGCCAGTATATGTAATTGGCCTGTCTCCAACATTGTTTATCACTCTGTTAATTTTGGGTTATCTGCATACTTCAGTAGCATATAACATTCCAGACTACCGGTGAAGATACTCAGTATTATAGGGTTAGAACATATACCTGTAGGATTACATTTTTGTAAAGAAAATTTTACACAACTTTCTTTTTAAATAAATACTTTTAAACCATTATAAATATGCTGATGTTATGAGTGCTTATTCTACTATCTGAGTGCTGAGTAAGAGAAAGGAAAATGTCTAAAAGGTGTCTATGATGTCCTAACATAGCTACCTTTATCAAATTTTTAAATGTCATCAAAGAGCAGTTTCAAATGTTTTTGACTGCAGATTTTCCATGATAAAGTGTTGACTGGTGCTAATTATGTCATCATCTTCTATCTCATATCAGTTTTTGTATGATGTTATTAAGGGTCAATGTCAGAAAGATTAACTTAGTGAGCCACACCATCCTCTCAGCACTTAGTAAAGATTGATTTAGACAGTTACAATTACAGTTTTTCTTCAGTTCTGTTGTGGTTTAACCTGGCTGACAGTTCAGCACCACATAGCCATCCACTCACCCCTCTCCCCCCTCAGTGGGATGGGGGAGAGAATTATGTGGGGGAAAAAAAATCAAAAGCTTTTGAGTTGAGATAAAGACAGTTTAATAGGACATCCCATCCCTGAGCACTGGTCTCCCCCCGACCCTGGCCAGTCACCCCATATTTATAGTTCAGCATGACATCACATGCTGTGGGGCATCCCTTTGGTCAACCTGGCTTTGTCCCCTCACAGCTTCTGGTGCAACCCCAGCCTCCTCACTGGCAGGGCAGCATGAAGAATAGTCTTTGGCTCTCTGCAAACACTGCTCAGCAACAACTAAAACATCAATGTGCTATCAGCATTAGACGCATCCTAAATTCAAAAACACAGCACCATACCAGCTACTAGGAGAAAAATTAACTATATCCTAGAGGAAACCAAGACAAGTTCTCAAGCATTTCCCAAGTGTTGCAGGATTGTTATGTAACAACAGTAATGTCTTGGAGAACTATCAGACCAGGTTAATTTGGGGAATTAATGTTGTCTGGGCCTGCTGCTTTTAAAATGATAAATACAGAATCACAGAATCACAGAATCATAGATATATAGCTGATATAGTTTATATATAGATAAATAGTTGCTCTTTGTTACTTTTTTTTTTTTCTCAGTGGTTTTTAATACTAGTTCTTAATTACCTCTAAATTAAATAAATAAGTATTCTTCAAAATATAGTAATTTATTATTATCATTTTTCCCTTTCAACATTTGTTTTTCACTAACATCTGTAGTTCTCATTTTCAAAAGTTTATATTTATTTGTAAACTGTTGTATGTATGTGCATTCATATATTTTTTTGTTCCTCATGAATTATAAATTCTTTTTTTTTTTCAGCTTTGTATCTTTCTGACAAAGTTATGTGACTATTATTTGACACTTTTTATTTTTCAGCTGCTTCTAATCATAATTTTATGTTAAAAAAAATCCTTCTCCTTGATTCTGCTTATGATTATTTCCATCTTTCATACAGTGTTGTTTTTAAAACATCTTGTGTTTGCATTTATTTATTGAGACCAGATTCTGAAAATAAGAAAAGTAGTTGTCCTAATTTTCTGCACCCTTGTGACCACAAGAGGGTTTTGTTGGTGGTTTTATTTTTATTGAAAAAATTGGGTTTACTACAGATTATTATTATTATTATTATTATTATTATTATTATTATTATTATTATTATTATTATTTGATATGAGAAATCTATCAGATAAATTTTTTAGAAAGGTCAAGAAAACTCTGGTTATAGCATTCAATTGCCACTCCACAAGAATCCTTCGCTGTAACAAAGATTTTTTTCCTATCAACCAGTGCTAAAGAAGCTAAACATTAACATGTTGGAGCAGGTCCAGAGGAGGGCCATGAGACCCTCAGAGGGCTGGGGCACCTCTCCTGTGAAGACAGGCTGAGGGAGTTGGGGTTGTTCAGCCTAGAGTACCTAAATGAGTATCTAAACTTCCAGTACCTAAATGAGGCCTACAGGAAAGCTGGGGAGGGACTCTTTGTGGAGTGGGGTGGAGTGACAGGACAAGGGGGAATGGCTTTAAACTAAAAGAGGGGAGATTTAAATTAGACATTAGAAGGAAATTCTTTTCTATGAGAACTGTGAGGCGCTGGAACAGGTTGCCCAGAGAAGCTGTGGATGCCCCATCCCTGAAAGTGTTCAGTGCCAGGCTGGATGGGGCTTTGGGCAATGTGGTCTAGTGGGAGGTGTCCCTGTCCATGGCAGGGGGGTTGGAGTTAGATAATCTGTACGGTCCCTTCCAACCCAAACCATTCTATGGTTCTACAGTTCTGTTACTCAACCTGTTTCTTGTTCTACATGGTAGTCTACAAAATACCTTCCAATATAATTGATCTTCTGTGATACCCCATCTTTGGATTTAATAGTAAGAACACAGATGTATAAATATAAAGGGCCTTGCTAATGCACCTAATGTTGATAGACAGCTCCTAGCTCTACTTCTAGCCCATCATTCCAAAATATGTTGATTATTTTTAATGATGACTTGCCAAGTTTTATTTCTAACAAGATTAAATATTTTTTTTTCTCTGAATTAAAACCTTAGACCTTTCTATCTCTATTTCTAGAATTCCTCTCTCTGTTGCCACCTTAGGAATTTAGTCTCTTCCTACTCCTGATGCTGTGCTCTTTACTTTCGTATATTATCCTTAAGATTTCTCCTCTTAGATGCCAGGCTAAAACTAACTGTAGCTAGCCTGTTCTCAGTGTCCACATGTTCTCCTCTGTAATGGTAACTTACAATTTTGCAGAACTATAACATGTCATAATAAAGTAGATCAGCTGAGATACACTCCATGTGAGTTGCTAAGGTTGATCTTTCCTCTTTCTGGATATAAAAATTGTGAGGAAGTCTACATTTGTATGAGCTAATGATAGGCTTTGGAGCTACTGTTCCCTGGCCTGTAAGTGCCAGAAGTGCATCTGGGGACTGCTATGGTAGGCTGGCAGGTGACTGTCCTTTCACATAACCAATATGATTGTCATGTAGAATTTCAGGAAATTGCTTGCTCCCAGCATCAAACATTGAATATGTGGGATGATGAAGGTTGAAGCTTTGATATGACAGATGAAGTCTTGAAGATCTGTTAGTGAACATATAAGTAAGATTCCACTGCCTAAACATAGGTACTTTGAGGTGTCCTAGAGCATCGAAGACATGCATTGTCATATATGACAAGATATCTAGGTCACAGAAAAAGACACATCTGTGCCTTTATGGAGAAGTACCAGGCTACATACAATACACAATGAAATTTAAAGTTGTACTGCATGCCTGCAGCTTTTTCAGTCTTTTTTTCACCTCTTTGCCCTGACTCTGGATCTGAATTTCATGGATCCTATAGGGGTTTTTCCAGCTTAGTGATCTTTTCTTTGACTGCCAGTGTAGTTGAAAGCATACTCACAGCATTCATGAAATAGAGTGCTTCCTTTGGTTTCAAAAGACAGGTTAATCCATTTCATTGTGTGCCCCTTCTAAATTTACACAGACTGTCATAACTGGGGCAACATTTCCAGGCTTCCTAAACTTTTTATTATCATGTCTATGTATGAACCACCACAGATCCATCTTATCATCCCATTCTTCCAAATCCAAAGTAGCTGATGATACAGATACTGCATACATTTTCAGGGACACTGTCTCAGCAGAGTTCAGTGCATTCTGCTTGTGTTGTACCAAATTATAAACACTACCAAGCCTATTCACTTCACCTTTGAAAATGTGGTGACAATAGTATATGGAAGATTATAAGAATCCATGTGGCCCTATGGGAACTACAACAGATCAGTGTTTATACTCTCTGAGGTCTAATCAGCAGCCCTGATGCTGCCTAAAGATTCAAGGTTGCTGCATATTTATCACTGTATAAGAAGTTACATCTGATAGAAATGCTTTTTATACAACAAAGATAAAGATTTAGCCATATTTAGCAAGTGAGCACATTTCTGAAGCTTGAAAAGTGCATCTGGACAATGAAACACATTAGCAAAGGCTTTAGTGCCATATTAAATAATGTGAAATCTATGAAGTTCTAATGATGACTCTTTTCAGTCACTACTTCTTCCTCTCTTTCCCACTGCAAAGTATCTGTGTAGAAAGCAACCCATAGTGTGGAACTCTTAACTTTAGTTTTTAACTGTATAGAAGTGTATTGCATCCTTGTTTCAAAATATGGGCATAATCAGGGCTTTCTGTCAGGAATATACTTTAGAAAAAAAGAACTGGCACTCAGCTGCACAAAATGTGCTACAAAACCAGAGAATGCAAATGGACTGATTAAAGCAGAAATCACTGCATTTTCTGTTTTTAAACAAACTCAAAGATCCTAAAAATCCTTTGTAAGGTGGACTTTCCCTTATGGGATAAAATGGAATTAAAATAGTGTCAATAAATTGTGTGAGAGACTGTATCAGTCTGTGCATTGATAGTCTGTGCATGCAGGATAAGAACATTGACTGCCTGCTAATCTATTCCCAGATGGAGGTGGATGCAGACGAGAAGCGCCATCGCACACGCTCCAAAGGTGTTCGAGGTACGTCTCTTGCTTCAGAAAATCACTCAAGGCCCCCGCTCAGGGTGACCTTCATCCTCCAGAATCTCTTTGCACGATTCATTCTGACCCTTGCTTTTACACAACCTTTCTGGTAATTTTCTGTAGAAGAGGGGTACTTGTAATAGATGATAAATTTTTATATATTTTCCATCTCTCTGCAGTTCCCGTGGAACCAGCCATACAAGAGCTGTTCAGGTTAGTGCTCTGAGTGTAAAATGTATCCCCATTAGCAATTTAGAAAATTCATGCGTTTTAATGGGTATAATGCACTTTCAAGTTCATTGGTGGTTTGCTCATGCCCTGCTGCACTGATGAAATTAATTCCCTCGAGACTTGCTAATAAAAAGCATCCCCTCTTTTTTTTTCCCTTCAGTTATTTGATTTCTTTTTTTCTGCCTTTGTTGCCCTCCATCTCTGTAATACTTACTGCTTGCTTTTAGTATAATCTTTCTGCAACACAGCAGCATCTATATAATTAATTCTCTCTCTCTCTTTTTTTTTTTTTTTTCAGCTGTCCCACGCCTGGCTGTGATGGCAGTGGTCATGTTAGTGGCAAATATGCAAGGCACAGAAGGTAATATCTGTAATTTTTCATAATTTAGTGAAGAGATTTGATAAACAAGTCAGCTGGCATGACCCTGATAAACCAAACAATGATAAAAATTTGAAATTGGACCTTCTAGAAGCTATTTGGATTCAAATTTCTTTCTTGCTTGCTTGTTTTCTTGCTTTCTTTTATTTTTTATTTTTTTTAAGGCAGTGCATTTCATTTGTCTTTATGGTGCTATGCTATTCAAAACCTTCCAAATTTCCATCAAGAGTAAGACTCACAAAATTAAAACCTTTAAAAATGCAAATGAGGACAGGTCTTAAACCCATACTTACAGGACCTAAAACCTAAACCATACCTATAGGACTACTCTATCCATCCTAACCATGTAAGTAAGTAAATATCACACAAAATCTAAACCACATTATTGCTGAGGAAACTTGTTCTCATTTTCAGTCTTCTCTCATTTATTTTTTTTTTCATGAAGCTTTCTTGATCATGTAAAGGCAAATTAAAATTTGGCCTTACTGACATGGTTGGTGCCAGTGTGACTTTTGTTAATGTATTTCATAACTGAATGAACATTGTAAATTTGATAATCAGGTTAGAGTTAAAGGTTGAAGCCTAAGACAAAATCACTGATAATAAGACTTCTGGATTCAAATATTACACTGTAGTGTAATATTTATCTTTACTTCAGTTTCTAAACTATGGTATGTGGAGAGATCTCATAAGAAAATGTGTTTAGCTGTTTATAGTTAATAATATATCAAAGTAGCATTTTGTTATACATACATACAAATGTGCTTCAAATTTATTTAGAACTCGGTATTTAAATTTGTCTTCAATGTACATGTTCAATATTGTCTTATACTTCTGTATAAGCAACACTCGTTTTCTGAATCATTTGTGCATGAATTTCTCACACAATGTTTTGAAAATTTGTTTAAGCTCAAAAATGCATTATTTTTTCTCATGTGCTGTACATTTTATTTGACGTATTTTATACAGCAGCCTCTATTGTAAAATGGCTGATGTTTTGGCCATCTGAAGAGAGAGATGTTCAAACTAGTATCAAAGTCTCCTGAAACAATTAACGTTTTTTTCACTATTGACTTTTTCAGATTTTAAAGCACTTGTGGTGTTTATAAGACACACCACATATTTATAATATTTATAATACATATTTAGCACCAAATCAGATGACTGATTTGTAATGAGGATATTTGTTTTTAATTAATTAAATTGAAATTATACAGTTGGACTTTATGATTTCTATATGTCCCTTCCAACTGAATTCTATTCTATTCTATTCTATTCTGTTCTGTTCTGTTCTGTTCTTTTTCATTCCATTACATTCTGTTCCATTCTATACATTTGTGGTTAAGGCATTTATTTGAAAGATGCAAAATATAAAACAGTGACATATTTGTCCACTCAGTGTTGGATGTATCATTTTTTTAACAGAAAATGAAGCTTAGGGACAAGTCAAGACAACGCAAAATTAAAACAAGAAAGCGTTGTACCTGATATTAAAATTCTTTTGAATTACATTTTAAAAATATGAAACATTAAATATTTATATTCAGATATTTTTTTCTAATCCTTTTCCCTCATAAAAATGGTAATGTTTTTGTGGTTATTTTAAGGATTTGGTTAAATTGAAGCACTGATTTAGAAGCAGCCAAAATGATTCTTCTTAAAACCGCTATTGACATCTCCAACCATGTTTACTTTTGTCCATTTTCTCCATGTAAATACAAGCTTCATCAGTAATTAATGAATAGCACCAAATCCTTCTTCACAAATTTCCTGAGCACTCAAAGTTAAATGACATGATTATAATGCCCTTTCTACTTACAAGATTGTTATCTACATGCAGCTAGCATGCAGTTTTCAGAAACAATAATTTTGAAACCAAACAGAAGGAAACTCTTTAACTTAAAAATAAATAAATAAATAAATAAATCTTATGAGTTACGCTAACTTACACCTATGTCTATGTGTTTGTGTAACATCACTCTTTTGAGGTAGGGGGAACAAATAGTTGTAAGGTTTAGAAAGATTACATGCAGTTTGGAGACATCAATTCTGTATTTGCTTTCTTGACCTTCTGGTATGTCAGTACAGGAACAGACTGAATCTCAGAGCTGTTAATTAAATGAAATTTTGGGGCGGATGCACAAAGAATAAAAATTGGAAATACATCAAAAATTCATTTTTTCTAATGACTAAGGAATTTGTATGGTTTTTAAATTGTTTTCTTGCCATGCTGATTATCAATCCATGAATCAAAATATATTTAACTAATATATGTCTTACTTAGTGTAAAACAAAATTCATTGTTGAAATTTACAGCATACCTATTTTCTGAAATAGCAATATATAATTTTTTTAATCTTGTCCAATCAACACCTAATAATTTTAAGTTTTTGAAATAATTTTTTATGTTTTTCTTCTTTCTAATTTGCTTTTTGGCTGGGAAAGACCCTCCAACATTTCTTCCAAGGAAATCAGACTGTCTTAAAAATGTCATGTGCTGAGGGAATTGTGATGCCTAACTCAATTCCGTTTAGGCCTACAGAGCATTTTAATGAGGTTAAGACCTTTCCATTCACAATATCAGACTAGCTCATTATAAGAAATGAAATGTGTTTGCTTCCACTAGATGCATTCAGAGTTCTGTAGCATTATTTTATTTATTTATTTTTATAACATCTTGAAGTCTCTGGAATTTCTGGTTTTGCTGTAGATTTGTTGTTTTGTTTTGTTTTGTTTTATTTTATTTTATTTTTGTCAATATAATTTTATCTTTATAATGCCAATGTGACTGTGAAAATGGTGTTCAGATACTACATTAAATTTGAAATGAAATATACAGATCCTTTCAAATTTTCAGACAGATTCAGGAGACAAGATGTTCTGGTGACAAAATATTAGGTAGAAGTTAAAGGAGAGTTTTATCATATGTTTTGTATCCCATTTAATTATAAAACAGTTGTTATTAAGGTTCACAAATCTAAACCATAATCCTGCAATGCTACGCTTAACCAGGGAAACAAGCAGAATTTATAAGCCATTGAGGTGTAGCAAAGACAGGTACTAGGATAAGAAAATACTGGTAACAGCTTGTTGCATTGTTTCCATCTATTTGAATTTTTCTTTGTACCAAACTTTGCTGTAAAATTAAACTTTGCATGACAGTGAATACTTTCCTGTCAGATCTGAAGTACAGGGCTTATTTTAGCTTGCTAGATGGGCATGTTAACAAGTCAGCTAAGATGGACAGGGCGCTCTGCAGGGCAGCTTAAGACAGGTAGGATCTCTAAAATTAACTTTGAGGGAGCATGTTTCTCCAGTGACTGCATAAAATGTTCAAAAATATTAGCATTCCAGTCTGAGTGTAAGTGCCCAAAATTAGGTAGTATAAGAGCAGTGTCATATCTTTATTATTATTATTATTATTATTTGTATTTTAGTAATAGCTAGAAACTTGAAGTTATCATGGATCCTCTAGCAGCAGCTATGATGCCTAGATGTTAAAGATTGCATAGTAAGATTTCAGTATCTGATGTATGTGTTTGTAGTCACCAAGGTCAACTAGAATACCCACAGTTCATGGAGTTAAAGAAATTTATATACCTTTGTTGGGAAAAAAAAAAAAAAAAAAAAAAAAAAAGTAAAAGATATGGGTGTGGGAGGAGTGACACATAGAAAAATGTGAAGACATGAAAAGATTTCATATCTTTTAAGTGAAAAGCAGAGGCTCTTACTGGACCATGTTCCTGACACTGCTTATTTTATTCACTTAATAGCTTTTCAGGCCCATTGTGGAGCGTAGCATAATAATGAACAGTACTCTTACACATGCAAAACTGTGTATTTTTGAAGAATAAACATGATCCAGATCCTTGAACAGTTAGTTGCGAACAACCTGTCTGGTTATATTGCAGTTAACCAAGGCACACTAGGACAGTGCTCTCAGAACCATGTTTTTGGGACATCTATCAGCTAACTCTCTGAAGAAAAATATAAATATTTGAATGTTCTTTCCTTGTGATTAGTCAGACGTTAGCCAGTTTCATTAGTAAACTTTAAAGACAAAAGGATTCATATTTTATGTATACAACTATAAATGCAAAAGTCCAACTTCTGGTCACAGTAGTGGATTTACAAAAGTATCTCTAAGATACACAGGTGAAAATTCCATAGCTACTCTAAATTAACTGAGCATAAACTATGGCCTGTATTATTTGCCAAGTAGATGTGAATGACGTCTTTGGAAGTATTACTCTCTACTGTGCTGCTATGCATTTATTATTTACAACAAATAAACAAAAACAAAACAAAACAAAACAAAAGAACACACACACACACAAAAACAAACAAACAAACAAACAAACAAAAAACATCCTCTCTAAGGTTGTCTAAGGTTTGTCAAGTAAATAGGTATTTAGATGCATCATAAAAATTTTAACCAGATTCTATGAAAATAAATACTTATTACATGCAGTGGCCTATTTTAAAAGCATCTTAACATTGTCTTTTTTTTTTTTTTTTTCTCAAATAACAAAAGCAATTAGATTCTGTAATGGATTAATCACTTGCTAAATATGACATGCTTCAGAATGAAACAAATTTTAACAAATAAGTGCTCCAAAAGGAACTTTAAGCTCGTAGCTTGGTACAAATATTGAATAGAAATTCAATCTAAACATAATTTTATTCTTAAACAATATGCATCAAATTTAAGTGAAGAATGAATTGTTAAGGCCAAATGATAAGTCTTTCTAATTTAAAACATAAATACGTATAGAGCTCTCAATATATTGTGAATTTGTTTCCTGAAAATAATAATTCAGGTAAAATAAAGCATCTTAAAGACTTCATCTGCCAAGGAATTTTGCATAACTTTTCTCTCATTCATATTGCATAAATATTATTTTTTTTGGTTTCATTAATTACTGATACAATGTCTAGCAAAAATATGCAAGCCTCAAAAGTGAGGAGGGATCTTAAAATAATGTTTGGATCTATAATGTATGAGTTGTCCCTAGCCTTATAAAATGTATTATATTTTAATTTACCACCGTTTTTTACAGCCTTTTTTTTGTTGATTTACGAAACTGTCTGTTTCTACCTATTGCATTATACAGATAGAATTTTGATCATCTTTTAATTTTTAAGCATGAGATTTGTCACTTGATACACTTGATTTACTTAAATTTATAAACAACGTAGAATTTAGCATTGTTCTTCTGATCAGGAAAAGCCCCACACACCCTTGTATTACCTTCACATTATATACTGCAGTTAAGTCATCTATATGTATATTTTAGAATAGAGTGAGCGAAATAATTCAGACTCCCAAACTTCAAAATTAAAAGACTCAAATGTCTCTCTCTTATTAGAAAATTATTGAATTTCTCTGGCTTGTTGTGCCATGTTTCTTATTCAAATTTTTTCATTTCATATACCTTTTCACCCACCAGTTTGATTGCCATGGCTGCAGCCGTGGGTGAATAATTGCCTGTCTTCACAGGAGCATGTTCTGGAGCTAAAGTTGAGTGCTTGCTTCCTGATGTATGCCTCATTTGGATTCTGCCGACAGCCTAGGGGCTGTATTATTCATGCCTTGACAGATAGCACTCACTAAAAGCATTGGAACAGGGCCAGGTACTGGCAGAGAGATAGTGGAGCATTGCAACTTGCAACTGAGAGGAGCATCTATAATACAAAAAAGAGAAATCCTCATACCTCCCTTTTACTGGTCTCACTTTGATGGAAAATTCATTTGCATCAAAATAAAATACCCTAAAAATAAGTACATTTTTTCTAAACCACGCTTGAAAGTTTAACACAATTTTCTACATTTAATTGCAAAGCTGATTTTAATTAGTAAGGCCCTGCATGTGAAAAATGAAGATTCACTTGGGTGAGTGTAACACATTGCAGTGTCTGCTGAATGCTCTAATTAATGTATGGCTGCTGTACAACAGGGTGCACTGTGGGATATTTATGAAAAATTCTGTGCACGCAGACAGTCTATCTGTATTTTAGTTCTTGAATCCACAAGAATAAATAACTTTTCCCCTCTATTCTTTATGAGGCATCATTGTGCATGCCATCGCTCCATCCATAAACTTTATGGCACGCCTGTCCTTTTTACTATTTGTCAATGATATTATAAATCAGAAGCCAGGACATACATATTTTAACATTAATTTGATAGCAGAGCATGGCTGCATGCTGTGCAGAACCAGAGGTCCACTGATGCATTTGTGTTAAAGCCTAACCACAAAACAGTCCTTATGGTTCCTTCTTTTTTTTGATACTGTGAAAAATCATACTGAATGTTGGAAGTATAGAAAAATGCATATTCATTTCTCTCAATGCTGATCACCAACCTTTAATATAATGTTAAATAACGATAAAATGATCTACTGGGTATTTACCTGAGGACAAAAAAGTACTCTGGCTCTACCTAGGCAATTTAATTCTTTCATTTAATGGTATATTTGCTAAAGATTTTGGTAAGTAGTAGTAAATACCAAGAATAATACTATAATTGTATTTTATACAACATAATTCACCATTCAGTATTTGTAGGAGATGTTAATAAATGGAGATTCACTGCTTTGTTAAATCCAGCTAAAGAGAAATAAATAAATAAACACATAAATAAATAATAAAACGAAAGAGCATAGGGATTTTTAAACAGAACACTGCAAACAATAAATAAATGTGCTGACAGAGAATCTATAATGTATTAGAGTTCTGTATTGGCTGCTGTCTGGATTCAGCAATATATTCTTTGTCTGATTGTCGATTAATGATTAGAAAGGTACAAAGTTGGGTCTGAAACGTCAACCGGACGTAACACCAGCAATTGGCATGTGGCTCTGCATGCTAGTGACCATTATCTACAGCTTACTACATAAAAGAACCACAGCTCAATTCCTTCTACCACCATATGGATTGGGAATAACAATTTCAGTGGCAGCAAGTCTCTTCATGTGCCAGGAGTACTAGGGATAAAAATCAAAGGCAGAAGAGTGTTGATCCAACAGTAAAAGTAAACAGCAGATTTTGGATGACTTTTCTGCAGTGGGTCTCTAAGCTTGCATGTTGCTCAGGTGATATGCTCATTTTCTTTGAAGTGGTGGGTACTGGATTTCTCATGCAGAAATCCACTCGCAGCCACCATGTTTTCTGTGGAAAGGTCTGTATGGAAATGTTGCCATCAGCCACAAAATAGATGAATAACATGCAGAAAGTATGGGAAAGAAAAATAAATAAATACATCAAAAAGAACAACAAAAAACACACCCAGCGATAGAAGAAGATCCTGAAAGTAGCTATACATACTTTTCTTTGCCTATGGGAAATTTATTTGGTTGGCCTGCTATCTTTGCTGAGAACATTTTTTTCTCTTAGGAGAGAAATAAATTGTTTAAAGTTGAATAATTTGTGCTTTTCATAATGAAAATGAGGATCTACAGAGTCCATTCACACATGATGGGCAAGACATTTCATCTGTCTATGACTCTGTTTCCCCACTTGTAAACAGGGAGAGAATTTCAGGCATCTTAAGATGTAAAGAAAGAAGCATATATTGGGTGAAAACTCTATTTATTGAATATTTAAATAAAGACTTTTTAAGTGAGCACTGATATTAGAGGACGTCTAACCTTACATTTCAGTACTTTCTGTATCAAAAGCTTTTTCTGGATGATATAGCAAAAGTAACTGATTTGCAATGATAACAACAATTTTACATTTAGAAACAACTACAGTTTCCCTATTCCATACTTTGTGAATTACTTCTTCATATTTTGTGAATTACTACTTCATGCTTTTATGTAAAAATGTTGATTCTGAGATTTAAAAAGCTGGAAGCATCAAGACGTGTGTGTTTTAGTGATAACACAGTCATAGTTATTAGCCTTACACTACATCAGAAAAGTCTGGAGCTACACTGGACACTGGCTTTTAGCATACTGTAGAGCTGCCTACATACTTCTTATTTTAAGAGGAAATTATCTGAAATTCCTTCTTAAGAAATTATCTGAATTCTACTAAAATCCTTTAAAAAAGTGGTAGAGGAAGTCAGATATTTCTTTCAAGTGTTCAGATCTTATGAGATCAGACACCTTAGTATTACTCTGATGAGCAAAAGATTATAAAGAAGCTAAGAAATCAAGAAACCCACTCTAATATGAAGAAACCAGATATGAAGGTCTACATGGATCTTCTGCATGGTCTTAATCACTAGACGTTGATAGCAGAATAGTCCGTATTGATGGACATGTAGAGTCACAAAGATGATGAAGAATCTGGAGTGTGTCACCTATGAAGAAAGGTTGAGAGAGCTGAGACTGTTTAGCCTAGAGAAGAGAAGTCTCAGGAGAGATCTCATTAATGTTTATAAATACCTAAATACCTAAAGAGAGAGTGCAAAGAGGATGGAACTACGCTCTTTTTAGTGGTGTCCAGCACCAGGACAAAGGCAATAGCCACACACTCGAATACATGAGGTGTCATCTGAACCTGAGGAAGCACTTCTTTACTGTGTGAGTGACGTAGTACTGGCACAGTTTGCCCAGAGTGGTTGTGGAGTCTCCCTCCCTGGAGATCTTCAAAAGCCACCTGGACATGGTCTTGGGCAGCTGCTCTAGGTGTCTGGGATGGACTAGGTCCGCCCCAGGGGTCTCTTCCAACTTCAACCATTCCTTGAATCTGTGAAAAAGGACAGAAATGAGGCATAAAAGGGTAAAGAAGTGAGAAAATAAAAACAAGCTGGTAGGAAAAAGACAATAAAGAATAGTTGTTGGTTGTTGGATATTTTTTTTTCCTCAAATAAACCGTGATGTGTCTTTAAAGACTTTCATTGAAGTTCTTCAATAAGTTGAGACAGTTCTTTCAAAGACATCACTTCTTATTAGTGGTTGGTGTGAAGTCCTGCTTCTAGTCGTGTCAGCTCAGGACAGGGAAAGGAGAGGTACTCCTGAGATATCTTTGATGACAATAATAAAACTAAATAAATATATCCACTGTAGAGAATCAAATGCCCAGGGGTTAAATACCTCCTGAATAAATCTTTAGCACTATACAGTTTAGGACACTCTAGAATATAACTTTAACCAGATGACTAGACCTACCGAATTAGTCTCCTGGTTATTCACCTGAATCACCTTTCCAAGAAAATTTTGATGTACACTGATTACATGAAAAGAGATTGCAGAATCTAATGCCTTTTTGTTATTTGCAGGGATCAGCAGTGCCACACTTTAAGTACACTTTGTATCCTTGTGAAGCAGTGTAATGTCTAAGAGGAAATACTCCTGAGAAAGAAGTTAGGCCTGTGCTTTAAACTAAGTTCAATTTATGATAAAATTGTCATCCTCATAATGTCTCCATGAGAAAATCTTACCCATGTTTGGTAAACAAGAAATAGGCATTCAGAATAAAGGCTAAAGCTAAGAGCTACAGCTAAAAGCTGTCAGGAATTTGGCTTCTCCTTGAAATCACCCAGTGGTGACCCTCAAAAATGGACCCTCAAAATCTGCTTCTGATTTTGTGCCTAACTCTGAAGTCAAAGTAGACTTGTATAGAATTATACTGTAAACATTAATCTTCATCAAATTTCAGATATTCTTCTAGGAAGCATTTATTTGGGCACCCTGGTAACTATCTTGTATTAAATCCATAACATAATTATTACATCTCTAATATCTTATCTTCTGGTTTCAATGTAGCAAGTATTTTTGAAGTCTTCCAATTTGCGATCTGTACAAGCATAGCACTCACACACTATTTTATGATTTGTCAATAGAAGTTAGAATATATATCTCCCATCTTCTGGGAACTTCTGTTGACTATAACGAAGTTAATATATCAGGACGTTTTTTTGCTCTCTTTTCTTGATCTGTTTTTGTTTTATGGACAATAATATATGCTAAGGGAAGAGGGAAGGAATTCTGTCACTCTGAGGATAGAGTTACAGACAGACTCTCTGGATAGACTCTGGAAACTCTGATTCCAGACCCAATATTAGCACTTCATATAAAAGACACATTTGTTTTAGAGAGGAACAGAATGCAGTCTTGACAAGATAGCAAAGAACATGTAAATGTTGTCTTTTGCATGAAGTATTAGCAAAGTGCACACTCTAAACCCAGATTATTGTAAAATCTCCTGAGTAAGCACTCTTCTTTGACATGTAGAATGAAGTTTCAGTTACCACTGGCAAAAGAGTGAAAACTGAAAAAAATGAAAACAAATTTCTCACATATTAAAGCTGGAATCGTGATTCCTCCTCTGATCATCTCATAATGAAAATTCATCTGAATTCACCTCTGTTTCTGTAAGGAAAAAGCCTTAAGGTACTTAATTCTGTGAGTGGAAATCCCCCAGTTCGGGAAGTAGATTCCTCCATTCCAGATTGCAGCATCTAAATTCTGGTGGGTGTTAAGTGCTTACATTTCCCTAGGTATTAGGACAGGAGCAGACGTACCTCACTTGGATGTTAAAATTCTGCTGTGCAGCTCTGCATAAAAACTGAAAGCTGTAATGCATTCATTCCCTTGATAAACCAGCAGTTCGTGACTCTTTGCTACCACATGAGAAATCTGCATCACAGTAGGAAGTTGAGTCATGCCTCTGAATTCCACTCCAGCGCTTTTTACTTTAGACCATGCAACTTATGTTAAAAGTTCATTTATACAAAGATTAGCAAATGATTATTTGTTATTGAGTATGGGCAGTGACAATAAGAATAATGTGCTAGAATTACTGATGTGCTGTATAATGTAGGTCTTGCACAGTCATGTTTTATTCTAAGATAATCAATTAGGATTAATAGTTTCTTGGCTCTTAATAACCTTAAGGACTATTTCAGTAGAAATGGACAAACAGACATCTCCAAGAATACTCTCTCTGACGTGAGTCTTATGGGGGGAGGTTGAAACCTATGTCTCAGAGAATTCTCTAGATACCCCTTACTTTGTAAAGGGAGGTAGCAGATAAAAAGTCCCAACTAGTAGATGGATGACTGTTCTGCAGCCCATTTATTACAATAACTGTATTTTATTCTTACAAAGCTTTTTGAACTGCTAATTTCAAAACAATTCACAAATGTTAACACAGGAGCCTCAGTGCATTTTGTGATGACACTTAAGTGTGCTGTTTCAAATGACACTAAAGGTCATATTGCTTATGATGTTGTAATACATTTGCAATAACACATTGAGTCACAAGACTGGTCATAGAAACTTTTTACCAGTGCACAGTTATACTACATAACAGTTTGAAATGGGGAAAAATGGGAAAACAAAACAAAGAGAAAAGATTCACTATAGCTCTGAAAATAATTCTGACAATGTAATTGCATGACTTTATTTCAACAAAAGGTTTGAAATTAACATTTCTGGTTATTAAAACAGATACACTTATCTCTCCTTTTTAATTACATATGATATAAGATATTACTAGCCTGACAGTCTTCTGTCCCTTCCACAATGGCGAGCTAAAAATTTGTTTTAGTGCTACTGGCAAGGAAAGCATATTTCTGAGTCATAGGACTGTCTCTGCAGCACCTTGGTGTTCCTTGAAAATACTGACATACTCAGAACTGACGTGCCCTGGCTTTGCTTAACTTAACTTCACAGAGAAAGATGGACTCAGAAACTGAGTCAGAATTATAAAACAAATAAATTCTGATTACTGTGTTAACTTTATATGTTAGTATTCAGCCTTGCTGCTTCCGGTTATTAAAAGGATGTAGGAGGAAAGACTGAACTGTTAAAATGGCATTGACTAGAAATTGAACCACTTGTTTAAAAGGTCAGAATTTAAGCAGAACTATACCATAGATAAAACATTCAGCATTTTCTGTCTACTATGATTTTAACTTATCAGTGAAAATTATAGTTGTCAGATTTAAAAATCACAGCCTATTGGACAGCTTTGGCAGAACCACATCAGAAATATCATGGTTAATTTAGATTTGCTAATAGACTTATCTTTTTTCACTTTTTATGTACACTATGGATTAAACCGATCTTTTATGTAAGCAAGAATGGAATTTCATTCCTCTTATACTAAGGCACACTTAGTCTAGTTTATGATTATGTTGCTCTAGAAGTCTGTAAAAACAAGAACTCCCCAGGAAGACAAAAATTTCTTGGTTGTCCTGAAAAAACAGAACTAGTATCAACCTCACTATTTTTTAACCTATAGTGAAATTTACAATTATCTCATTCAGAGACAAAAGTTACAGTATACCTTTTCACAGTAACAAAGAATTTGAAGTGACATATTATCCATGTACATACAGAACCACAGCATCACAGAATAGTTGAGGTTGGAAGGGACGTCTGGATGTCAACTGGTCCAACCCCCTGCTCACGTAGGGACAGCCGGAGTATGTCACTCAGGACCATGTCCAGGCAGCTTTTGAAGATCTCCAAGAAGAAAGCTTATCCCTTCCTTCAAAACCCTCTAGGTATTATGGGCACTAAAACATTTTCTGACACCTGCATCACCTTCCATTTAGAACACTTACCTGTTAATTACAGAATGAGAGAAAAAAAGTTTTCCACTATTAAATTTCTGCATCTGATTTCACAAAAAGCAATTCAACATCAAAACCACAAGCTTCTACAGCACCACTTACATAGACCTTATATACTGAAATGTAAGAGAAAGATCCTCAAAAATTCTGAGTCTGCAGTTGATCAAGCTTGTAATAGAAAACCTATTTACATGTATGTATGCCTAGAGGTGCAGCCAGCTTAGGAGAGCTGTGCTGCTCAGTGCTTTTAACATGCCAGAACATTTGAGATATGCATACTACATCTATCTACAGCAGCATCTTCTGATCCTGTAGAGGTAGTAGGCTATGTGTGGTCACACTAACAAGCAGGGGACAACACTGATTATAGATAGCATAGCAGTCACATCCCCTTGCTGGACCAGCAATGAGAATGCTACATCAGGAAACAAGATACTCTGTCACTTTCTCTATCAACCTGAGTGGACCGAAGCACAATGTTAATTCCCAAGCCAGAGTCATTACCAAAAGAACAACAGATGACAACTGGCTTGGATCAGGCTGCTTTCTGCCCCTTCTGCAGGCAGGAAGGAGTACAATGTTTTCTAGGAGAACAGAGAAAGAGAGAGAAAGCTAGCTTAATGATTAAAGACTCCTCTTGAGGGGCCAGATTTGGAGCTGTAGCAGGTTAATTGACTTCCAAAAAATAAATAAAATAAAATAAAATAAAATAAAATAAAATAAAATAAAATAAAATAAAATAAAATAAAATAAAATAAAATAAAAACAACCTGCGTTGTTAAAAAAACAGGCAGAAAACAGTACTGCACTGTCTGTATCTAAACACACAGCAATAAAGTAGCATCCATACTACAGACATGATTTGTGTAGCTGCATTGGAATTTGCCTTTCCGGATTATGAGTCACATTTTCAAAATGATGCCTAAGTAGGAATTGCAAGTAGATCTATGTCAACAAGAGACAGAGAAGTGATTTCAAAAATATTCATTCCATGGTGCTTTATATTTCTTAGCATAGATATACCACAGTCTGCATGCTAGCTATAGTGACTCCCATGCTTATGTATCTATATATTCTCATTGGAGAATTTATTCACTAAGGAACTTAGTCATCTAAACTCAAGCGCTTTAAAGTTAAGTGTGATGACATTTAATTTTACCACAACTACTCCCATTATAGAACTGTGCCCCAAATTATATAGGGACCATTTTTAAAAGTGACTAACAAATTGCTAACTGCCTTTCAATGAGACATAAGCTTTAAACATCAAATGCATCAAACTATTCAAAAAATTAGAAGTAATCATTGGAGTGGTATATATTTTCTAAGAACATGCCTTTTATCTCTTAAAACTGAAAAATCAGCTTCCTTTCCTGCCATCTTCCTGTTACATTTGTACTTCCAGACATTTCCCCTTTCTTTTTTCACTCTCTGATCCTTGCTGCCTTTCCTGTCTGTGCATCTTTAAAACTGAGCAGCTGAACCTCAGAGAGGGATAACTGCCGCATTTCCCTATGAAATCTAGCCATAGGAGGTATATTGGCAGCAGATTTTCAATGGAAACTGCCATTTCCACCCACAACCCAGCTGCCACATTTAAATCATGCTGTGTGGGGCTTCCACTCCCTTGGGAGGCTATTTTCATTTTGCTTCAGAGACTTTTCTACAGTCTAATAGAACTCAATGTCAGCTATAATAAGTAACATAATATACTGTAGTATTTTATTTTTTTTTTAAATCGTGATATGAGTCAAGTTGGAGCCTCACTACCCTGGACTGGAATGCGATGGAATTTAAATAGATTTTTTTTTTTTTGGCCTCAACTGACATCCTTCCTTTCATCACATATATGAAAAAAGGCCAGATTAAGGGAAGGCCATTTAGGCCCTTCTAGGCATCTTGCTTTTGGAGTCATGTGATTAAGCCAATAGGTAAGCTTTTATTTTTTAGAACAGAGTATTTCCATTTTTTCTAGTCATTAGTAAACCTTGAGGGGAAAATAAATAAATAAATAAAAATGAACTGAGCTTAAGAGAGACAGTTTTGTCCCTTGAGTTTGCCAATCGCACAAGCCAATTCCTCTAGGACAGGTGACCTTGTATAGTAGTGGAAATACTACCTGCAGGTAGTATCAGGAGTTCCCTGATACTACAACAGTGCAACCACCATGTGTTTCAGAAGGAGACTAGTCTCGTAGGTTATCAGCACAAGCAAATATATCTCTTTCAAGCTGTAAGTCAGGGGTGGGGGGAGCAGGGGGAGTGCAATAACATCCTCTCTGAGGATGTAATAATACTCTCCAATGCCTACTTTGCACAGGGTAGAAAAGCTTAACCCATTATATTTGTGTCTCTTGAGGTATATGCCCCATTACTGCAACACTGAGCTAAAGTTAGGACAGGACAACTGTGTGGGTTGCATTACTCTAATGTAACTCTAACAGAAACTGTTAATAGGGACTGTTGAAAAGTACGTAATACTAAAATAGCTGTATCCAAGAGGCCTACAAGATAGTACAGCAATTACCATAAAGTCTTGGTTACAAGTTTGTGTTTATAACCTTGCGCAGAGTAGTAAGCAGAAAGGCACAATGGCTAGTATCAAAATTTTGTCCTAGAAAGCTCAAGCAGGTATAATGATAAAGGTATTTTAGAAATTCTCTTTATGCTAAACAGATTTTTATGTGAATTAATTAATTAATTAATTTAATTTATTTATTTATTTGGTTTAGAGCCCACCAAGAAAGAAAGCACCTTTAAAGATAATGTAGAGGGTAAACTTCTAGCTTCCTCATAATCACATGTTTTCTAAATGCATATTAATGATGATGAACATTTTTACAAAGAGACTAATTTTAGCTGCAGCTCCATAATGCATAAAGTACAGGGAATGCTGTCATTTCTATTCTGTCTTAGAATAATCATGTTTTCTCTGTACTACAGAAAGGCACATTCTTTTTTCTTTTCCAAAATAGGGAGATTTAAACATCTCAATCCTCTAACAACCAGAATTTAGAATATTTCACACTTGAATGACTCCTAACCAGCCATGCAATACAAAGAGCAGTGTCCTGTAGCTTGTGTTGGAAGTGAGAATCCAGTACATAAGCGCTGAAGTGGTTGCAGCTTGTATCATTTTGTTTTTGTCATTTTTTTTTATGTTATTTCAGATGTTTACTGATGACAGTCCCATTCTTGCATTAGAAGACTGGTCCACAGTATTATTATTTTCATTGTCTGTATTCCTTAGCTGTTAGCTTTTTGGAACAAGTAAGATACTTATTGCTATAGTTACGGGAAAATTGGTGTATCCTCTTTCTTAATTCTCTGCCATATATCTTTCTTAGTTAAAATTAAGTTGGGAGATAGTGCTATTGTATATTCATGTAGAGATAACAGAACAAGTATTCATGATAGAAATCAATAGCTGATGGTCTCATTATAGTAGCCTTACATTAGAGATGCAGTAAATGACAGCATACCCTGTTACTCAATACTTAAGTACATGCTAGAATGATAGTTTGACCTGCTGTGTTGTTGTTAAATATGATCTATCGAGTCTGTGTCTAAGGGTGTTGATTGTACTAATGTGTATCTAGCCGTGTTGTTAAATGATTGACAGTATAACAACATGAATCGCCTTTGATTTCCAACAGTTTATTCCCCTTGAATTTTGAATGCTTGAACTGAGCATGCTGAATATCTTAAAAGCAATTGCTTTTAACATTTTGGAATAGAAATGTTTCATATTATGTCCAAGGCTCAAACATCATGACTATGCAAAGATCTGTTGTAACAGATAGATGCAGTCTTGTAGTATTTTCTAACTCTTTCAGATTGGTGAAAGATTGATTCTGAACTTTTCCCATATTACAACACCACATTATCATGAAAAGAAAAAAAAAAAAGAATGGGAAACTGTTTTGCCCTCTATCTGTAAACAGAATTGTCATTACCACTGAGGTTGAAAATATAAGATGCACACAAATCAGGACATCTTAGCAGCTCTGCATAGTGCTTTGATTTAGCTCAAAGTAGCCAATCTCATTTTTATCTGTTTGTAGAAAAACAGAGGTTTTTCCTTCCTGATGTTTTTATTCTAGTTCAGGTTTCTTAAATAAACATAAAATAAAGTTTACAATTTGACCTTAGTGCAGAAACCAGTGTTCTTTCATTTAGTGCAGAAATTGTCCATGGCTTTGCATGTTTCAATTCTTACATATCTGGGTTATATTTAAATAAACATCAGAGTGTTCAGAATCAATAGCAACTTAGAAAAACTTGATTATCTGCATTTCACCTAAAGAATCAATATGAGTCATTAAACTTGTTCTCTTTGGATTATCCTAGTCTCTCTGGTCATTCCCTGTATTCAAGCAATGGCAATGGCAATAAGAAGTAGTCTCTTGTGACTTTTGGCTCTTACACACAGTTGGGTATTTGCCATTCTAAGATTTGTACAGCTACAAATTTGTTTGACATTAGATCAGGCAGATATTTTTTGAAAGAAAGACAAGATATAGGGAGGAGAATTATTCATGTTGTTATACGGCAGCTGTGTGAAGGAAGTAGGCTGAATTTTGTTTTTCTCTTTATTAAAATATTGTAGTGCTTGTTTATAAAATCTGCTAAGTACTATATTTGTTAGGGATGGACATACAGCTTTTAAAATAATGAGAGGATCTAATGGGATGATTTCTGTCATATGTCAGATTCCTCAGTGGTAGAAATGTAAGCTAAATCACCATTAACTCCCTTTATTTTCAGTGGCAAGAGATAGGCAAAGTGTCTAAAAAAGGTGAGATGAATTGTCTCCCAAGAGATTCCAGCTTCTCTGCATTGACTACAAAGGAAACTTAACATGACATGTATAGACTTCGGTTTTAGAATCCTAGGGGTAGGTTACATCCATGACATCATAAGTCATGGGGCAATCAGATATTATATTGATTTATTTACATAAATACTTTTGAATAATCTGCAACTGCAGGGCATGTACTTTGCTAACCTGTGCTGCCACTTAGGCTTTCAGTCTTATGATTTGTTACATTTGTTTTTCACATCTTGCTTTAAATGAGCTCTCCAGGGCTGAGATTTTTCCAGTGTATTTGTACAACACCATTACTGTGCCTTATTTTTCTTCACTGAACACCTATGGGATTTAACTAATTAAATAAACCTATTGTTTAAATGGGTCAATTGCCACAAAACCAAAAGTTTCATTTCAGTTGTCAAGTCCCAAGAGCAGAGATACTTTGGTGATGGGTAAAATGATGTATCTGGAGGCTAAATGAGCCACTAAGTTTGCCACTGTTCATCATGGAGTTTCAGTGAATTAGAGTGGGAAGGTGCCGAACATCTAAGATGCATAGGATCCAGTTAAAGATCTTCATGTAGACTTAAGTTACTGTGTCTGTATTGACTACATCAAAGATAGCCTTCTTTGTTTTGTTTAAAAACGCCTACTTCAATATTAGAATTTCCTAAAACAAAAAACAAACAAACAAACAAACACTTAAAATCAAACTTGGGGCTCCATTAATTCATTTCACATTTGTCCTGTGATTCTATGTTCCTGTTGATACTCCCAGGCAATTTTTGTAATGTTGTTTTTTAAAAATACTAATTATTCTTTAGTACTTAGTTAGTTAAATTATGCTATACACATGAGTAGATCTGTGGTATATTTGTGGCTACTTATATGCTTAAAAATGCTCTGAGGTGCAAAATGATTGATTTGCCTTTTAGAGCTCTGTGAAGTAAATATAACATCTGGTACCTTTACATTTGAGATCCAGCATGCTTCTGGATGCTTCCATAATATTTCTTACTGGTCAGTAATGGAGTACACAAATATTTGAAATTCAAGAAGGATAAAGGGGATAATCAAATTCTCTACATTTCACCATTCATATTGGTCATGCTCATACCTGTTCAGGTCTATTAATAATTTTCACTTAACTGCAATACCATTATATACACACCTAATCTGTACAACTAAAGATGTAGTGTTTTGACACTTCTTACATAGAAAACTTTTTTTGTCTTTAATAATCTGATTTATTGAACCAGAAGCAGAAGCTCATAGGAAAGTTTGAAACACAGCAAAGCTGCAGAGATGAGATTACCATATTTTAAATTTCATTTTTAACTTTTTATTACAGTTTAAATAGATATTAATGTGGTCCCACTTTTAGGAAAATATTCAAGCATTTAAAATGTGGATGGGAACACAGATTTTCAAAATACTGACTCTGGATTTGTGCCTGACTCCCACTGAAAAGATAGGGGTGAGGGCAGTCATTCTGTAAGCAGTATTAGATGTTATGGTGCTTGGTAGTGCAATGATTGCAAGAAGCATGCCTGATTCTGGAACAGTATTCAAGGCTCTGGCTCAGTTGCCAGCAGGTTCCTGGAAAGCAGATTAAGGTAAACTACTCTTCTAGGTTGGGATTCCTAACAGGCAGGGTACAAAGAATTTTAATCCAGCCAGTTGGAAGTACTAAAACCAATGTCCTAACTCTGTTTTATAATCTGCAATTAGCCATCTCTGTGAAATAATGACTCAAAAAAAGAATGTCCTTCTTGAACTTTGATTTGTTGCTTTTCCTTTTTCTCTTATGTAGCTTAGTGGTTAATGTGTTGGACAAAGTTCTTTACCCTTCCCAGCCTGGGAAGATTTGAATCAATACCTCCCATGTTCCATGACAGTACTTGGGCACTATGCTGGACATCTCTGGGGTAGAGAAGTCTTCTGATCAGTACAGCCTAGAAAGCAAAAGTAATTTCCCAGAAGGAAGTTTGACTCTACAGTCTGTTACCACTGTCCACTGAGTTTGCTGCTCATGCCTGTAGTAATTTGGCATACTTTAAGCAATCAGTTGTTCAAATGGGAAAGGAAAATTGTCCTCAGCTGACAGATTTTATTCTCACAATTGAGTAGGCAAATTGCTAGACTGGAGTAAATCTCTTTCTCTGAATTTATGATACTTTCAATCCTATCAATTCAGTGGTCCAGCTTCAATGACAGTGCTACCATTTCTTCCTTAGAATAGCACATGGTCTGCTGGGAAGGGCATCCTCCTGGAGTGCAGGGAGTGTATGTTCAAGCCATAGGTGTTCGTGGAGTCTAAATACCTTATTTTCTTGTCTACTGGTAACAACTGATAGTATAAGTCCCTTAAAGCCAAAGGTAGTCACTGCTTTGAGAGTGATTTAAAGTTTTATGCAAATTAATTAGCTTTGCTCATTCTTTGAAGACTTGTTAGAACAATTATCTGCAAAATTCCTATTTTCTGTATACCCTAAAATACTTCATCTGCAGGTATGGATTTGAAAGCTATATAGACCAAACCAAAAATAATACTTATGGCATTCAGTAGGATATGTTTAAGTGCTCTGGGAACTTTCTGCCTGTAACGTTATGGTGAAGTCTGCTTCCAGACTCTTCCTAATTTCCTATCCTCAATTGTATACAATTCCACCTCAGTACCAATTCATATGCTTAAGTGGTTTATTAAATGTTTTTTGATAACCTTAGTCTACTTATGTCTATAGTACATTTTTAGGTTATGCTTTACATTAAAATAAATTCTGATGTGAAATAAATAAATAAATAAATAAATAAATGAGTAGCAGCACTGTTTCTGGAGTTACTTTTTAGCTTAAAAAAAAAAAAAAATCTAAGCTTTTTCAAATTACTAAATCAGTACAAAAAATGAGAAAAAATGAGAAAGAAAAAAAAAAAGAGAGAATCCTCTAAAATACAGTGTTATTCTGATTTAGGACATAATATTGCCATCATCTTATTTTCTTGAGTTAGGTATTATAGCACAAGACTTCTGAAATAGGAGATTCAATAGAAAAGAGATACAAATGTAAAAAGAAGACTGGTAAACGTGATAAATAGTAATCACTTTATCTAAATTAGGTACTTAAAGTTGACTGAATTATTACTTGTCACATATTCTCCCTTTATAATCCATATAGGGAAACAGACACTCTAAGTGGAAAGTTTCCTCCAGATATAGATGTCATGTCCCACTTTTCATATGTGAGGTACGATATCATTTAGAGAATATAAATCAATAATTTGATTGAGAAAATTTCCTATATTTCTCTGATCCTATACAATTATAGTTAGAGATGTTTAATTGTTATAGTTTATAAATAGTAATCATACTAATTATGTTGCGAATTAGAACTAAATTAGTAAAACATTACATTAACAATCAAGTTCAACTCTGAAAGAAATACGCATTTTCTGATGAAGAATCCTCCTAAATGTAAGAGTGAGTGACACCAAATGTTTTTTAATGAAGAAAAAAAAATATTGAGAGTTAAAAACATACCATAAATCATCTTCTAACTAAGGAATATAAATTCGTATATTATGTCTTCAATTTCTTCAGTTATTAATGTCTATATATCTAATGTCTCTTGGAGCTTATCACTATGAAAGTCAACAATGTTCTTTCCACAGGAATTATTCATGATAGATTTCAAAAAACTCAGATGACTTAGACATACATTCAAGAAGTGTGGAATATTCAAAAGTGTATTTCAGGAAACCCAAATATATATTGCACTGAAAGCCATGAGAACTGAAGCTTAAGGGGAAAATAAGACAAACATAGCTGACCAGGGAAATACTGTGAGCAATAAAGGAATGGATAAAGGCATACATGACAGATAAATCAATGAGGTCATTGTATGAGCAGGGATGAACAAGTCTCAAATATAAGCAAATAAGGGAATGATCACAAACGACAAAATTGAAAATTGCAGGAGCTATAAGGAAAACAATAACAGATTTTACAAATATATGAAGAACAAGAGGTCAATGAGAGAGACTGTAGTCTCTGTATGTGATTGTGAGGGGAAGTCAGTGACTGATGAAGGGAAGCTGAAGACTGCTGCGAAGCTGAACATTTCCTTTCCCTCGACATGCTTACCAGAGGGAAAATGCCAGAAACAGAGAAGTGTCCTGGAGGCAGAATCTGAAAAATTAATGAAACAAAAGCTGATAGCAGAACAGGTTAAAAAAAAAAAAAAGAAAATAGGACAGCTAAATAGTAGGTTCTAAGTTTGGTTTCCTGTTTCCCAGGCTTCTGAAAGACTTCAATAATATGTTTTTTTCAACAGACTCTGAGGTCTATAATATATGAGGTAAATATGAGGTATATGAAGTTTATAGCTGAAGAGAAGGGCTCCAGTGCAAGACAGTATTTTAAAGGTTTTATGAGAATAATACAGGCAATGGTAGCTTTATAAACTATAAATCCAAGCACAGGAAAAAAAAAAAAAATCAGGACTGTAGACAAAATAGGCAGCAGAATTGGGAACTAATTGGGAAAGAGTTTACAAAAGCTGAGTCATAATTAACTAATATAAGTGATTTCCTTGGAAAAGACAATGAGAATAGATGATTGAAAAGCTAAAGTCAAATTCACAACTTTATTTGAATATTTATGTTACAAGTAGTTATTTAATTAGATTTATTAAAGTAGTAAACCAGACCAAGTAGCTAACCAATGTTGATTTCCACTGCTGTTTATGCCCAGGTCTGAATCCTGAGTAATGTCTTTGATTCTCACATACTTTATAAAATATTGTACACAAAAGCATAAAGCTGTAAAAAGAGATAACAGATGACCACAACTGGTAATGTCAACTTCTTTCTACTTTTGACCAATTATTCATATTCTAAGAGCCATAGAATAGTATTTAGATGCAAAAATTAAGCACTTCAAATCAAAGCAGATGGAGTTACCCTACCATCTTCTTCCCCAGTCCCCAAACTAATGAAATTTTAAAGGGCGCTATTTGGGGCCACTGCTAGATGAACAGTTTTCACAGTTTAATGACCTTAGTCAAAGAATGTGGTAGGCTGGGACTAGTGTTCTGGCTTTAATGTGACAGAATTTAAGTTTGCATCATCTCCAATGGTCAAATGTTTTCACACCTAAGAATCTACTTCTGCACTTTAGCCTTGACAATTTTATCTCAGAGCTGCCTAAAGTGTCATCAGCACCTCTTATTATGATATGCTGGAAGAACTGACTGAATGGTACAATGGTACAGCTCAAAAGATTGGAGTGAATGAGACTACATCTGGCTTGTGAACACACTAGGGGTGTTCACCAGCTCTCAGTGTTAGGGCCAGTTCTGTTCAATGTTTTTATCAATGATCTGGATGCAGGAATTGAAAGCATATTTAGTAAATTTGTTGAAAATAATGAACTGTGAAGTGCTGTTGACTGTCTTGAGGGAGAAGAGGTTTTGCAGAGTGATCTAGGTAGGCTGGAGCTTTGGACCATCAGCAACAGCATGAAATTCAACAAGAACAACTGCTGGCTTCTGCACTTGGGACTGAGTAATGCTGGACACAGTTACACACTGGGAGATGAGTGGCTGGAGAGTAGCCCTGACAAAAGAGGAATCTTGGCATGACAATTAACAGTAGGCTCAACATGAGACAGTAACATGCTGTGGGGGCCAGGAGGACAAACTGTATTCTGGGGTGCATTAACACAGCATAACTAGCCAGTCTACTATATTTAGTGTTGGTGAGGCCTCCCTTTGAATATTGTGTTCAGTCCTATAAAAAGGATGCTGAGGTCCTTGAAAATGTCCAGAGGAGGGTAACAAAACTGGTAAAAGAACCGGAAGGCATGTCCTATGAAGAGTGACTGGGGTCACCTGCTTTTTTTAGTCTGAAGGTTGAGGGGTGACCTCATTGCTCTCTGCTTCTTGAGGAGAAGTGAAGAGCGAGGTGCTCACCTTTTCCTCCTCGTATCTAGTGACAGGCCATGTGGGAATACTAAAAAAAAAAGTACTACTAAAGTACTACTAGCTTTTAGTACTACTAAAAGCTATGCCAGAAGGAAAATCTTGCTTACTGAGAGGGTAGTTAAACACTGGAAAAAGCTTTCTGAAAAGGTGGTTGATGTTTATTGATTGATTCATGTTTAATAACTGTTTTGGATAATGATTTTAAGTATGTGTTTTAACTTTGCGTCAGCCCTGAAGCAGTCTGACAGTCGGACATGATCTTTGTAGGTCCCTTCTAACTTAAACTATTTTATTCTGATCTGTTGCATTCTGTTCTGTTCTAATGTTATGATAAGAGAAAAAAAAGGAATGCTGGAGATAGTTGGGGCTAAGCCTACTCTCATCTTTGAAAATAAATATCAGGGTTTTGTGAAAATATCACTTAATGATACTGGCATTAAAGAAGCTGTAATGAGGATAATATACATCACAAGAAGGAACAAAACCAAGACAAGAAAGCATGACACATCCACTCAATTAATGTTATCCTGTCTTCTTAAATTGCACTGAATGCAAGTTTCTAAAATCTGCATAATGTCCAAGCTGTGACTTACACCTGTTTTCCAGGATTGCAACCTGCTGGGCACCTAACTGAAATAGGTACCTCTGTTACCATTTCCCTGGGCACTACACACACATTGAAATTCTAGTTCTGAGGAAAAAAATGCCTGCCTTAGAAGTCAGAGCTCCATATAGATAGTTCAGGTATGCAGTTCCTGAACTCCTCCCATAGCACCAGGGGATGCTCCAGAATAAACCTGGAGTGGTCAGAACTACAACAGCATTCTTTTTCCACAAGTTTTAGACACTGTCTAGATTTAATTCCTGTTTCTGCCCTGACTGTGATAAGGTGGGATATTCTCCATGAAAATCATTTCTGCCATTCCACTCGACTCTGAGCAGCTGAGTGTTTACTAAGAGTAGGAGTCACAGGGCAAGAGTCAGGACAGTCAGCAGTAGTGTGAAGCTAGGGACAAGGATTTCTGCCTAACATGTAGACTTCATGTTGAAGCATGCTTAGATACAAACAAGGAAGGAAGGAAGGAAGGAAGGAAGGAAGGAAGGAAGGAAGGAAGGAAGGAAGGAAGAAAAAGAAAAAGAGAAAGAGAGAAAGAGAGAAAGAGAGAAAGAAAGAGAGAGAGAAAGAGAGAGAGAAAGAGAGAGAGAAAGAGAGAGAGAAAGAGAGAAAGAGAGAAAGAGAGAAAGAGAGAAAGAGAAAGAGAGAAGAGAGAGAGAGAAAGAGAGAAAGAGAGAAAGAAAGAGAGAAAGAAAGAGAGAGAGAAAGAGAGAAAGAGAGAAAGAGAGAAAGAAAAGAAAGAGAGAAAGAAAGAGAGAAAGAAAGAGAGAAAGAGAGAGAAGAGAAGAGAGAGCGAGAGAGCGAGAGAGCGAGAGAGCGAGAGAGCGAGCGAGAGAAAGAAAGAGAGAAAGAGAGAAAGAGAAAGAGAGAAAGAGAGAGAGAGAAAGAAAGAAAGAAAGAAAGAAAGAAAGAAAGAAAGAAAGAAAGAAAGAAAGAAAGAAAGAAAGAAGGAAGGAAGGAAGGAAGGAAGGAAGGAAGGAAGGAAGGAAGGAAGGAAGGAAGGAAGGAAGGAAGGAAAAAGAAAGAAAGAAAGAAAGAAAGAAAGAAAGAAAGAAAGAAAGAAAGAAAGAAAGAAAGAAAGAAAGAAAGAAAGAAAGAAAGAAAGAAAGAAAGAAAGAAAAGAAAGAAAGAGAAGCTTCCCAGGTTTAAGACACAACAGCAGTAAGGGTTTGAGATTTTGTTTGCTTACTGTGTATCAGACTTAGATTCTTGGAGCTCTTCTTTTAGAAAGGGGTGTTCTTCCCCAGGATATGCTCCAACCTGCTGGTTGGAGCTTGTTCCTAGGATCTGGAACGTGTATGAGGTCTATTCCCCTTCTAGCCAACACCATTAGTCCTGAACCTCTGTGTTGATTTCTGGAAACTATGTATCATCAGTGCTACCTTGACTAGCTACCTTGACTGGCTGCCATGTGCCCACCAAGCTGCTCTCTCACTCCACCTCTTTAACAAGATGGGGAGAAAATATAATGAAAAAAATCATGGGTCAAGATGAGGTCAGGGGGATCGTTCTCCAGTTACCATCATGGGAAAAACTGACTTGATTTAAGGAAGATTATTTATTGCCAATTAATAACAGAGAAGGAGAGTAAGAAACAAAGACAAAATGAAAACACCTTCACCACGTCTTCCCAGGCTCAAATTCATTCCTTCTCTCCTTACCTGCTTTGCATCACTGGGGGGTGGGGAATGGGGTCGATGTCAGCACTTATTCTCTGCCACTCCTTACTCCTCATGTTCTTCCCCAGCTCCACCATGGGCACAATTCCGCAGGCTGCAGTTCCTGCCAGCAACCTACTCCCATGTTGTTTCTCCACAGGCTGCTTTCAGAGCACATCCACCTGCTGCGGCATGTGGCCCTCCATGGGATGCAGCATGGATATTGCCTCTGTTGCCTGAAGCACCTCCTTCCCCTCCCTCTGCACTGACCTCTCTGGCTGTAGAGTTGTTTCTCTCTTGTTTTCCTCACTTCTCTCTTATTGATGCATAGTATTTTTTGATCTTTCTTAAATATGTTTCTCAGAGGAAACTAAGCCCAGCCATGCCCTACACTGGGGCAGTTGGAGCCAGCTGGAACCAGCCATTTTCAGGCCTCTCCTCACAGAGGCCACCCCACATACCTATGTAAATCCAATCCACATGCTCAAAAGCAAAATGAGGATAACTGGGATCTGTCTAGATGGAGGTATCTAAGTGTTACTCTGTATTTTCTAACAGTGTTTCCCATTATGAAAACCAACTTTTGTGACTGCACCTGATCCTTAGATAAATGTGAGCCAGGCTGACTGAGCCAGCCCTACTGTGAACAAGGGCTTTAAAATTCACATAAGACAAGGGTTAAGTTAGGCACTTAGATAAAATGGGCTGCTTGTTACCTAAATAGCAGTTTAAGTAATTGGAATGTATAGCTGCCAGGATGTGATTAAATCAGACCAAAATGCAGACATCACAAAGAGCACATCTGTAGTACTAAATGCTGTGACAAGTCCTATTTTTCAGTGGTCTGTTAATAGAAAATGAAGCATTAACACAGTAGAAGAAAATGATAAAGATCCTCAGTGTTTTGTAATCTTGATAAAGGGTATAAAAATGTAATGTAATAAGGAAGATATAAGTAGATATGCATAAAAGGCTAGAAAAAAAAAACACATTTGGAATGTCACAAAAAATAGTTACTCTGAAGAAACAGTTTAAAAAGCAATGTGGTTTGAGTAGCACTTAAAATCAAACAACAAAGAAGACAAAAGAGAAAGTTCTTTAAACAAAAAAAGTGATAGTGGTTACAACAAGAGGTGACTACAGTCAACAAACACAGATCATACATCTTTAAGAAACAGGTAGCTACTCCAGTAGAAGACCAGAACTCTGAAATTTTGCTTATGTTAAAATGTGCTAACATGTGAAGAGAAGATGTACTCAGCTTTGAAAAAAAAAAAAAAAATTTACTTCCTTCACTGACAAAGGATTTAATATATTGTTTCATTTTTTTTGGTGTGACAACACTTTCAGCATTGTCCATTAAACTGTTAGTTCTGGTTGTGTTGGGGAGCTTTCATTCCCATTTATTCAGCCTTGTAACGTATAATGAAGATGAACAGTGGAGAATTTAAGAGCAGTTCATCATTTGTAATAATAACAACAAAAAGTGTTAAAAATGCATTTGTATTTTCTTTAATTAAATACCACTCAAACATGTATGCATTTTAAATGATCAAAACCTTTCTAAATATTAGAAAATTATGAAGCATTGTTTTCTTCCTGATTGTTATATTGATAGCTAACAGGTAGTGCCATTTTGTTTGTTTGTTTGTTTGCTTTTTTTTTTTTTAAACATATCAATCTGCCCTAGAAAAAAAAAAAAAAAGTCTAACACACAGAAAACAGAAAAGAAAAAGAAGGAAAAACACACATTTGTATCTACACTGTTTCAAGCAAATAATAATTATTTGCAAGTTCACAGGTTTTGTGAATATCTTCCACCCTGGTCATCATTGCCTAAGCAAAGTTTTGGTTTGAAAACATGCATTTTGAGAACAGGAACCAATCATGTTATAGAAATTAGAATAAATGGCTAAATGATGTGAATTATCCTACAGAAATTTTTAGGATAGTGTAATAATTTGCATCTTTTATTTTCCACAGTGTTTACGGCTGTCCTTTGGCAAAAAAACGAAAAACGCAAGATAAGCAACCACAAGAACCAGCTCCCAAAAGAAAACCCTTTGTGGTTAAAGCAGACAACTCCTCAGTAGATGAGTGCTATGAAACTGATGGAACAGAGGAGATGGATGAAAAGGAAGAGGAAGAGGAGGAAGAAGATGAAGAAGAGGAGGAATATTCTGATGACAATGAGGAGCAAGGTGATGAAGAGGAGGAAGATGAGGAGATAGATCGAGAAGAAGAAGAAGAGATTGAAGAGGAAGAAGAGGAGGATGAAGAGGAAGGTGAAGATGTAGAGGATGAAGAGGAGGAGGAAGAAGAGGAGGAGGAAGAAGAAGAGGAGGAGGAAGAACGTGGTAATAATCAGAGTATTAGTAAAAAGTAAACACTATGTGTTTTCTGGGTTAATCTTCTAGTGTGGTGTTTGAGGATTTAGCTGTGCAGTTCTCATTAAAGCTAATGGAAGTCATGCAGTTAAATCTCTCTGCTCCACACTGAAAATATACCCCACTGTGTTCTCTTAACATTTATTTTAATGTCTGTCTTCCAAATATTTTTGATACACCAGCACTCACATTTCAAACAAGGAGGGTGGAGGTGTATTTGTGTAAAAAATACTTGCATAAAATGTAATCCTGATAGTGGATTAATGCATGCAGGTACCAGAAGAATATTCACAAAGGTACAAGCAAAGCATCAGCTACAGCTGGGTGCCTGTACTGATCATTTGCAAATGTATTTGCTGGATCTGCTTATGTAATGTCAATGATTGCCCACATAAATGCTGTCACAAGTTTTCACATAATTTTTCTGAGCAAAAACAGGCCTCTCCCCTTTGAAATTTTTGTCCCAAACTTCCCAGCCCCACCCTCCACCAAGAAACTATTCAGAATGAAGTGTTATGATATACTTTGGTTCTTTGAGACTTGGATGCTGTGTACTTTAGTTGATTCTATTGAAAATACAGAGAGAGAGGTTTAAATAGATAAAGTCCTTCTAAAATTGATATATATTGGTTATGATACCTTGGCAAAAGTGCCCTTTATACATACAGGTCACTGGTAGTAAGTGAATTGATGTAATAGCAATGTAATGTAAGCTATGAAACACTCTTTTCTTGGGGATATTGGACTCTATATAACCAGTATTTTCAAAATATATAATCAGTGTCCATTTACTCGAGAATCCTTATGCTGATGACAGACATCATAATGCACTGGGGTGAAATTGAAGAATCATGCAAAAATTAATGAGCTATCTAAAAAGTATTTTGTTCCCATTTCCAGGGAACACGTTTTTGGTTGGGTAGATTCACCTTTCTAACCAATAAAAATATAAGAAAAGCTTTCAGCACTCCTCAGTTGGATTCCTCTTAGGAACCAGGTATGAAAGTTGTATGACTTTTGTTTCAGCATTCTGTAAGGTCAGATCTTAAATCTTATAGGAATACTTTGAAAGTATTCTTTCCATTCGGGCAAGATGGTGGCTAGCTGTGTGGCTATAAGCATTTTCTCAGGTACCTGAATCTATAGCATATTCTCAATTGCTTAAATTTGTCAGCAAAACTGATAGAACATACATGGCCAATTTCAAAAGTTTGGTGCAACAAGGAAGCCATTTCCTTTTGCAGGGAACTTTGCTTCTTTCAGAATCTGAAAGAGAAGCTGTATTAGATCAATCTGATGTGCAATTGCTACTGCTATTCTGATGGGCAAGTGGAGGAAGTCTAGCAGTTCCTTTAAGATATAATGGTGACTGAACTTTTCAATGCTTAGTTCATGGTGCAACTGCTGCTGTGTTTTCAGCTAACATGAAAAATTTTAAATCTACACTATCAAAAATATAAGGAAAAAAATAAGTGAAACTCAAAAGCTCAAGTAAATTACTATTGGTGTGCCATCAGGCTTGATACTCAGCTTACTTCTACTATCATTATGAAACACAGTGGCTTACTTGTTCCAACACAGTTACACATGCAGTTAGCCATTCTAATCAACCTAAAGAGGCTGACATTGCTTTTTGACTGCTTTCCTTCCATAAATAGTAGGCTGTGGTTAAGAACTGCAAGAATATTGCAAAGATGCCTGTATTAGCTGCTTTGCATAATGCTTGGAATTAAAACTTACACCGGTTAAGTTTTTCTTAGGATCCCATGTTATTCTGGAATTAATACACATATTCATTGATATCTATGTGTATTTCTTCTATGTCAAATATCAATCATTAGGAAAAAGGCTCAAAAATGTGAAAAGTGATAATAGAATTTTATAAGAAAAGTATTATAAGATCTTCTATTATTTTATCTATTAGATATCTATTATTATATTATCTTATTATTATAAGATAAGAATCAACATAGTAATCATTATGTGGACAAACCCAGTTAGAGTACAGCTGATTTACAAGTTAGCATTAGTTAATGTTAATTAGTTAATTAGTTAATTAGTTAATTAGTTAATTAGAGTTAGCATTAATTAATGAGGAAGGTAATACAGAGTTCCTTATGGCTCTGCCAGAGAGTGGGGAGATTAATAACAGAGTTTGTTCTTGGTGAGGTCTAGAAGCTAATTAATAAAACAGATTTGTTTAGATAGTTTATTTCTTATTTATTTTGATAAGGATCCTGATGTTTTACTTTCTTCTGCTTATAACATTAGCAACACTGGTAGAATCTGGACTGTTGATTTTCCAGAGAAATGAGGTGCAAAGTTAGGAGTTCTAAAAATACATGGGCTGAATATGGCACTTGCCTTTATCTGTTGACTGTATGGGAAAATTAGGTCTGTCAACTCTGAATTTAGTAGTCTGAATCACTCACTGCTCACTACAATTTAGATATTGTAGTAAACCACCATCCAGCTTCTAAGGCATCTTAGCAGGAAGTATCTTACTGTTGCTTTTCCTAGAAACAAAACGTAGAATTGAACAATGGACACTAGAATACCTGCACAGCTCTAATCAAAGTTTCTGTCACTTGTGCTGTAGATTACAACCATAAGTAAATGTACTCTGTGGACAATACAGCTAACATCATAAGTAGTAGTGATAGAAGAATTCCATCAACAAGTACAGAATTACAGACCCAGTAATTAAGGGGAAAAAAAATAAAAGCAAGGCACTTTGCTGTTTCTTAGACCAAACTCAGTTTTCTGTTAGAAAAGGATTAATCTTGAGAAATTCCAGTAAACACACTGGCATCTCACTGCTCATATTTTTTTAAAAACTAAAGTGAATTTTGGATGGGATTCTCAGAGGATTGTATGTAATACAGGTATATAATTCTTACTGAAAACCTTGGGCATTCACTGAAAACATCTCATCCTTTTGGAAAATCACATCTTTCTAGCCTTGTCATTGATAAACTAAAGGACTTGCGAAATAAGGAAGTATCCTAAAGCAACACTCTTACAATTCTCAAAATACCAATTAAAAACAAAACAAAACCCCTCTTTTAGATCTGACTCCCAAATTCTGTGCTCATATGTCTCTATATAGTCCATTGAATTAAAATTAATGCTTATAATTCCCTGGCAGTGGCAAAACATATCCTCTTTCAGTTTCCATTAAATGTACCGAATGTCCTTAAGAACGAGTATCTATCATCTATGGGTCAATTATTTATTGAGAAGCCCTTATGTTCAGCTCTACCTTTAGAGGAAAGATGAATCTTTCCAATCTCTTATATTCAAGAAAAAAAAAAATAATAATTAAAAAAAAAAAAAGCAGATATGACCTTTGTTAAGATAGCCAAACCTGTAAATTATAATACGAATGGGAAGTAAAAAAGAAAGAGTAAGAGAAAAGGCTGCTTCTGGAGTGCCCCTTCTCTATGATGGTGACTGCTGAAAATCTTTGCTGAAAATCTGAAGGGCACATTTGATTTGCAAGGCAAACTGAAGTGCTTTCTCCTGAGCTCACTTCAGGTAGTTGGGTTCCAAAGACTGTTTCACAAAGCTTTTCTATTATAGAAAGAAATCTCCGCTGGAGGAGCTCCAGGAACAGATGTTCCAAGGCACCATTTAGCCCATATCACATGAAGACATTCAAGATGGCTTGTACTTCAGGTATTTCATAATCCGCCAGGGGCAGGAGGAGTCAGGCTTATTCGAGATCTAAAGAAACTCAATACATCAATCAAATCCATTTCACAAACAATACTACATAACTGAATGCAGTTTCTCAGAAGGTGAAATTGTATAGAAGGATGTATAAATCTTTTAGAAATCCCCTACATTTTCTAACAAAACCAAGATAGCTGGCATATACAATATACTAATATGTGGTACTGCACCTACTTTATCAAGTGAAACATGTTGAGAAAATACCTGTAAAACAGAAATAGCAGTATCAATACATTTTTTGGTTGTGTTTTGTTTGTTTGTTTGTTTTTAAGTGAAGACTTTTTACATGAAAGTAGAGATGGTGTACCAGTTTTCACATTTCTTTAAATTTCAGGATTATTTTTAATAATCTGGTAAAATGTTTTTGGTTGGTTGCTTTGGGGTTTGATTGTTGTTGTTTTGTTTTGGTTGGTTTGTTTTTTGTTTTTCCTCCACTAGCATAAACTAGACACAGACACACAGGCACTCATAATTTGAAGTCCACCTGTCAACATGAGTACCATGCCCTCCTCTGTCTTCCTGGTGCCTTCATCATGCTTCTGCACCACTTATTTTTGTCACTTCAAGAGGAAACACAAACACCAATCACATGCTGAGGAAATAGTGCTAGTACACAGCTTTCCAGCTGTCCTTGCAACTGAAGGCACTCAACATTTCATAAAATAAAGATGACAGATCTGTATTATCAATGGGGTCTGTCCAACCCAATGACCACTAACCATTTATTTAAATTATTAGCAGGAAAGTGGTTCACTATTGGTGAACACAGTGAGTGTTCAGTAATAAACAGAACAAAGAGCTGGACTTATATGTACCTCATAGGCAAAACACCTAATAGAGGAAAATTGTAGTTTTAAATGAAGAGGCCAGAAAGTATCATTTCATTACTTACAACAAGATACATGGAAAGAATTGCATTTTCCACGTCCCAGGAAAATTTAATAAATACCTGATGGCCTCAAAAAGGGAAGCAGATCTTAACCCTTTGCTACTAGACTTTATTGCAGCATCATTTCAACTCCTTTATAAAAGAAACTACCCTGTGCTTAGGGTATCTCACAAGTAACAGTACGAATAACAGAAAATAAATAAATAAATAGCTACATCTGGAAGGAATTTATCCTAACCGTCATGAAGGTTTCCTCTAGATACCAAGATAAAGTTGTCTTACTGATCTAGTTACAAACTACACAAGCCTAGAAGTGGTTGGGTTGAGCCACTGCATAAGACAATTTTTATTGACATCTTCTTTCTGCATTGAAGATACAAACGTAGATTGCAAGTTGTTTTGATATTTAGCAATTTATATTATTTCATGTGGAGACATTCAGACTAAATGTTTTCTCTGAAAATTTTCATTGGAAATATAATTAAAAGATTTGGAACAGGTTGTTCAGAGTGGAAAAGTAGGTACCTCCAGTTCTCATGGGATTGGTTCAGATCTATTTATTTTAATTCTCTTATGTTTGCAGTTGTTTGGTTGGTGGATTGCATAAACATAGCTGCTTTGCTAGCATAGTAAATTTTTGCTTGTTGCTCTGTTCTCAAGGTGTTTACTGTGTGCTGCTCCTAAACAGTATGATTGGTTAGGTCTTGATTTAAACATCACTTTTAATTCTTTGAAGTGAGATAAGGCTTGAAGCTGAGCTCATTTGCATCACGAGTTGCATTTATGTGTGATGGTGTTGTATGTTATACATAACTTTTCCTTCTCTTGAAAAACTATTTATAAAAACATCCTTCTGTATAAATGTTTGATTCTGAAGATCAGAATTTTTCAGGCTGTCTAGACACTTATACACAGCTTTAAGCTGTTAGTAGTCCACTTCTATGTTGAAAGTTAGGACTATTTCCTTTTGATATAGGAGTTTGAATATTTAGTTCCTTTCCTACAAATAATAGGCCCTAAAAGATATGTGAACTATATGATTCTTAAATTAAAAAAAAAAAAAAAAAAAAAAAAAAAAAGATTAAATTATAGCTTTATGCAATGTAAAGAAATCATTAATCATCATTAATCATTTACCTTTGGTACAGATCTATGCCATATGCAACTTCTGTTGATGTAAGCAGAAATTCTGTAGAAGACATTGGGATAATTAAGGAGTTCAGAGTTTGAACTAAAGGCTTTGACCACACAACACATTCTGATTTTAATGTTATTTCATTCTGAATCTATTTCACTTACACATGGGGTTGCTTGCTTGTATTTTTAATTCACAAGCTCTTTCCTTCCTTGTTAGCTGAACATAGGATGTTGATCTATAAACAAATAGCAAATTGTTTCAGGGCTTATTGTAACTAAACCTTTACCTGGTCTTGACAGAGAAATAGATGTGGAAAGCAATCGTATATCTCAGCAGTACGGCTTAGGATTCTCACACATTTCAGTCCTCAAGAAGAGGCTGCACAGAGGTTGCCTTTTCTATATTTTTTTTGCATCCTTCTATCTGCAAATAAATGCAGAGTGGATCCTTGACTTCCCCTCTTTCATTTGTTGTCTGGCAGATGATATTGTAAAATTAATTCTTTCTGAAATAAGATAGATTGGAGAAGAAATTCCGAACAAAAGTGCTGAAGCCTTAGAACTTTATTCCTATTCTCACTCAGACTCTGTAAACAGTTCATTCCCAATGATCTTCTAATTTTGGCACAACTGTGCCAAGAAGCTAGTTGCTTTTGCTATTTAGTGCTTTAAAGAGCCAATAGTGAACTCAGTGATATATCAGCTCTCCTCATCCATATTTGCAAACATAATGACTGGATGTTGCTATAGATAGTCTCACATCTGGGATATGGCACTTAGGGAAGTGCCATATTCAACATATTCATGGGTTGTGCAAAAAATAATTCTTCATGATCTCTTTGAAATCCTTTGCCTTTCACAGTGCTTCTTCACAGATAGCATTGTCCAGACTGTACTACAGTTTAGACAGAGTCTACAGACTCTGTCTGAATCCCTCTTGACACTGTCTTAAACAACAAACTTTGCTTTGTTAGTGTTTCAGGTTCCTATTGTGTTTAGACTGTAGGTCTAAAGACAAATTTTGATCATCATATTTATTCTCACTGGTCTTAAAGTGTTTTTTCCTAAAATAGTGAACACAAGTGACAACTTTTCTCCTTGAAAAGCAGAGAACCTTATTTGATCGCTACAGGTGTTAATTTTTCACTGCAACATTTCCTCCAGGGTATATTAGAATGAAATAAAATTACAGACCAGATTGATAATTTCTTCTCATCCTTATCTATTTTCATGACTAAAATTTACAGTCCTGGCAAATTCCTCATGTCACAGAAATTTTGTCAAATTGAAAAATAAAAACAACAACATTTTAAAAAAAAAAAAAAAGAAAGAAAGAAAGAAAACACTTAGAAACAAAAGCATTGATTTATAATGAACGTATATATGTAATTGCATCTAAACATCAAGAAACCCAAAGAAACCCATGAGGAAGCACTTTACTGTACAGGTGATGAGGGACTGGAACAGGTTGTCCAGAGAGGTTGCGGAGTCGCAGTTCTTGGAGATCTTCAAAAGTTGCCTGTACATGGTTGCTCTGGGTATCCCTGCATGAGCAAGGGCATTGGACCTGAAGTCCCTTCCAACCTTAACCATTGTGTGATACTGTGATTACATGAATTGTGAATACTTTTTATTATGGAAACATTTCCTCCTCATTTTACTTTTCAGGATGATTCAGTTGTGTTCGTTTGTCACATGTACCATACATGACATAGTCCATTTATACCATGGACAATTCTTTCCCTTCTTTGATTCAATTTATTCTACAGACATTCTATGAGACCAAACTATGGGACCTACAATTAGCTAGCTGGACAGTGAGAATGGTCTAGTCACTTAGCAAAAGATGGAGAAGCTAATGCTAAGAAAGAAACTAGCTGAAGGCTTTTGGTAAAGGATGTAAAATAGTAATTAGAAAGGCCACTGATGTGGTTATAGAATCAGCCTGATTTTGGTCACTGTTGTTATTGTTACCTCAGAATTATTTGGCACAAAAAGGCTTCTTAGAGAACAGTAAGTGTGTCAAGTATCCATAACACTGTGGGTTGATTAGGTGAACTGATATACCTGATAGTTCTGTTATCCCAAAAGCTTGATTTTGCAGGCTATACTTTTAATAGGAAGAGTAACAGTCTTGTTTGACACTGAAGAAACTCCAAGCAAGAGCTACATTTACAATTCAAATAAACAAACAAACAAACATACAAACAAAAAGCAAGTAGGCCTTATTTTTCCTTGTACTCTTTAGACACGGACTACTGAAAGTAACAGGTGTAAGGTCTGTGTGACGTGAACACATCCCATCATATAATACAAGAGAGTTTGCAAAGCTGCACAGGCCCACATCAGGCTGTTTTTCCTTACATTTTTAACTGAATGTGTGGTGACATTCTTTGTTTGTCATATACATTATTAAGATATGCTATGCAGCTACTGTCTTCTGATTTCTATTGTATTCTATATATCAATTCTATTGTTTCACCGACTACCTCAACTTACAGAGGTTCTGTATAAGCAAGATACAGATGCTTATACAAGGCTAAGTGGTTTCTTGGACACCTGATGAAACACAGTAAAGGTGTCTGTACAGACTAATGCTTAGTTGTCTTTTATCATCTACAGTAAATAAAGCATCATTCAACTCAAAGATTGGCACCGTACAGAAAGTTTATTTTCTTATTCTTTTGTGATATGCTGAATAAAACTTTACTCTTAAATAATCAAATAAAATACATATTTATATAACTAACAATAGAAGTACAGAATAACAGGTAATTATTATCAGAATGTTAGGAATAGTACTGGACTTGTACAGTATACAAAAGTACACAAGTATAAAAAAAAAATGCTTATATTAGAGATCATTTATTACCTAATGAGAGCAGTCTGTGAATGTTCTTCTCTGAAAATACAGTGAAGAAGGGTAACTTTTAAGTATACAGAAAGTAGAATATTTTCTTGGGAGCCCCATACATTTGATGGAGTGAGATACATGTTTCAGAATAGAAAGAAATTCTGCCACTGACTGTAGTAACTCAGGCACCTGAGTTGAGTGTGAGAATTAAAACGTGAGTTCAACACCACCTTTCCTTCTTGTCTGACACGGAGGGCTAGCAACTAGATCAAAGACTGCTTTAGATAAGCAATGCTCACACCCTAGGGGGGACAAAAAAAAAAAAACAAAAAACAAACAAACAAAAAAAAACTAATAAACCAAGGAGGGTCATTCTTCTGGGAAAGCAGGACTTGCTGGGTTCCTTTCTGTGCTCGAAGAACACTCTAACATCTTATATACTGGCTGCTTAATATTAGATTACAAAATCAGTCCTGGGTGCAGGGATCAGAAATGTTACTTCTCTCTTGTAGGTGAATGACCTTGTAAACTATGCACAATGAAGACAGTATATTTTTGCATGACCCAAATAACATGAAACTTTTATAGGTCTCTTGTGTTCCATGCTTCCTAGTAAGCTTGCATTCAGTCCAGCTTTTATTGCATTTGGGTGATGTGATATTGAATGCATTCAAATTGGGAGAACTTTTACTCTCGGTCTTCTAATTTTTTAGCAAGTGATCTACCAAACTACGTATTTCATCAATGAGAAAAAGGGTGATTGAGGGAGGGAAATAAAGGAGGAAACTGGCAGTTTTTCCCTTAACTATAACTTAAAGCAATCCAGTCAAAGCAACAGTTCATGAGAAGCCTTTTTCTGCCAAGTGCATTAGACAGATTGGGTCTCTCTGGGAACTTAGATATGAAGATGGCCAGTATCTAGAATTCTTCAAGGTTTAAATGGGACATGGGTGCAGAACTTCTTAAGGCTGGGAGTATTTGGTTAGGATTAGAAGGAGCGCCTTCAACAACTGATCAGTGTTTTGAGTTCGTCAGTTTTGATTTCAGATATATCCTCGGTTTAAGTCTCAAATGAACATAGAAGTAGTTGTATCACCAAATGAAAATGAAATGTGACTGTTCCTATGTTCCTGTTCCTATGTGACTGTTCTTACGTGAGATTTCCAGTCTGAAAATGATGTAGACATTTCTGCTGCTATTCATAAGAACTTGTTCTTGTTGTTTAAGTGATTCCAAATGAAATGACCATTAAAGAGAAGTATAAGGAGAATTGATTCAAGAGCTGGAGGGTGTTCTGACACAGAAATTGAAAGAAAAAAAAATCCAAGTGTAAAAGGAAGTTCAGGACTTATTCAGAAAAAAATGGAATGCAGAAAGACGTAAATAAATGATTAGAAGACCAGCATGGGAGTACAGCAGAGTGAAATATATTGTTAGCATTCCTTCCTGGGACAACAGGATATGAGGAAGACATTAAAGCAGCAATCTAAACTCTGCACTGTGCAGAATTGTTAGTATAATAATGCAAAGGCTTTAAGAAAGATGGGTGATTTTACAGAATAGTTGATCAGGATCAAGGTTAGACAAAATATCCACATCCAAATACATTACATCCAAATAGTACATAGTTCTATTCTGTTCTATTTTTGTATCCCTAATATGTGACTATTCATGATGTAGTATAATTTAACATCCTTTGCAGTAGTATGGCCTTATACTATACTGATGACATTTTATATAATTTCCATTACTAGAATCAGGACTATAGAAATGCAGCTATACAATGTGTTGATTCTCTGAGCCATTTTATAATGTGGAAAACCAGGATTAAGAAGGACAGAGAGCTGTTGTCCAGAGGAGAGCCACAGGGATGGTCAGAGGGCTGGATAACCTCTCTTGTGAAAACAGGCTGAAGGGATTGGGGTTGTTCAGCCTGAAGAAGAGAAGGCTCTGGAGAGACCTTACAGCAACCTTCCAGTACTTAGAGGGCCTACAAGAAAGCTGAAAGGGACTTTTTACAAGGGCATGTAATGATAGGACAAGGGGTAATGGATTTAAACTAAAAGAGGGGTGATTTAAGTTAGATTTTAGGAAGAAATTCTTTACTCAGAGGGTGGCGAGGCGTTGGAACGGGTTGCCCAGAGAAGCTGTGGATGCCCTATCCCTGGACGTAAGAAAGTAAGCAGTGTGGAAATAATGTACACAGTTTATTTGAGTTTTAAGAAACTATTTGATGCAGTTCCACTTTGGAAGTCATAAAACATAATACAGCAACAGATATAGAGTCAGAGTCATATAGGTTGGAAAATACCTTCAATATTATTAAGTCCAGTCATTAATCTGACCTGCTGAGTCTCATCACTAAACCATGTCCCATAGTGCTTCATATTTGAAGGGACAGAGGGAAAAAGTTCATGTTGGATAGATTAATTTCATTGGTTCTTGAGTTGCTCAGATACTTCAATGTGTGACATTTTTTAGAGCCTAAAAATAATCCTTACAGATATATTTGAGGAGGAACAATACGTTAGGATGATTGCGGTATGAATCACCTGATGAACACTTGAAGAAAAAAATACAGAACACTGAAGTAGAGGAATTGACTCTGATCTCATATACCTTACTTTCATGAGTGAACGCCAGTAAAACAGTTCCTGTGCTGTTCCGTGAGACCAGAGTAAGACTCAGGATTTAGTTTTGTGCAGCATAAGTATCTCTCTATCTATGCATTTGTGCATGTATCTTGGAAAACTGGCTACTGTGGTTATTCGTTTGTTGGACTGATCCACTTTGAAGTTTGTAATTTCTGTACAACCAGTTAGAGCAAGAGTTCCAGCAGAGATGTCATGCACTGAGATTGCACTGCTCTAGTCAATGTAGGCACTGTGAAACTGACTATGAAGTCACTGCCATTTTAGCTGTCATGCATATCGTTAGTTAGAAATATATACAAATTTATGTAAATATGTAGATGGTTGCATTTCTCCAACAAAAGTTTTCTTTTTATGAGAGGCAAGCTTTCATCATCAGGACAGATATTCCAGTGCAGATCTGAACAGCAGTAGGAAATCTCTTATAGAAGGAGGAACTGACAATTTCTAAATTGTTGGTGTTGTACATTTTTAGGGTGGGCAGATAGCTGGAACAACCTCACTGGAAATATGTTTGCAGATGCAGCAGCAAAAGAAAAATCTTTTTTAGATCTGTTATCAGCTCATACAATTCCTACATATGACAGGTCTCTGGTACTCTGATCTCCATCCTAGACATTGCCAATGTCATAAGCCTATAAGTCATACACTATGTACGTGTAGTATAGATAGAAAATAAACAAGACATAATGAAGACTCTCCATAACTAGCTAGGATCTAGCTTCACTATGGAATCACTACTTTCTGTTTTGTGAGGACCACTGCATACTTGACTGACTGGAATAGTGTGGTTAAAAGAATAGGTTCCAATTCGCCTTACTCTTTCCTCTGAAGTTACAGATGACAGTGTGCTTTCCAAGGGTTCCACCTTACAGATTCTGCTGCCTTGTTCCCCTTCTCTTTAATCACAGTAATCAAAGCCACATCTATCTGAGTGAATAAGAAAGGCCATAGTCCATTCATCTAAAACTGAGTTCAACTGTTGCAGCATGGCTTGGGTCCATACAGCTAAGTTTTAACCTCCCAAAATAGGGTGACCACATGTGGACTGCTTCTTGGGAACGGTCCCTAACTAGCACCACTGCACTGTGCCTGAACACTGGTGGAAGGATGCTAAGTCGATCAAATCAAAATCATGCCAGTGTTTCACTAAAAGTTTAACCGTATGAATAATCACATGCCACTGCATGGTCTCATGTCCTGTCCCTGATTAGCTTGTGTTGGAATGGCTGTAACCAAAGAGACAAATTACCCTTTATATTTACTTTCTCCTTATTTTATGGAGTGTTATTAAGCCTTCCCTGTCACTAAAAGACAGGAAACACGAGAAATGTACAAGAAGCTGGATCAAGTGATAAAGAAAAAAAAAATAACCCCCCCTAACAAAAAGTCGTACGTTTCAAATGAAGTGAAGCCTGTCACTCATGCATGCAGGAGTCTTCCCTTCCAGATATCTTGCATCTGAAATCACTGTGGGGATAGAAAGACAGATAGGAAGAAGAAATTTCAGAGATATTGTATTTTGCAGTTCTCATGCTCCAGAGTGTTCATGATATGTATTTCTGTGTATTCTGCCAATTAGGTCAGATTATTATCAAAGCACAAACAAGCATCCTTTGGTAATGAAACACAACCAAACATAAGTAATTAAACTTATTGCGGAGGTCAGACTAATCCAGTAGGATATTAACTCCATCCATGTAACTCATGCAATCATAAGCACCCATCCCATTTGAGCCAACACTTCCTTATATGTTTGTTTGTGTCCAAAACCTCAAGATGGTTCCTTTCAAGTACCTCTTCTATTCCATGCTCTCTGCAGTTCTTTCTGTGTCATATTAGACATATTGTTAAAGTTCAGCAAAGCGCAATTTGAAAACTCTGAGTGAAAATAATTAGGATACAATTAATCTCATCAATTTCATTTATAGTCAGACAAGAGGAATAGCCACTTTTAGGGAATAACTCAGCCAATCCACTCCAGATACCAAACTTAGGATAAAATAAATCTCATCTCAAGATGCATATTTTTGTCCACTGCCTAAATATGTGGTGTGGATGGCTAGTTCATATGTAGACATTTTGAATGTGGACATCTGCATTGAGTCAGAGATCTAAATAAAAACAGTGAAAACAAATTATTTATCCCTACAGTAAGAATTTCCAACCTGTCTTTCTCAGAGATTTGTGTGTGAAAAAGAAGATGTTAGTTTATGAACTGAAAATTTGTTCTCCAGGTTGCATCTTTTGCAAAACAATGCTCATAGAGAGGGATATAGATAGGGTTACTGTCTCATAAGCAACCTTTGGAGTAGCCCCATGTAGAAGTTCCATATCAAAGATTTGTCTGAGTGGGTGTTCTCCCCTTGGTGCAGCTGGTCCTCTGATCCCCTGCTGTATCTTAGTATTTGGAGAATAGCTTTGGCTGCTTCATTGCCTGCTGCCTTGCTGAGCTCTGGAAACCTGAGAGAAAGCAAGAAACTGCCATGCTCTGCTGAGTCATTAGAAGGCTATGAGAAAGTGTCTCCCCTCCCTCATATAGACTTCCTGGGGAGCAAAAGTTGAAATGAGTACCAGCCATCAGATAAAGCCATCTCATTATTTGCCCAGCCAGAAGTCAGGTTAAAACAGTTAAGTGCTGACTGAACTTATTATGGCTCTCAAAGAAACGTGGACCAGGTGTGGATGACTGGCTAAATTGTACTGGTCTTGCAAACCCAGCATATCCAACTCTGATCACATATATTCTCAGTGAGTTCCTTCTCAAACCTAAATATATACCTTCATACCAAATATTTCAGATGCTGCAAAGCCAACAAGAAGATTTCATACCAAATGACCTTACTTATTTTGGGGTGTTCCTGTAGGTAACTGAAAAGTATTTTCTGCAATCTCTGTGGAACAAAAATAAATAAATAAATAAATAAATCCCCAGCATATTCATTGCCTTTTGACTATTTGGAAATAATGCTTGTCTGCCAGGATCAAAAGGCTGGAGACTGTAAACAGGGGAAGTGATATTCCCTTTTATTTAATACTTATGCTATTGTATATGGAGCACTAGATTTCATTTTAGGTTCAGCAGTACAAGACCTAAAACACTGGAGTCTAGAGACAAACAACCAAGATGATTAAAAAGCTAGAACATATAATGTACAAAGAAAGAAATGTGTTTGTTCACTCTGAGGAGGAGAAGGGCAACAGACACAAATTGTAACGAAAGAACTTCCATTTAGAAGAAAAAAAAAAAAATCACTGTAAGGGTGGTCAAATGCTGGAACAGATTTCCCAGAGAAGCTGTGGCATCTCAAGCCTTGAAGATATTCATAAAAGGACTGACTGGATAGGGCCCTGAGAACCTGATGGCTTCTATTTGAGCCAGAGTTGGACCAGATGATATGCAATGGTCCCTTCCAATCTCATCTATCTCACAATTCTGACACCAATGCAATGTGAAGTGGCGTGTGAGATGCTCTAAAATCAGAGAAAGGCAAGGAGTGTCTTGTGGTAAAAAGCGGAAATCATAACTAAGCACATTAGTTTGTCAGGAAACTGACAATTTTTAATAACATTTTGCAATATCTGTCACTAGAAGCAACACTATCACAGTCAAGGTCAGAGTACCTTCATCAGGTATCTTTCAGGGTCTTTTTCCAAAACTGTACAGAGCTACCTGTATCAGGTGGCTCATAGGGACATATAGTGGGAAAACAGGGATGATTAACAAAATACTTCATTTAAAAAAAAATATGAAAAATATGTTAGAAGCCCCTCTTCCGGATTATCTGATGCTCTCTCTCTCACGAAGTTCCTGCATGATTCTATTAGTGGGAATAACCCAAGTAAGAACCTCTGTATTCTACCAATACCTCATGTGAATACTTACAAATTAGGATGCTATTCATGCAGGTCTAGCAGAGATAAGGCATAGTAAGAGGTTGCAAGGATAGGTTAAGTGAAGAAAAAATAATATATCATGGCATTGGTTATATACAAACACCTATGCACTTAGATGAGAATACACTGGTTTGTGTAGAAATCAAAAATTTTGAAAATGCTGATATGCCAAAATAATTTATCAATATTCATTGTTTCTATTTCAAATGTATTTTAATACCAAAAAGGGAAAAAAAAAAAAAAAAAAAAAAAAAGGAATGTTTTTGTATATCAGTAAACACTCCTGAGCAGGAAAGAAATTCAGATAGGTAAAGATCCCTTTAAAACCTTAGGAAAAAGAAGAAAAAGAAAAAAAGGAGGGGAAAGAAAAAGAAAAAGAAAAAAAAAAAAAGTATTGATTATTTTTCCAATGAGCAAATCGAGTTAAAAAGTGGAATATGTAGAAAATTAAAAGATAGAAAATGAAAAGATCAAAATGTAACAGGAAAAAAAAAATGGTAAAAATATATAGTAAGCAAGCAAATTATGTACAATACTTGAAAGTCTGTATGGGCTTTTTCTATAGTCCTCATTCCTACTTTCCTATACTGAATTTTACTGCAATATGCTGTGTTCTTTAGCTCAGACCTTCCTTGCCATGCTTAATGACTTCCACTCTTCATTTATTTTGCTTTGAATATTGGTTATTATTTTAATACTTCAGGAAGTATTTCAGTACTTCAGTAAGTACTTCCAGAACTTTTGCAGAGATGAAGAACTGCACATGGTCAACTTCAGTTTCCAGTGTGTACCTGAAACAGAAAAGTTTGACAGCTTGAGCTGTGTTCCAAATACCATATCAATAAGAGTATTCAGACTTCTAGAGATTTTGTTTAGTAGAATTATATGTGTGCTCTATTTCTTCAATGTGGAGTGAAGTTGAAACCAAAACCATGTCAGCTGTTGGAAGCTCACTATATTTTGTACGTCCTCAGTTTCCTTACTTGTAGATTTTTCCAGAGGAGTATTCAATGTGCAAACAGCCCCCTACCCCATATGATGTTGTAACATTGCAAGATTTGGGATTCATTTGTGCCAAGACTGACTTGCTAAATATGCATGCACCTCACTTTACAGCTTAGGAGAAAAATGGTAGCACAGTAGTATCATACGCTAAGAACTTAGGAACTGACAAGTGGCAGTAGCAAGAGCAGTGAAGTGTTCAAAAACAGGCAACGATGCATGGATAATGAAACTGTTTCTCTGGGCAGGAAGCCTATATAACCACATATAGGTTCAGCTTGTTAGCCATCGTGTTTTCCCATGCTTGGGAGAAAGTGAGTAATTTGATACACACAGATTTGGAAAGTCTTGTTCATGAAGTCTTTGGTCTTTGATAGGAATGTAGCTGCTTTAACTGAAGTATCATTGCCTCTCTCTGCAGAATCTCTCAAACTAAATGCTGTATATAATCATTTTCAAAAAGAGGGTGCTGTTTTTCATGACTCCCTACACTGAAATCATACCAAGCCATTTATTCTGCCAAAAAATTTGTTTACATATATATATGATAGCAACAAAGAGAGGAAGCAATCATGGATATAGAAGCTATAGTCCTTATTCTCCAGTGACTCACTGTATGACATGGAAGGAGTCACTCACCTTCTCTGTATCTCAATTTCCCATCTGTAAAATGGGCTTAAAATACCTACCTCACAGGGGTGTTGTGAGGCTTTTTAACATAATGTATGTAAAGTGCTTTGAGATCCTTGGATGAAAGGTTCAATAAGAAATCAAATTATTCACTTTTTTTTTAGTGCCATACAAAGGTGCATTTGTGTTCAGGTGGCTGAAGGCTTCCAGCTCTTTAAAGCTATTCCACATATCCTCCACTATAGTTTCCCTGCCTGTCAGTTGTCTTATGTTTTGAGAGTTAAACAGAACAAATATTGCAATAAGAATATCTAAATTGTCATGGTATTCTGGGAATGACGGTTAAAATAATCTGATGTTCTTTTTAGACTATGTTGTATATTCCTTTTCCACACAACCCCAAAGCTTACAGAAAAAAAAAAAAAAGGGAGATGATGACTTTGTTCACTCTTCAGCTGATTGGCTAACTTGTTTCTTTTTGAGACAAACTCAGATGCTTCTTCAAAATAAAAACTGCAATTTGAGTCAATGGTTCCAAAAATTCTGTAAGGAGTAGAGTAGGTATTTTAGTGCTATAAGCTTTACTAAAAGCTATATGCTTTTATTTAGCACATAGCCATTAAACAATATAGTATAAAGGTTGGTACCAAGTTAAAGGTAAAATGTTAGGAAGCATAGAAAAATTAAGTGAAAACAAGATTTTCTTTTACAGAGCTGAATAAAAGAAAAGACACAGGTTCACACAGAACTGCTGGGCTGGCGTATTTTGTAGAAGTACCCTTAATTAATACGCAAACTAATTCAGTACTCAAACATTTGGTTTAATAAACAGGTGACACAGGTGCTTCACTAGAGCAGGCCAGAAGGCTCAGAATCTAACAGACTCTTATCTGGAGAAGATGGGTACAGTATACATAGATATCCTTTTCATTGAAATTAACTACTTCATGAAGATAAGAAATGTGGAAACAATAGGTGATAAAGAAAGTAGAAAATGCAAGAAAAGGACAAAAATTAAAGAGGAGGAATGAAACTAGATTAAAATATTTTTGTTTTCCTGCCTCTTTCATCAAGGATTCATGCTTTACACTTTCTTCTCCTCCACCACCTTTTTTTCTTCTTCTTTTTAGGATTGAACGGGCAGGAGCCCTGAAAAGGATATAACCAATCAAACAGAATAAAAATATTAGTTACAGCTTTCACCCAGCTTCACCTACTCAAAAGGAATTTACATGTCTTCACTCATACAGTACGTGATTCATATTTTGACTTTTCACTGTTGTGGAGGCAAACCAGAATACATTCCTCCCCTGATGATCATTTACATGACCCTCATTCATGTAAACACAAAAGCCCTTATCAAAAAAAAAAAAAAATCCTCAAAATTTTTCACATTTTGAAAATTTCTGTAGTATAGCTACTACATACCTTACAATTCTCTGGATGGCTCAAGAAAATATTTCTTCCTACACTATACTTCAGTATCCTGCTAAAGTTTGATTTGGACTTATTTCACCAGTGTTTCTATATGCCTCATGCTAAATGCAAAGGCACTGTCAGTTCTGGACATATAACTTACTTCTTCTTTAATTACTTTGATGTTCTTTCTTCTACATCTGATTGCCCATCAGAAATAACTAATTGCACCCCGTAAAAACAGCTGTTTCTACTGAGCAGTCTTCCTGGCAATAGATTTTAGCTTTAATATTTAAATTAATGTGGGATTTGTTTGTACATTTCATGTTAGAAGATGATCATCAATGTATTAAAACATTTGCTTTTCAAATGGTACAAACTAATTATCCAGTAATCCTTAACTGCCTACTTCTATGCAGACATTCAAGGTAGAATTTTTTCAAATAGGAAGCATATGTGACATCCCTTACTTTTATACTGACAAATTGATACTCTGATATACTTAATTTTTTAGAGACTGAAACATAAATATGAGTATTTTTTATCTTGAGCAACAAAAATAAAACCACTTTTGATAATAAATAGATAACCCATTACTGACTTAGAATAACTTGTTATGTAAAAATAACAAACATCCTTCCCTGCTAATTATCTTCTATATATAATGCTATACACTTAGAGGGTTTTTTTTGTTTTTGTTTTTCCTAGACATAGCCTAGTCATCTATCAGGTCTGCCGCTTAACTACAGCCTACTATCATCCCAGGATCCCTAACCACTGTGTAGAAGGCATACTATCTTTTGGCTGAAACATTAATTATTGTGCTGTTGAGCTTTGTATTTAAAACACTGATTTATTATCTTGTCCACTGACCTAAAAATTATTTTTATAAAAAAACATTTCTTATCATCAAAATGTTAGTATACAAAGCCACCTACAACCTGCAATTTTCTGCTTTATTTTGTTTATCTAAAACATAAAAGTCATACTTTAGAAAGTTCTACATATTTAGATGTAACAGTATTGCAAATACACCTGAGCTGAAAAGATGATATTACAAATTGATGGACTAGCTCTTGAGCAGGTGTTAATTGTCCTAGCTCTACCGATTTCTTTCAATTTGTACCAGCTGAAAAACTGGCCTAGCATGTCAACCTAACATTTAGTAAATTTCTTTTCAAGTTGTGAAGCTAAATATTTAAATATTGCTTGGGTAGCTGATAAATAAAACAGAATTTATGAGATGTTCATTAGTAAATAATGGTGAATGTATATCTGTTTTAAGAATGGGTCTAAGAATGAGATAACTTCTGAGTTAACATTAGATATCAGAAAATGATGTCTGGATGATATTCATCTGACCAAATACAGATATCTTTAAGGTAGGCATCTACTCTGAGCCCCTTCGTTGTCAATGAGGAGAAACAAGCACTTCTAGTAAGTGATTCATTTTATTCTGAGGAAGACAACCAAATCAGGTGGATTATAGCCTTAAAGTGTCTGCTTCTCTTATTGACCAAGGACAGGATTATTGCTTACTGGGGTATGTATGGATGCCTGCCTCACTCATATCTAAAGTCAGGTGAAATGAATCACACCCTCAGGGCTACACATTGACTCCATCTTATTAAGTTACCGCCCTATTTTTCAGCAGTTACTAAGGCAAAGCTAAGTAAAACATAGTAACTTTGCACCATTCTGTTACAATATTCAGGGTAGTAGAAATAACAGCCCTACCATACAAGTATGACCATATAATTTGGGCTAGCATATTAACTTAAAATTGTATTATACATATCATTGCTTCTATCTTCCCTTCATGTAACAATTACTTTAAAATTCTTTTCCACAGTTTACATAGCTAAACTGAGAGATTTTGATTTCTACTGATGGATCCACTAAGTAAAATGTTATTTTGATCTTTGCATATAGTTATTGGTTATCTAGTATTAATGGTGTGTATGGTGTGAAAAAAAAAAAAAAAAAAAAAGAAAGAAAGAAAGAAAAAAAAATCTGTTTCTTGTATATTCTTTCTCTTTTGGTGAATGTTACTCACCATTAAGAGAATAAATCCAGTAGTACTCACTTCATTGCCACCTTCCACATTTACAAGAGATACAGGAGTGAGAAAAGCTTGAAACCTGTGCAATTATGTCATATTAGTGATATGATTGTAGAAAACCCCATAAAACTATAATTCTAGGAATGAAAGGAGAAACATAAGTTTCTATGCCATAATACTTTAGCAGTAATAGTAATTAGCATTTTGATTTGTCTTTTTCTTATCATACTTGTGAAAGAAATTCATGTGAATAGCAAATAAACAAAAATAGCCTCATGGACTATAGAGAAATTCACTTAATAAAACTTAACTGCACATGGGCCTTAGTGTAATAGAATTGCTGTATGATTAACAATATTTGACATGCAGTTTGTTTTCTGTCCATGCGATTGCAACAACAGTTCCAATTGTAGCCACTTTTTTCTTTTCTTTTCCTTTTTCTTTCTTTCTTTGTTTCTTTCTTTGTTTCTGTTTTTTATGCAGAAGACCATCAAATGAATTGTCACAATACTCGAATAATGCAAGACACAGAAAAAGACGATAACAATAATGATGAGTATGATAATTACGATGAACTGGTGGCCAAGTCATTGTTAAATCTTGGCAAAATTGCAGAGGATGCTGCATACAGAGCCAGGACAGAATCAGAAATGAACAGCAATACATCTAATAGTCTGGAAGATGATAGTGACAAAAATGAAAATATTGGTCGGAAAAGTGAGCTGAGTTTAGATTTAGACAGTGACGTTGTTAGGGAAACAGTGGACTCCCTTAAATTACTAGCACAAGGACATGGTGTAGTGCTATCAGAAAACATTAATGACAGAAATTATGCAGACAATACTTCACAGCAAGATAATAGGAATATGAACTTTGTAATGCTAGGGAAGCCTGTGAACAATGGACTTACGGAAAAAATGGTGGAGGAGAGTGATGAAGAGGTGTGTCTCAGCAGTTTGGAGTGCTTAAGGAACCAGTGTTTTGATCTGGCTAGGAAACTCAGTGAGACAAACCCACAGGAAAGAAATCAACAACAAAACATGAACACTCGTCAGCATGTCAGGCAAGAAGATGACTTCCAAGGAAGAACACCAGACCGGAATTACTCTGATATGATGAACCTAATGAGGCTTGAAGAACAGTTGAGCCCCAGATCTAGGACTTTTTCTAGCTGTGCAAAGGAGGATGGTTGTCATGAAAGAGACGATGATACCACCTCTATTACTTCAGATAGGTCTGAAGAAGTGTTTGATATGACAAAAGGTAACTTAACCCTTCTTGAGAAAGCAATTGCTTTGGAAACTGAGAGAGCAAAAGCCATGAGAGAAAAAATGGCAGTGGAAGCTGGAAGGAGGGATAATATGAGATCATTTGAGGAACAGTCTCCAAGACAACTTTCTGGGGATGACAGGAAGCCTAAACCCAGTGACGGCCATGTCAAAAAGCCATATTATGGTAAAGGTAATATTTCTATATACCGTATGTTATGTCATAAGAAAGTATGAGCTAACATGTTAAGTTTTGCGTAGAATTCTGAAGTGAAGTTATTAATTCTACAAAATGGGAACTTTGTTTAAATTGTAGTAGTATGGCATGATTGTAAAATAGTGTCATGCTGTGACTATTAAAAAAAAAATCATTCTGCAATGTTAGAAATATGTACAGTATTTCAGTGAATACCATTTGGCTAAATTAAAAAAATAATAATAATAACTTTCCAGGGAAACAAAGCAAATAAGAGATCATGTTGAAAGAGGCAAAGATTTTTCTCAAGCATTTAATACATTTTATAGTAATTACTAAAAACAAACTATATAAGAGAGTGGGGTTTTATGTAGCAGGAAGTCAATCAGTTTTAAAGTGCATATTTTACAGGTTGTATTGGGTAGGTGGCATCGTGATTTATAAAATTATCATCAAACGACAGTTATTGATGAAGCCTCTCCCATCTAAAATGTAGAATTGCCTGATAGGAATTGAACAGTATCAGAATGACCGATAACATAAGATAGGGGCAGTGACTGCACATTAATTATCTTAAGATAGTAAGGTAATGGAAACAATTTGCTATGCAAGGCATGGTGTGGCCTGGGCTGAGATCAATAGCAATTTCTTTCTTATGTGCATTCCACTTCACTGGTTTCATTCCATTGTGGAAACAGTTAAGGTGCTGCCTTGACCATAATTCAATATAAAAGAAACCAAAACCAAACCAAACCAAACAAACAAACAAAAAAAAAAAAAAAAAAAAAAAAAAAAAAAAAAAAACAGACTAAAGGTTACCTTTAGAATGCGTTTTAATTGTTTTAATTTATGGGATTATCCTGGTGATGGTGTTTTTATATTACCACACCTCTCTTTAATATGTCGACATCTGTACATGTAGGGCTGTATTGTATAAATTGTTCAGTATATCCTGAGATTCACTGAACACCCTTAATTCCCATTGACTTTAGTGGAAGTTGAGGACATGGTATTTCTTAGGACTTGCTAAGCAGGGACTGGTTTCATCTTATATTTGTTATAACAATACTTGGATTCCTTTCTGAAAATGAACTGAGATGGTTGGCAATTTCTTCCTTTTTATAATTCCTTGTTTTGAAAAAGTAATTCCATAAGATCTCCCTGTATCATTCAGGTAGGCAATCTCTTGGTCCAAGAAAGGCTTTGATCTTCTTTTACAAAACTTAAAGAAAAGTAATGTCCAGTCTCTTAGAAAAGCATAGAATTTACTGTTGTTAAATACTCTTGTGCTATGTATTTTAGTGAAGTATTGTTGTTGGGTTTTTTTGGAAAAAAAAAAAAAAAGGAAAAAAAAAAAAAAGCATAGTCCAGTGAATGCTTTAGTAACTTTGGGTACTTGGGGAAGACAATGTTAGTTAGTGTATTACTGCATAGCCATGCAGATGTTGTTCTAAATGTTGTTCGCATATGACGTACATTAGGTGCCTTTTCCCTTTGGATATGTGTCTCTAATAAAACCACAGAAAACACAATAAAACATTATTATTTTTTCAAGTCTTTTAATTCTGGTAATGTCCAGCCCTTCCAGTCTCTGTATGAATAGGAAAGTATTTCTGCATATTGATCTCCAAAAAGACAGTATAATCTCTAACAATGACAAAAGTATGGACTAAATATTTCAGTAAATTCTGAAGCTTCTTTGAACCATTCCGTCCCTTGGCAGCTGAATCAATAATGGGTCCAAACCCCAGCCAAGGACACAAAAGACAACATTAAATGTTGTGGTAGTTTGGACCAAGAAACTTTGTGCAGTGGATAGCTCTACACTTCGTTTTTGTTTTGTTTTGTTTTGTTCTGTTTTGTTTTGTTTTGTTTTAAGGCAAGAAAGAAAAAAAGAAAAAAAAATCCTTCCTTACTTTGAAAAACATAAGAAATGCTATCGCACTTGTTGAGAGAGTAAGCTTTAAGTAAGACAATTGATTATATTGTTTGTTCTGAACTCACGTATTATCTTCCAAATACTCCTGGAAGTGTTATCCACAGAGATGTATGATACGGTCAAGAAGTTTTTGGGATATGCAGGTTTGCAGTGAGAAATACCTCTGCCTTTTGTTTTGAGGAGTTCTGCTTTCAGAAGTCAGTGAAACAACCATTAAAGGACCACTAACTAATTTTTCCCTGCTGTTTAAAACTGTCTAAACAACTGTCTAAACTTTCTTCTGAAGTTTATGATTAAGACCTTTTGAGTCCTCTGGCAACATTCACTCAGCCAATACTCCCATTGTGACAAAGAACAAAGAAATGTTGCAGAATTAAATAAAACTGTGCAATATTTCTCCCCTTTAGCAGGAAAGGACTTACAAAAGAGTATCTAGTACTTTGTAAAAAGTTATGGAAAGTTTAGTCAGACGTCTTCCATTAAAAGCAATGGGAAATTTTGCAAGTACAATTTTATGTGAGTTTTGAAATCATTAAGAATAGTATACAGCATCTTTTCTGACTCATTAGACCATAAAGGCTATTAAAGATCTGATATCATGCTATAACCTTACAGCATAAAGACCTGAATACTGTAGGTTATTTATTTGACACTGTAAGATGTTAAGTGTCCGGATCCTCAGATACTCTAAATTAGAATGCATTCATTGACCTCAGTGGAGTTACAACAACATGGAATAGCTAAAGTTTCTTTAGTTTAAAATGTATAAAAAGCCATTATGGTCTACTAATCATCTACATTTTTTCAGTCTTTGAATATTGTTATATTTACATAATTTATATTTCATTTACATTATTTATTCACATATCTACTTTTACACATCCCAAAGTATTTGACATGAAGAGTTGCTTAGAGTTGTGTATGTATGTAGCTGTGGGCTTGCTGTTCTAGTGGTCTCAGCACAGGCCTATCTGGCAAGAATTCTAATCCCTCCTCTGACATTCACTCCTTTTGTGGCCTTGGGTTTAACTTTTTGATTTATTTGTTACAATTTCCTGAAGTATAAGATTATGGTATTTCCAAGAGTGTTGTGATAATTGTATAGCATTTTGAAGATGGATATGTATGTGCATTTATCATTAAAGAGCGTGGGGAAAGAAAAGAAAAAAAAAAAAAAAAAAAAAAAGAACTGTATACTACAGTTAACACGCAGGCTAAGTAAAGTAAAACTTTCACAATTAGGGATTCCATTTGCAAAATCCAAGGTTTAAATATCACATTAAAATTGAAGAATGGATTTAAAACATGGAGAGTCATTTGAAAAGAGTTGAAGAATTTCTCTAAAATGAAGGCGTTTCGGATGGACTTGGAATGTAAAAGTATATTCATATAAAACTACTAGAGGGAAATCAGGGAAAAATAAGTCCACAACTGAACATGAGCTCTGGATTCTATTTATTCATGCTTAAAAAAAAATGGGTTGTGTGTGAAGGTCTGCAAGTACTGAAATTTCCACTGATTGTACTGAGGATTGCATTTATTAAAGCTGGGATGGAATTTAATGTAAGAAAAACTTTGTATAAAACACATAGCAAAATCTTATTTTCCAGAGAAGAAAGCATAATTCCTGAAGCAGAGCAATGACAAGAGCAGCAAAAAATACTTAGATGAGGATAGCTCAGACTGGGTATTGAAAGGAGGCTGGAAAAAAAGATAGAAAGGGGATGCTGTGGGATTGTGATCCAGAATGGTAGCAGTTAGAGTATCCTGAATTTTATTCCTTCAATACTAGTATAAATATTTACAATAGTCTCCAAAATCTGACAACTCTAATCAAAATGATACATGATTTGTATCATGTGCTGGGCTGGAAAGCTAGGAATGTTATTTCCAGATGTTCTGTAAAATAAACAAGCTGATAAAGTATGTTAGCAAATTCTAGTTCAAGATAAATTTCATCAGCAGTTCCACTACTTTCTTGGCAGAAAACCTTATTTTGTTGAAAAAATATCTATTCAGACTTTTCACTGATTTGTAGAGAGAAGATCCAACGACATTCTAAAAGATCATTAACCTTTTAAGCATATGAATATTATAGCATTATATGCATTTTTGTAATGGCGCAAATTTACACAGTAAGTGGTACTTTCAGTAATTCTGATTACAATGTTTACCCCACCATAACTTATTGAAGAGAAAGAAATATTTTACTGTTTATAATTAATTTAAAGAAAAGAGAATCATCTGCTCAGAGAACCTTGGAAAAGGGATTTATTTATGCTGAATCATAGAATCATTATTTTAAAGAGCTCGGTTTGCTACTCTAAGGACATTGAACTTCTATGACAATAAGTTTGCAGAATTTAATAAATCAGGCAAATAAGAATGTAAAGAAGGGAAACTCCAACTAAACAGTTTCCAAATGACCTTACACCCTTGAGCTGATGCTTGCCAGCAGAATGTTGATTGACAGTGGTATGGCTTTGCTATAAAATGGTCATTTTCCAATCACTCTGAATGGATCTATGCTATGATCATAGGAGCCAGCAGTCTGAAAAGAAGATAATGGGATAAAAGTGACAAAATGGTGTTAAGAAGTAGAAGGGTTTTTTGTTTACTTGTTTTTTTTTTCTTCTAGTTTTCATTTAAAAAAAAAAAAAAAACATTTACCAAAGAGTAAATGACATGATTAAATGAACCTTCTTACAGAAATGTGTAAAGCATCATTCACTTGACACATTTGTTGTAAATTATAGATCCCTCAAGAACAGAAAAGAAAGAGAGCAAATGTCCTACCCCTGGGTGTGATGGAACTGGCCATGTAACGGGGCTTTACCCCCATCACCGCAGTTTGTCAGGATGCCCACACAAAGATAGGGTCCCTCCAGAAAGTAAGTTCACATTGTTTCATGGAAACTGGGGATAAAACTACAAAGATTTTTCTAGCATGCTTTATAAACCTTTTATTTAAAAATTAATTTTATTTTTCAGTATGGTTTGTCTCAACTTAGTCAACTGTTCTGTGTTATACTTTTTCCTTTATTCCATCATTTCTATTCTCTACTAACTTTTACACTGAAAGAACAACTTTTAAAGCTGTATTCTTTGATTTAAGAATGCTAGGTTGTTTTTAAATAGATCTATTCAGTCAACAGAGAAAAAGGTTTCCAGAAGATGTGCACTGCTTTTACTTCTGCATGCTGATGTCACATCAATTGTCCCTGTTGTCTCGTACAGGAATAATTGTACTTGAAAAAATTGCAGCCCCTTTCCTTTGTTGGTGTTTTGTCTTAAACATAGTTTATTTTAAACTAATTTATATTATTAATAATAACAATCTGACTGTTTACTTAGTTACACACCTCAGGATTTTGAGCAATATTCCCCTGTAATTTACATGGCTAGAATTTTCTGCCTTGTCAATGGATTCTGTATGAGGGAGGTTCACCCATCCAGACACAGACATTAATCAGAAAGCAGAGAGATCCATTTCTAGAAGTCACCTCCTTGGCTGGTAGAAATGGCATAGTTCTGTTGAAGCTAATTGCTCTATGTTGCTATATGACAGACAGGCATCTACCTAAGATACAGTTCTCTTTCACACTAATTTAAAAATTTATTTATTCCTTTGAATCCTATAGCCTAAAATCCCCACTGTCCATCAGCACTTACAGAACTAATCTCAATAGATTTATAGATGACTAAAAGAAACATTAAAGACAGGACTTAAATGTTCCCCAATTTCCAAAGGGAAGTGGACTCTGAAGGACAGAAAAGTGGAAATAGGTCTGCACACCAAGAGTAGCAGACAGAAGAAGTTTCCTCTTTCATGGTAGAGTGGCTTTGCCAAGTTGTATTGAGGAAGTGCTTTAGGAAACTGCTGCATCTTGGTCGATCTCTGAATACAGTAGAACAGATAGATTCATTTCTCTCCTTTGCAAGACCCTGTAATTTTCTGAAGCACAAATATTTTTTCAGTTGCTCAAAGTTCTCTCATTTTTATAAATGGTAAATAAAAAGCTCTTTAGAAGACTTTGTAAATCAAAGAAGAATATAGCTTTAAACTGTTTGCATGCTCTTGTACCTAATAAAATGTAAAAGGTGAGCTCATCTTTTTATTTTTTCCTGTGATGTTGGCCTTGTGAAGCATGTTTCAAGAACAGCTTTGAATAGTAGGAATTTCAGAATAAAGCTTTTACATCTATACACGTTCTAGTACGCTGATGAAGGTGATGATGATGGTTATCTTCTAATCAGTATATGTGGTTAATTTCTCAAGTCTCTGAACAGCTTTTATTCAGTTCTTTACTCAGTCAAGGAATTCACTGATTTTATTAGAACTTTTTTTGAGTGAGAACTAAATACAGGCTTCCAGACTAGTTCTTGTATGAGAAAACCAGGATTTTGCAAGAGCTGGATGGCCTCTTTCCATAGTGATATACTGCCAATCCAGCTCTGAGACATGGATTCAAATATGTCTCAAATCATACAAAACTATTTAGTGTTACCAAAAAGCTCTTGATAATTTGGCAATTCACAGCATAAGTTTTATGATTCCAAAAAGAGCTGCTCTGAGTAGCTTTGGGAGTAAATTTTCTATCCAGTTTGCAATGGATGCAGATGTAAAGCAGTTTATTTGCTTAAGCTTGTACCACTTGTTTCTTTTTTTACAAAGGTTGTTTTTTGTTGTTGTTGTTGTTTGCTTTGTTTTGTTTTCCACCATCCCTCAATTTTTAATTGTTTCTTTTTTTTCTTTTTTTTTACTTTTCAGTCTCTAAAATAATAATTATAATAATCTATCCATTGCAATTTTCACATCTGTGGAAAATGCAAGTTAAAATAAAATGACCAGTTCTGCTCGTCATATAGACATGAATGGTATTTCTATGTAGATATGGGCAGAACTGGGCACTAGATCAATTGGACTGTCTTATAGTTAGTATCAAATTCTAATCAGGGTTGTGCTGAGGTATATTTAAAATAATTCAGTGTTCTACCAGTATAACTTGAGAGCAGATTTTCGTTCTTGAGTTTGATACTGTGTATATAAAGTTGTATATTTTGAGCACATACGTTTCCTGAAAGAATTTTTTGAGTCCATATTTTTAATTGGATTTTTGCTAGTTCATAGTTTACTACTGAGCTGGTGTTTGCTCAGTGTTTTTTTACTAAGAAGATGTTGGAAGTCTTTTGCTTCATTGTTGCACTGAAGATACTTTTGATTATAGGTTCAGTAACCTAACTTTCACTGTTGCCCTGTGTTAAAGAGCATAGGGTCACGATCCTTACTTCCCACATCAGGCTTTATTGGCTATGTGTGTCACGTGTATTTTGAGGAATGCTGGTTGTTAATGAATCCTGCTTTGTTTTAAAATGGTTTCATATATACTGGGATTTGATTTTTTTTTCTTGTTTTCATACTCTGCTGTTTTCTCTTACTCTCCTTGTCAAGTTCTTGCCATGCATGAAAATGTTCTTAAGTGTCCTACACCAGGCTGCACAGGCCGGGGCCACGTAAATAGCAACAGGAATTCCCACCGAAGGTAAGGATTCCATCACTGGACACCAATCTAAAGGGAACAGTGCCTCCGAACTGCAGCCCTTCTAGCAGTCCATTGGCAGGGGGGGAAGTGTGAGTGTGTGTTCTGTTGTTCTGTTTCTAAGATTGACAGATGGTGCTTCATATGCTTTAAAGAGTAACATTTTTTCATGTATTTTCTGGGGAGGACAAGTATTCATTTGCTTCAGAATGGATGAATTGATTCACAGAAGACATTTTAATCATCCATTAGGTTTTTGGGTGTGGTGATTTTTTGTTTGTTTGTTTTTTCTCTCTGTATTGGTATTAGCAGTGATGCAAAATGAATGGTATGACTTCTTCTCTGTCGCAGGGACGAGGAAGAGTCTGCCAATATCATCAAGACTAGGGCAGAGTTCTTGTCCCCACACTTCACTCTCTTCAGAGACTATTTTGCATGAAAAATTCCACTCTACCCCTAAAAATGATATTCTATACACAAGAAACAACATTTTGAATACACAGACACTAAGAGTTAACTTTTCAACTAAAAAAAAAAAAAGTCTCAACCCCCAAATCTTTATTCAGATATAATTAAAGTAGAATATTGCTTGATTAAGAAACATTATGAAAATGTCTCATTAAATTTAAAAATTAAAAACAAAAAATGCTCAATATAAATAGTCAAGCAAAGGAAGATTGAGAAAAAATACAACTTTTCTATAGTTTCCTAAAATTAATAATTGATTCTTATACAAGGGATGTCACTGCCTTTTAAATTCTGACACACATGAGAAAAAAAAAAAAAAAAAAGTTACTAGAAATTTTAGTATGTCATAGTTTTTCCACAAATAACGAGGTCTTGCTTATTTTCTTACAATTTAGGAAAAAAAAAAAAAAAAATCCAGGAAATGCGAGTAGAGGGTAAAAGCATGCAAAGTTCCTATTATCTAATTCCTTTTTTACTGTTAATTGTAACATAAAGGTTTAAGGGATTACATTATTAAGGTGCTGGATGTTCAGTCTTATGGGTTACTGCCCCCTTACATGCCTCCTGGACTCTCATGGGTAACTCATCAAGAAACTTGGGTACCCCTTTCTTCTCTGTAGTGACGCTGCTACTAGATGCAGCAAAAATCTTTGAGAAGGTTTTCAGGGATTTAATACTGCTCGAAGCAGCATTCAATTTTGGTTGGATATCTACTAGAATATTGGAGGTGATTGAAGAAGAGTATGTCAACAGAGAGCAGCTGCCCTCTGGTATGACTCCAGAGCACTCTCACCCCTCTGCAGATCTAGGACAATGAGGGAGGGCTGAGGGGAGCAGTCTGCAGTCTGTGCTCACCTCTTTCTGCAGCTTTTGGGGCATTTTGCTCTGCTTCATTTTTATTTTTTTTCCCTTTGGAGAAAGGAACATCTGGGAATGCGCTGATTTGCCTTTCATTTTAATTTCTTTTCCTGTGGAGAACACAGAGAGCTGCGGTCACATAAGTGTTCGATAGACTGTGACAAGGAAAGAACCCCCTCCATTGTCAGGTCACAGGTTTTTACAGCTTCACTAAGAGCACCATCTGCTGGCATCAATATACTTGTTTTTCAATGTTCTAAATCTTTTCCAGAAGAATCAGACATATTTTAGTCACTTTAATAATAGTACAGCATTTGCAAATTTAATTGAATTTTAATTCAAGTGAAATTTCTTTTCATGTTACATCATCTACTATTAGGAAACATACCTTAGTGCTTGAAATTCATGAACAAACACTAAGTATAACATATATGAGATGTAGATTTAGAGACCCTAGGCCAAATTTTGCACTCATTTATATGCCTTGCAAAAAGATTGGAGTTAATGGAGCTGAATGAAGTGTGAAGTAGCACAAAATTTGGCCTAAATGGTACTGTCATTTAATCATCTTCAGCAGCCATTTCATTGGCAACATTTGTAGATGTGTAAAGGTCACAAGTCTGCTAACAGAGCTGCACAGTAGATTTCAGGTTATATTCTCCTCTCTTACTGGTATGTTCACTGGCTGACATCCATAAATAATCTACCCATATACAGTCAGAGAAGAAGAGCAGTTATAAGATCTACCATGCAACTTTGAAAACAGAAGAAAGGAAGTCTAGAGAAAATACATATGACCAAAAAGCTTTTGGAAAGTCTTTTCCTTCAGATTCTTCCTGATGCAGGCTAAGGAGGAGAAGGAGTAATTGGATCAGTGCTATAATGTGAAACTACGCAGGACAAGACAATTAAATTTCCTTTCTGTAATTGCAGCCTCTCTGGATGTCCTATTGCTGCAGCAGAGAAACTGGCTAAAGCTCAAGAGAAGCATCAGAACTGTGATGTGTCAAAATCAAACCAGGCATCAGATCGGGTTTTAAGGTATTAGAAATCACTATAATACTTATTATTATGCAGAATTCATCACACATTCACCTAATCTGAGAATTTATATTTATATACTTTGTATATACATATATATCTCCTTTAAAGTAGAGTTAGAATTAGGGCTTCTGGATCCAGTTCTCACAGAATATATTTCCCACTCAATTTACATGGGGGAGGGTTGGTAATTATTTTGGCAAATACATGTAAAGCTGAAAAGCTCATTTTTGTCTTAGGCATTGTTTGGTGTAAAGATGACTGCTGGAGTGCAAAGTCTAAGAACAATGTGAAAAAAGTTGGTATCTTTTGGGAATAAACTAATATTTACCGGTAAGTCTTGGTTTTTTCAGCAGGCTTTTACTAGTAAATATCAGTTTAAATTAAACCAGAAGCCCTATTTGCATTACCAAAACAATAGTAGACCTTTTGATAGGACACGTGGAAAAATGACGTGTGTAGCTTAGATTCCAAAATAAAGTCAGATGTAGTTCTTTGTCTCTGTTTCCCCACTCACTGCCAGGAAGGATGGAAAGAGAGAAAAATTGTCCTAATTTTTTTAATGGGAAGGACCTTGAACCAGTTTGACATAATTATACCCATTTTCTTCATCCACATAGGATTCTGCATTTATCCAAAGCTGTATCCAGCTTTGTGCTATTGTCTCTTCTTTTGAGATATGTGGGTGGAAAAAATATTGTTTCTAAGGAGTGTGAAGGATACACGTAAAGGGACTAGACCTCTGCATGATTTTACAAGCCTTATATTGATGATGCCCCAAGAGCTGCAGAATTTCTCCATGGATACTGAGATATTTGTGGGCTAGATTAGGTACATCCCTCTCAGCTGTTGTGAAGAACATGAAGGAAGTACCACAGCTTTAGTTCCCAGAATTTCCTGCTGATCTTGTAGGTTTCTTCGCATTTGGATTTAAAATTTGATAGGGTAGCTTAAAATGAAATTTTTTTACTATATTAACATTATTCTTTGCATATTCTCTTAAACTTCATCTAATCTTGATGACCTTTTCAAAAAACAAAATACACCAATAAACCTAAGAACACAGAATTATGGTTCACATCTGCAGAATATTTTTTGTAGAGCTTATTGACCTTTTTTATGTTCCTCGGATTATTTTTGATGGGCTTTGTTTTAACTGTCCCTAATTCAGGTTGTGCTATTTTTCATATAGCATCCCAGACAGTTTTCTTAGAGAAAGGTTCTTTAAAACCTGCTAATAAAAAAGACCTTTTGAGGGAATAATATAATTTCTCACTGATGGAAAAAGGTAAATGAAAAATGCACTGTTTTTTAACAATGCTGATTAGAAGTCACTGAAGTCAGATGCCATACAAAGAAGGCAACTGCTCAAAAGCTCATCTAGTTTGCTGGCAAACTCCCTAGGAAGTTGCATAGCAGTTTTAACTTTGCTTGTGAGTCTGCCCTGTGTTTCAAATTTTATAGGCAGTTCACCCAAAACTTTCATCTTATCTCCTGCTTTCCATTTTACCATTAAATCATTGAAGTATTTAAGATGAAGAACTTGGGAGTTATTTATAATATTTACATGCAGTTGTCTGATGGAGAGAGAGATGCTCCAAGAGTAAATCTCGCATACTTGTCTTCATGCCAGTTTTCATCCCACCTGCATTTAAAATTTCTTTGGAAGAAGTCAAATTCATAAGACTTCTGTTCTGTAGAAATTCTGGTTTTACACTGAATGTACAGGAATTGAGCTGCATTTTTTTTTAGCTAAGTGTAGATTATCTTGAGGTAGGATCAAAATACTATTAATATCAGCTCATTGTGTACATGTATTTTGGAGGGAAACCTATCTAAAGAAATGAGCATACATAAGTCAAAAGGAATAGTATGAATAATATGACTTTTTTGGCTGATCTTTACATACACATCCTGACTAAATTATATGAAAAGAATTCTTCCAGAAAAAAAAAAAATATATAGATAGATATAGATATAGGTATTCAAAACTTAATTCTTACTAGACACCACATCCCGTTTTGTCAGCCAGAATGATGATTCTTCTCATCTTGACTGAATTTGTGATCCTGTGAATGTTCCTTCTATTTTCTCTGTTTATAAACGCAGTAGAGAAAACAAAAGAAATAATAATAATAAAAAAATAAAAAAAACAAGCTTGATGATTCTTGATTCCAGAAGAAGCACCTCAGGTCTGTTGTTCATCATCTTTACCTCCTGCTAAATGCAGCAGGTAGACATGCATCACTGTGTAGCATTTTCTTCATTTATATAACACTTTCTTATGTAGGTAAAGCATGCAGGATCTGACCTTTATTTACTTGCTTTATACATTGAGAGATGATGACTTCTGTGTCCACATGCAGAAGACAGCGTGACAGTGGAGGAGTTCACTACAGCATTCCTTCACTATTTCAAAACTTACTTCAGTGACCTGAAAGATCAGTTGGGGCTTTTCCTGGTTATCTTCTCTGACCCTAAAGGAAAGAGAAATTTAGCTGATAGTTTTGTTCTGTATTCATTCACAGAACCTTCCTTCATGCATGTATCTGTATAACAAGAGTTGCAGCTCCTGCCAGAAACTTTCATTTAAGGGTTAGCAGGATCTGTGAGGCAGTGGCTCAAAGTCCACAGAGATTGTGAGAATCTCATGTGTATTTCTCAAAATTAACCTGGATCTGTATACTGAAGAATGAAACAGGATGAAACAGGACTAACTCTTTTGGAAAACATACAGGAAAACAGCATACAACTCTGTTGAAAGAAATTTAGAGGAAACTCTATTGATTAAATAGAGCTTCCACTGCTAATTTTTGGTTTTGACATTTAAAGAAATTTGTCCAAACTTCTCCTGTTGGTCCACTTACCCCTTTTTGTTTCAACTCCCAAAAGTGAAAATGTTTGCTATGTGATGCAATTACATGGGGAAAGGGAAACCCTGAAGTATTTTAAAACAGAATTTTAAAATAGCTACAGGATACATTTAGTGGTATTAGAAATAGTTTTGTCTAGGCTTTGTTCAAGAAAATATATATTGTTTGTCTGCTGAAAATAACCAAACCAAGCAAATGCAATAATATATTGCTGTCTCTTGAGTACAAGAATTTCTAATTTGAGCTATAAATTATGCACAAACACATTAAACTGAACTGCATCTAACAAACTTTACATATCTTTAATTTCTAGGCCCATGTGCTTTGTTAAGCAATTGGAGATCCCTCAGTATGGCTACAGAAACAATGTCCCCACCACCACACCCCGCTCCAACTTGGCCAAGGAACTAGAGAAATACTCTAAGACTACGTTTGAATATAACAGTTATGACAACCATGCCTATGGCAAGAGAGCCATAGCTCCCAAGGTGCAATCCAGAGATATATCCCCCAAAGGATATGATGGTAGGAGGTGCACACTCTTATACATGAGAGACAAGTTTGCAGTTAATCTTGTTGTTGTATATGTAAACTTCATACAATTAAAACATGTTTTCATGTTCATATAATATCATGAGGAATGCTGTCATGTGTAAGATATTTTAAAGGCTTTAAAAAAAAAAAAAAGAAAAAAAAACACTGTTGTTTTATTCGGTTCTTGCTTCACAATTGTTGCACTGGCAAAAGAACACCTCCAGCTATTAAGCTCCTGGGATGTGTTGAGATTGCAATAAAAGCTGAATAATAGAGCTAGTTCTTGTGGTGTAGGAGCAGTGTGTTATGTTGCCATCTGGGAGACCTGGCCTCATGGGTCACATTAGTATTCTCACTTCTGTACAGTAGGTCAGGTAACTCATAAAGATAGCTTACTTACTCTGTGGGGACGTGGAAGTAGAAAACCTGTATCTCGTTGCACTTTCAGAAATCACTGCTACTTATTTAATGAGGCATTTCTGCTCATTTTGTCTTTGTGAATACACCTGTTGAATTCTCTGGAAAACCTCAGTTATATGTTTAAAATTAGGCTAAACATGACTTCAGTTTAGGAGAAGAAAATGGTGTCCATCAGGCAAGAGGATTTTTTTAGGGAAAAAAAAAATGAACTACATCATAAAGAATATAGGAATTGGATTGTAGCTCTTGAGGACTTCAAGATTTTTTCAGAGCAATACAAGTTATATATATAATAATAAACCAGTGCCTTTATCTTTTTGTTGTCATTTTTAAAATATTTTATGCTACTCACAGACTACCATAGGAAATTTCAAGCAGTTGTCAGATTTTTGTTTAGAAAAACAGAAAGAAATATACTATATTGAACAATTTATGCTGACATATGAATGCAGGCTCTGACATTCAAAAGTAGGTAAGTGGAGAAAAGGAATATTTTTACAGATCCTGCCTTCATGTTTCTGATATTTTGGATTTTTTTTTTTCTCATAGAATCAACAGGCAAGTTCTTCCACTATAGCATAAAGGAGAAAGGCAACACATTTTTGAATAAAAACGCCCTTTTTTCTTCTCTCATACACTCATCTTATTTGCCTATGTCAGAATAAGAGCTTGAACATTATTAAGGGTAATGCAGTAGCTCTAACTGCAGTTAGTAACCTAATGATATAAGGTAAATATAATAAAAAATGAGATATTAACTCTTGTGTATATGTTCTGTTTACTTTTACAGAAGGGGAAGAATCAGTGTATAGGTAGTGAAGCCGTGGATATGCATAATTATGGATCAAATTACTGATGTTTGCTTTAAGCAAGTAATATATATTTTTCCTCATTTAAGACCCTATTTCAGCAAAGAATTAAAAATTACACTTTTTTTTTTTTCCAAATCATCAGAACTTGAAAATACATGTTACATCAAATACAAGTTCAACAGTGGCCTTAAAAAATGAAAGATTAGGGTGATACTGCTGTCTTTCTACACTCTCATCTTCCTTTGACATAAATAAGTATAATAATAATTTTTACTTGAGAATCTTGCTAGATTTGTACAATATTGTTTCACTGCCCCATTTTCTAAGTCAGAGAGGACTGAGGCACCCTGATACATGTGATTCATGCTGGTACAGCAAGTATATGTTGTTCTTTTATACTCAGAACAGTTAATGCCAATTACAGCTGGAGCAGGTTGTTTGCTAAATAAAGGCAAATTTCCTACGGATTTACTCAATATCACACACTCTGCAGCAGGTGGCATATGCTGTAGCTGTTTCCAAGTTATGTGTGTGCTGTTTGACCATGCTGACATGGTCTCAGACACAGAACATCATTTGAGTTTTTCTTTGTACCCAATCAGTGATATTCATGAAACCTTTAGGATCCCCCTGTATTTAATATTGCACAGCCACTCTGTTGTGTTCATCTTAAATATGCAAAGGGCTTTAAAGTTCCTCAAGAAAATCACCTAAAGTCATAGAATGATTAACTAAATTCTTGGCACCAACTTTCAATGGATCTTGGATTTTGATGATAACTACTGGAAATAACTGAATATGAAGGTGATTTCAGGAAGACTCTCTTCACTTAAAAGAGCCACTTTTCCACAAGAAATTTTGCAGTATTTCTAGCTGATTTTGTAGTCGGGTGTAAAATAAATTATGCCAAAGCCATTATGGAGGTACAGAGAGCACACCTATTATGTATGGCAGCAAACACATTTATATAAGAACAGATTTAGTTCTGAAAAGTCATACTGAAAAAGCTGAGAGAAAGTCAAAGTTATCTGGAGTACTTTTAAGTATGCAACAGATTATTTTTTTCTGACCATATAAGATGAGACAAATAGTATAAGGATATGAAAAATCAATAGCCTTGTGTTTCAATCTTTTTTTAATTGTAAACAAGCATTGTATTTTCATCATCAGAGAAAAGGATTATATGTTCAATAGTGTGTGGTTGTGAGTTACATGAACATAAATAGCTCCTCTGGATTCTTTTCTTGATTTTTTTTCAGTATTTTTTTTTTTTTTTTAAAGAAAGAAAGAAAAAGAAAATGAATACATTATATTGTGAGATAGGATGCTCTGATAATTGTTTAGGAGTAAGTACTGCTTGTGTTTGTGGACTTGCTTTGTCTTTGATAACATTTTCATGGTGGATCACATCTTGGGTTTACTGGGTTTATGGTATACAACAACAGAGATAAGAACATCTAGACTCAGCAGGCAGAGAAGATAGCAACTGTTCCAGTTTCTCAGGTGATGACAGGAGCTCCTCTCTTCCCACAAACAATACTGGGACCTTCTATCAAAACACTGAGAAAACACTAAGGGTGGGATTCATTTGACCATGTCTAGAATTTTACAATGGGTAGCACCTCTGTCTGAGCTAGTCACCCTTTTTAAATCCATGGAGGAAGATAGATGCTTCTTTGATGCAATTGATCTCCTCCTGAAGTACTTATTTAAAACTGACCAGGTGAATCACCACCTGAAAGTTCCTATTTTTTTCCATGCTATTAGAGAAAGCCTGAAATGACTAGGTCAGATACCTGAAATTAGGTGAGATGAATCTGTCACGGTGAGTCATAAAACATATTGAAACTGTAATTAATTTATGTAACAGATTCCACGTTTAGGCAATACTGAGGATGAGGGTGGCTGGGTAAAATTTAATTCCATACCAAATACCTGAGTTTAGTTCTTTAAGTTGTTGGGATCTCTTCCACTCTTATGTTAATTAGCAAGAGGAGCCTGTAGATTTAGAGAGGTTCTCTGTAATCAGCCCCAGGGCATGCTCAGTGGGAGGCCAGCATGCTGGATGGATATGCAGCTGGTTAGACTTGCGTCTATTATTTAACAGGAAAAACATTTTCCACATTTGGTTTCATTGCTGGATCATAAAGCATAGCTGGACTGCAGATCTTCAAACCTGGTGCCACAGAGTTGGGCTACTAGCAAGCAGAATTGCCTGGTATTGAAACAATGTAGTTTTCCCTTCCTTAGAAATGGACTTGATTTAATTAATTATGAATTAGTCATCTTTGTTTCTTCTGAAAAGCTATCATGGAATGAACAGACTGGGCTATGTGACATGTTTTAAAATGTACACTTATAGTAAATATAAAATGACCATGGCCATTTCTCTCCAAGTTTTGCTTAAATCATTGGTAATCTAAAATCTAGCAGTTGTGTAGCATGCTTATAGCACTTTACACCTTCAAAGTATTATGCAAGTAAATCACAACACAACTAAATTTTAGAAGCAATTTTATATTTATAGGGAAAATGAGTTCAAGGGATAATATAGGTCGACCAAGGCCACAGAGGAGTCCGTATCAGAGCATGCATGAGTTTCTGGTCCTATCTATAAAGCTGCCTGTTTCCCCGCCTTTCTTTAACACACATTCTTATATATATGATTTCCAATATAGCATGTCTCTTATGCTTGTTTAAATGTGACTTCCTACAAGACTAACATTTTTTACTAGTAACAGAAGTCTTATTTGTTCATATGAATTTTGAAAGATATTTCTGATTTGACAAGTTCAGTGGTACAGGGTGCTTGCTGTGTTAACACAGTAAAAATTGAATTATTCAATTATTTTCTTCCTGAAGTATAGGAAAATTCTTGTGTCTTAGATACAATTGCAAAGTAACAATGGATAAATGCTGAATTTTTAATGACCACCACTGACTACTATATTAAAGATGAAACTCTGGAGGAATTGTTCACAGGTTTATTATTAGTGGGTACTCTGCTAGAGTAGTGCTACTATGTGTTCAAAACAAAGAAAAGTGATGAATGTTTAGCATTCATTTCACTTAAAAAAAAAAAAAAAAAAAAAAAATCACACCCTGTGCATTATGTGGCATTCCTGAGAAAACTCCATCTGTTATGAATTAAGTGAAATGCTATTTCCTTTACAGTAAAAATAGTGCCATGATTTTTTTCAGTTTTGTAGAGAAAGAAGGATGACATAAGCTCTAGCAGAGATATTTTGCTTTCAGATTCTTCTTTTGAACCCTGCCTGTCTACCACAGCGGCCTGTGGTTCACAAATGGGCTGTGCTCATAGGAGCAGATTATTATATGTATGCCTGCTCAGACAAATACACCTGAAGAGTCTGGCATTTAAATGGAACCCATCACAGAAGAGCTCTAGCTAGGGTCTGACCTTTTTTTGTATAGCTCTCTAATCAGCATGCTAGTTGGTTATTGTTATACTGTGCTATATGGTATGATCTCTGCAGTATATATTTCTCTCTAAAGGGGAAATAGTCACTGTAATATCCATGTATGTATCCTCTGACCTTGACATTTATTTTATATGAAAATATATAAACGTTTAGATTTAGGAGACCAGACAACACTTTCTTGTATTTTATAGAAATGCTTTTAAATAGTTAATTTGGGAAGAAGGTTGAAGAAATAAGTGGGCTAATAGGACTGTTTTGCATTACTATTGTAATACATTTGGCTGCAAAGAGTAGTTCTTAAAAGCAGCAACTGTTCTGCATTGTATTTAAATGGGATGGAAGTAAGCTTTGTCAGTGTATTAGTGGTTTCTGCCAGCCAGAATACAGCTGAGTGCCGCTGTCCTCAGTGAAAGCAGGAGTGAGTATGTTTGGCCTGCATTGTTTCTACAGAGTTGTAGGCACTTGAGATGCTTGAAGGTGGGGTTGTTTCACTTACATTTGTTTCCATTTATACTGTCACTGCTTTTGCCTTTGTGAGATCCGTGGTGTGGATCCAGCTTCCTTCTACTTTCATCATGTTCTCTTCCTCCTTTCCTTTCTGATGGCTAATGTGGTGTAAGAAGAACCTGTTAGGAAATGTGAAGTGTTTAAGGACATATGGTTAGCACTTTGGCCCGGAGACCCAAGCCCATTAGCTTTATAATGGGCTTGTTCTCCAGTAGCTCTGGGGAGTCTAGGCCTTACAATTACATTTGCTCATGTAACTATGAAAAAAGTCCTATAATGTTATGGTAACGTGTTGCTCTTCATTAACAAAACTGAGTGACCTGAGCAGATCCTACCTTCTGTCTGACTGTATACGTGGGGTAAAAGCAGTGTTTCTTTGTGTTTTTATTCTTTTCTAAATCTAGCCTGTTTGTCAGAATAATTCATGATCACATCATACAGATTTGTGCAGGAGGTTATTTCATACAAACTCACATGTTTAGCATATAAAATCACAGACAAAAATCAAGAAATACAGCCATCATTCTTATTGCTTTTTTACTTTTTTTTTTGGTGGGGGGGTGGGGTGGGGGCATGGTTACTGTTGTTCATTATAAATTTCACCTCCAGCAATTTGTTTTTCTTTTCACTTATGCAGAATGTTAGTTCTTTTGAGTCATCCTTGTCATATTTCTTCCCACAGCTAAACGTTACTGTAAGAATTCAAGTCCAACCAGCAGCACAACAAGCAGTTATGCCCCTAGCAGCAGCAGCAATATGAGTTGTGGTGGAGGCAGCAGTGCCAGCAGTACCTGCAGCAAGAGCAGCTTTGACTATACTCATGACATGGAGGCAGCGCACATGGCTGCTACTGCTATTCTGAATCTCTCCACCCGCTGCAGGGAGATGCCTCAGAACCTCTCCACTAAGCCTCAGGATCTCTGTGCAAGGGTAAAAATAAGTAATTCTGTTTGTTGATGAAGATTCATCTTTTCTGCACTAGTTTTGTGCCTTTGATAGAAAGAAGCTTTAGTACAGCTTTAGTACATCTTCCTTTTTATTTTTTTCATTTTCCTCAAAATTAACATAATGTGGTGGCTCTCTTAAGCAGGAAAAAAAAAAAAAAAAGAAAAAAAAGAAAAGAAAAAAAAAAAAAAAAGAGAGAGAAGTATCTCAGGAAATTCCAATCAGTATATAAACTGCTTATACTGATAACATGATAACATGTACTTACTCTTCTCCCCTCCAGCCCCCCTTTTTTTTAATTTGTCTCAGTAGTGAGATCTATAATTATAAAAGATGTTTGAGTTGCTTAAGTGCTCTTAATTTCACTACAGAATTTTTTGCTAAACACTGTCTGATTCATACATTTTATGAAAATATTAAGATTTAATGATGTAATTTCATTTAGAAGCCTAATGTAAGATCTTGTAAAAAGAAAACTGTGGTACTTGTATGCTATGTGTTCCTGTGATATTGCAGTTCTTAAGTCATTGCTTAAGACATTTGAAACAAACAATAAATCCTCCTGTACAGGTGACTTAAAAGGTGCTGAAAAATAGTGCAGGGTCACTGATGATTTGTATGTTCATAGTTTTAATATATTATAAAATTAGAGACAAAAATTATAGATGTTGTTTTTAAGCTTTATATATAAAGAATCACAGAATCACAGAATCAAAGAGAAACAGTGCACTATCAACATTCATTAAAGAGCAGAATACTCATTTTTGAATTATAAACATTAACTTTTGAGTCTGATAGCTGTTGAAAATGATTATTTAACATGCACCAGCAAACAGTACAGTGCTACCTATAGGATACCACTAGATGGCTAAGTAGACAGATGCAGTGCAGAGGAAACGTTTTTAGTGTGCTTATAGCAGAGCTTCTGAGCTGGCAGACATGTTCTGTTCTTCTGCATATAGACAAAGGTTTTCTTGCCCCCATTGTGCAAAGCCGTTCATAACAAACTAAACCCTTAACAGTAGGTATTAGTAATAAAACATAACTTAACCTGGAATGATTCATGACTTTTTTTCAAATGCTTCTTTTTACATTCATTTATTTAATACTGTCTAGGAGGGAAATCTCTTTTTGGCATGTAAACAATATGGTTTTATCAATGCTATGGAAAAAGCTGGAATAAAATGTTTATTATCTTACATGTCAAAAACAGAAGGGGCCTCTTTCCTAATGTTTAACCCTATGTCAAATGGAATAAATGATTCTAAGAGGGGATTGTCCCTTTTTTTTTAAAAAAAAAAAAAAAAAAAGGGTTGCATTCATGGTGTTTTTGTTACTTGAGAGAAAGTTGCTAGACTTATGAGGAGTCAGTAGCATTTACACCACTTTTGAAACCAAATTTCTTGTAGAGTGTTTTATTTCTGAACAAATGAGGGATTCTTTGTGGGCACCTTTATTCTATTTGCTCTTAGTTTTTTAAAATTCATTTTCATTTAAGATGTCTTATTTCCCCTCATCTAATAAAATGGAGAACAATTGTTTGTTTCTATAAAGGGAAAAGTCAGAGCTTGTACTCACAATTTCACAATACTTCAGTTGCCACAAAAATTGTCACAAATATTCTTTTACCCAAATTTATTGATTATAAGAGTTAGTATACAAAATGCCAATACAATTGTATTTGCAGTGAAGGAACTGTGAAATTTGTAGGCATTTTCTCTTTCTAAAACCAAATGGTGTCCAAAAGGACTTCTTTGGGTACCTTACAAAGAAAAGATTTCTTTTTTTTTTTTTTTTTTTTTTCTTTTTTTTTTTTTCTCTGAACACCCAGACAGGTGACAGGACTGGAAACAAGAATTATGCAGATGTTAACTCACAGATACTCAAGATATTCACCTGTCACAGAGTAGACCAAGAACAAAAATACAACGACAAGAAAATATCTTTAGATATTTCTCATTTTCACCCCAAATTTTGCACCTGTTTTCTGGGTGGCAGGAGAGTGTAATGAAGACTCGTCCTGTTCCCCCAAATATCAGATTAGCCATTCAGGAAGCAATCTACTTGAACAGCATTAATGTTGTGTAACAGCATCATGCTATGTGTGGGAGGGGGCTCAATGCTTACAATCTATTCAGGAATGGAAAAGTGTTTTATCATTCTGCTAGGCAATCATATATACTGAAGAACACAAAGAGGTAGCAGTTTAGCAGTTTTAGAGTGTGAAGCTGAATTAACAATATTTTTCTTATTTTAACAGAATCCTGATATGGAAGTCGATGAAAATGGGACCTTGGATCTGAGCATGAATAAGCAGAGGCAGCGAGATGGTTGCTGTACCATTTTGACACCATTGGAGCCAATGTCACCACAACGGCAAGCTGTGATGAATAACCGGTGTTACCAACTGAATGAGGGTGACTGCTGGGACTTGCCAGTGGACTACACTAAAATGAAGCCCAGTAGGATAGATGAAGATGATTCCAAAGAGATTAATGTATGTCTTTTTCATCTATTAGTTCTCATTGTAATCTACTTTTTGTAATTTGTTGCATTTCTGAAAATTGAAGGGAAAGAGGAAACAATAAATAGGTGATAAAAATTGTGGTTTTCTACAAAAGGATCTCTGCTAATTAATCTTTAGAAATATATCATGCTGGCACACATCTGATCTGTGACTAAGTTCCATAAGACAACATTTGAACCATGAATGTGAATCATGTTTTCTAAACAGCATCATCTTGATAACAAACATTTTCTTCAGTAAAGATGTTTTACTATATCCAGATTATTCTACTCCATATAAGCAAGTTGACATAACCATGCAATACGGGGATAATCAGCTCTCAAGGCAAGATATTCCACTGAATTTGAAAACCATAGACAACATGCTGAGTATTTGAAAGGATGTATTACTTAGATATCAATTTAAATAAAAGCAGCAGAGTATATAAACTTTCAACTATTTTAGCTAATCTTGTAGATTACTAACACACTTCTGATAACTCTGTGTGTGAAAGGGTCTGTATTAATGAAATGCTTAGTTTCAAGAATACGTACAAAGAAAGTATATTAGAAACTGGTGTTACTTTTCAATTTAGATACTAAGACAACAGCAAAATCCTTTAAACCGAAGAGGCAAATAAGGAAAACAAGTTAGGGAATTTAACTTAGAATATGTAGGATGTGTTCTGGTGTGAGCCAAAACACTGAAAAAGTCTGCTGAAAAGTTTTAATTGAATTGAAATTGTTCATCAAGCTTCAACCCTTACCCACTCGCATAGTTTACAATACTGCATTCAATATAATTTGGACTTTGAGAGACTTCTGTAGACTGTTCTTTGTTCTTTTCTTTGTTTGTTTGTTTTGTTTTGTTTTGTTTTGTTTTTGTTTTGTTTTGATGGTATAAAATTAGGCTAACTATTTGTGTGTGACTTACCTCTTGCCTATTTTAATTAAAACTTAAATCTGTTTTCCCAAACTTTGAAACTTACATTAAAGAAGCATTTTCACTAGGTATACTGAATACATTCTAGTTCCAGTGTTAGTCACAATTTTGCTATTAATTTCACTGAAATTAGGAAATCTGTCATTATTAAGGAAATGCGAGGTAAAACCTACAGTATGAAGTGTTTATCAGAGCAAGCAGATCACCACATTTCTACTACGGTTTTTATAGCACCATCTTCAGGAATCTCTAAATCAATGCATTCAGCCACTTCATTCCTGAAATAGATGCTTTTGAATTTCTGAATACACCAATAAAGTTAATTATAAATTATATAATTATATAATTTTCCAGACTCCAAATTGAAATTCTGTGAGCAGATGTTAAGATTGTTCCTGTTTCATCTTTGACTTGTTCTAAAATGTTAAAAAATATTATTTAAGATGGCTTTTTGATGCTGCATTTAGTCTTTTTTCCTGTTCCTCAATTTTTCAGTGACTTTAGAAAAAAAAATCAGTTCTTTTCAAGGAAAATATTATGACAGTTATATAGAAAGCTGGGGTTTGCCTTTTTTTTCTTTCCTAATAACATAACCTAATTAATTTCTATATATTGTGAAGTCTGCATAAAAATGTCTAAGTACTATTTAAAGGTTTAATAGGTGAAAGTATATAAAATAATTTAGTTATTTTTTCTCTGACAGACTAGGTTAAAGAAGGAGATAGTGTTTGATGACTGTGCTTTATTTTATGTAAGTTGTAACATCACCTATTTGAAACTGATTCTCATATATTTGCCGGTAGCCAGAAGATTTGGATCCTTTCCAAGAGGCCCTTGAAGAAAGAAGGTATCCTGGTGAAGTTACAATCCCAAGTCCTAAACCCAAATACCCTCAATGCAAAGAGAGCAAAAAGGATTTAATAACGTAAGCATAATGTGAGGTGAAATTATTTTTCTCCTTTTAAACTTTTCTCTCTTTGTCTTCTTTTAAACAAACGAGTACATATACGCCTTGCAGTATGAGCATGCAACATTTGCAGCATATAAATGTTTCAAACTGCCAGTTAAGCAAAGTGAGAAGCTAATGTGTATTTGCTTGTTCTTAATGATGCTATATTGTATTGAGACGCCATTTTCATTTAATCCTGTTCATTTTGCAGCTTTTCGATTAGGATGCTTAAAACCCCTTGCAGTCATTGCAGCTAAACTGGAAACAATGAAACTTTTAAAAGTTTTTTTTTTTTTTTTTTTTTTTTTAACATACTTACTATTTTGGCTGTTTTTGTTTTTGTTTGGTGGCAGATGTCCAACACCAGGGTGTGATGGGAGTGGTCATGTGACTGGTAATTACGCCTCACATAGAAGGTGTGACTTCATTTTTTTCATGGTGGATTCTGTCTTTTCAATTTATTGTTTTCAGCTTACCTCAACAATGCTGTCAAAGTAAAATGTTGAACTATGTGTTAACCCTTTGAGTAATATATGTTGATCTTAAAAGCATGCTAATTTGTGTGTTGTATAAACGTCTTTTATTTTTAAATAGATTACTAAAATTTCCAAAGTATTCTTAAGCATTTAAGTAGTTAACCCAGGAACCACAAATATTTTTGTTACATTTTACTAGTTAATAGAGAAACAAAAAACAAACAAACAAAAAAGAACATTTATAGTATGTAATTTTGGAAGTAATGTTGATATCTAAATATATTCAGAGGGTTAACTATATTACAAATTTCAATATTACAGCACTTGCCCCATCGCTTTTCTGCATTACAAACTTTTACTTTTTAATTTTTATGTTGTGTTTGTTTGAAAGTGTTCAGTTAATAAGAAGATTAACTTACTTGTCTGTTCTACCATGTCTTACAGTTTATCTGGCTGTCCCTTGGCTGACAAAAGCATTCGAAGTATGCTGGCCACAAGCTCACAAGAACTCAAGTAAGATATAAAAAAACAAATATTTTCTTTATAAATATTTATTTGACCACAAACTGTGTATAGTTACATCAGAAATTAGAAACACTATGTGTCTGGAGACCTGCTCGATGATGCAGAGGGAGTTGATCCATGCTTGGAAAGTATGTGAATTCTCTAGAAATTCCACACAGACTGGGTCTGTGCATAAGTCTGATGACATAGTATTTTCTTTTGTGTATTCATTAAGTGATAGGGGTGGAATGTTTAAACTAGATATTTAAACTCCTGTTCATTTTTTTTCTGGACATTCGAGCTTACTAGTTAGAACAGAAAAATCTCATGGGATTAGACTAATGAAACACTTCTGATTACACAACTAGTAAAATGGTGTAGCTTCTCAGAGTTAGACTGGAAGGGAGAGCAATCTGCTTATTCCAAATGTTTGCATAATCTTCCCCAGGTTTGTATCACTGTTAACAGCTTAATGCATTTTCTCATTTGACTATGTTTTTTAGTGTCTAGTTAGTTATTCCCCTATTTAACACACATTCTTTCAAATTTCCTTGCAGTTATTTGGAATGACATTTGTGAGCTATGAAAGTTAGAGAATTGTGAGACTTAGCTTTGATCTGTCTTCCTGCACCATATGTTTGATTGGAATTCTGTATGTGGAAGAACTATAGCATTTCTCTGTGCTATGAGTTAGTGGTATTCCTGAGATGGTAGTATGGGTAACATGGAAGATGTTCACAAATAACAAGAGAAAACTGAGTAGGGAAAATATGAATGAATAGCTTATGCTACTACAAATAAACAATATTCTGTCTTTACCATACATGAGTGCCTTAATTAACATTACTCGAGTTCAGTACTTGGATGAAAAATAATAATAATAATTAAAAAAAAAAAAAAAAACAATAACAACAACAACAACAAAACTAACTCATGGGAAAGATGAGAAAGCAATCAAGAGAAAGCTACTGAAAGCTACTGAAGTTAGCTTTCTTTCTAGTTTTATCTAATTTAGTCACTAATTGCAAACAATAGGAACAAAAATCACATGTATTACCTCTCCAGTCGAAACTATCTTTTCTGAACAACCAGTTCAGATCATGGTAGTATCTGCTGCTACAAGGCTATGTGATATGCCAGTGGAAAGGCTGTAAATGAGATCAAAGAACATATATAAGTATAAGCAGAATACAGGCAAATAACCCAGAGAAACTCGGATTTGGGCCTGTATTTTGGGTTGGGACGGGTCAAGTAGTTCAAGAAACTGTAATTACATAAACAAAGCATAGACAAGACTGTTGAAGCTGCGTGAATAATACTTTAAGCACATACTTTGATGCTCTAACCATTTATAAAATTTACACTTGAGTTGGGAAAGTGCTCCTGAATTATCCCATCTCCTCTAATTTTCTAAAGCATCTATAGTCAAGCCTACCCAATACAGACCAGAGTGAATAAAAGATAGATTGAACTTGAGTTCCAATAATTTTTCATGCTATTCTCTTTACCTATTGCGAGTTTTGCCTACGCAAAGAGAACAAGATTAATACATACTTAAAATTACAAGTTTAGGTTAACATCCATGATTATTTAGCAGTTATCATAGTACCCAATGAATACATTAAAACTCTGTTAGATTAATTCAAAAGTCAGGAAATGAGAGAATTTTAAATAGGCTAACTTAACTTGATTCTCTTTTGCGTTTTCATTACAAGGCAATCCTTCAGTTTCTGATCATATGTTTTTCCACAGGACAACAAATAATGTTGCACAGGACAGCCAGTAGTCACTGCATAAACAACTAATGTATTTCCTCTATATTCTTCATTATCCCATGTGTGGCCCCGTCTGTTATCCACTGCACTTTTCTCAAACTGTACTCTCAGATTATATCTACTAATTCACTCACATATTTGTCACTACCATTGCATCTGAGTGTTTCTTAATTAACATATCTTGGTTATAAGGGGATTCATTTATTTTCACCTGCAATTATACATTGAAATAAGTCAGGGTTGGTATTATCACTAATTTAAAGACAGAAAACTTAAACACGTAATTTTGATAGCTCAATTTGAGACATCTAGGACTCAGTTTGTCAGGGTTCTTCATGATATATAGAACTGTATATGCTGAAAGTTAAATACCCATTGAATTCTCTTGAAGCTGTAGGAATTCGTCAGCTCTATACATTGAGTCTTTGACCATCTGTGAAAAGGAATGAGCTATATAAAAAAAGCAGAATAGAGTCCAGTGTTCCAGAACAGCAACAGGAATATCCTTTCTCCTCCTCCTCAGACTCTTTATTCAGTCCCAGCTTCCACTTTGCCCATTCACTCTGTCTTGTTTTCTTTATCATTTTTTTTCTACATTACTCTGTCTCAAGCTCCTTGTCTAATCAGCCCATACGTCTCCATCATATTCATATTTTTATTGTTCTCTGCCTCTTAGCCATCATGCTGAAATTAGTACAAAGAAATGTATTCAAAAACAGGGAAGTGGGAATCCTATGGATGACAGCATCCTTTATACAACTTTCATTTCTGCTCTTGTTCTCTACCTAATGGCAGAGAAGATGTGATCATGTAAATGATTATGTATATGCACGAAGCAGCTAAACCAAAGCTACATAAGCAACTTTGATTTGGGAATTTTTAACTGTGAAGTACTTCATTTACATTTGTTATATTTTCATGTGTGAGGTTTGCGGGTATAATTTCCTTGCTTTTAAAAAGAGCAAGCTGAAAAGAAGCACAACTCCCATAATGTGGGATCCTCCTGGCACTCTGTCAGGCCACTAGCATCATGAGAACTTTTGGAATCTGCTACGCAGGTCAACTGAATTACTGTGATAGTAAACAGCAGTAAAAGGTATAACATTCTGCCTGGATTGGCACCAGAAAGAGGTGGGAACTTTGCTAACGTGTTTCATACATATTTGCTGATAGCAGAAGAGTAGTGAGTATCAGTGAGTATCTCTAAAGCCTCAGGTTTTAGAGAGAAATATATACACACTATTTGCCTGTATCCCAGGCTGAGTTCCCTTCTGTCCTGTTCCTTCCAATCTGTACTGTTCCTCTCTCTTCATATTTTGTTCCTCGTTCTGATTTTCATATAGTTATTTCCAGTCATCCATAAAGACCTCATCCTTTGTAAAATTTCTGGAAAATATTTATCTAACATGTGAGGTATAGCGAACAATTGGTAGTGCAGTAGAAGAGATGATAATATAGGGATTGAATTTCTGAACTGCAGTTCAGAAATTGCATATTGTGGGATGCATATTGCATATTCAGAAAGTGCATATTGTGGGATGATTTCATAATTTTATCACTTTGCCATGCATAGCTCATGTAGAAAATATTGCATATGTGCTAGTATAGCTTTCATATCACATTCTACAAACCCACAATATTATTGTGTGTACTTTAACAATACACACAAATCATGTATAACGCACCTTCCTAACTAGAATTCTGCTAGCACTCAGATTTTTTTTAAGACCTAACTGAAATTAAAAATAGCAGACACTGGAGACTTCAGATAATGTTCATATTCTATTCCTAATCAAAGTAACAGGAGAATCTGTAAAGCTTAGAGAAAAAATATTTTGCTGAATAATTATGTTCACTGTATTGCCTTTTGGTTATTGTGGTTCTATAAGCTCCATCACCTACATTTCCTGGCTACGAGAAAAGTAATGTTGTGACTTTCAATTAAATTGTTCCAAGGTTGTCCTGATTATTCCTTGTCAACCATACTTTGCTGATATAAGGCTTCTTGATTTGGGTTACTGAGCAGATTGTGTGATTCTCTTCTTTGACCGAAAGTCCGACTGAAAACTTGAGTCTTTGTGCATAGTTTGTTGACAGGCCAAAGCAGTTACACAGTCTGGTCAATGATCTCATTGACATAACAAAACAGAAATAGCAAAATATTCTATGTGGTTTGAATTCTCAGTTACTGGTGTAGTAAAAAGGATGTCAACAGCTTTAAGGGTCTCTGAAGAAATTAATGCCTGTCAAGAATACAAGCCTTTCCAACATTAAGATTTGAATTATAATGCTTGTAAAAAGCAAATTATTTTTAAAAGATCTAGTAATGCTATATAGACGAGTAAACTTGACTATCATGGGAAAGCAATTAACAGCCCACCTAGTGACAGCTACCAATATTAAAATATTCATAAATTAAATCCAGTTTACCTAGAGGCCTTTCCTCATCATTTTTCCTTATTAGCTTCTTTTCATAGAAGTTCTTCCTAACACTTACAGTTGTTTCAGAACTGTAATCCCATTGTAGAATTATAAATACTATAAAAGGCAACATTTAAAGCTCTTTTAATTTTATTTAAAATAAAAAAAGATGTTTTAAAATAAATGTTTTGATGATCAGTAAATCAATCCCAGACAAAATGCATCATGCTGACAGAGAACATTTATACTCAGAGAACTGGCAGCCCATTAACCAGAGAACCTGATTCCAGAGAGTCCATGGAAATGACAAAATTAGTTCTGATCCTACTTTGATGCAAAAATACTGATACTTCTTAAAAAGGTAACTAAACTTTATCTTGCACTACTGTGGAACTGACTGTCAGATTATCAACATTTACCCTTTGTCTTTTGGGTCAGTTTTCTTACAGGAAATTACATTAGTGCTTATATTAAAGATTCTGAACCTCAGAAAGATTTCCAGTTCAACCAAGTGCCTACGAGTCTGGATACATGGATGATATATAATACTCCCATTACTTCAGAACCCAAACATCCATGTCTTTATGTAGATTTTGCATGTCATTATTGTTTCTGTGGAGGACATCTTTTGGCATTACCCTACAGCACTTACAGGGAGGAGGACAGTCTCATTTCATGCAATATGGCCTGAAATAAAGCCTATGCAATGAAGCCTGAAAGCATTTCTTTTCCACTTTTTTTCTTAACTGGAAGTTAGGAACTCAGTCTGGTTTTGTGCATTCTCTAAAATAAAGAAAGATTTTGAATTTATGTGCCTCCTTCTCTCCCTGTCACTCTGCACTAGTTTTCATATCTTGGTGGTCATCCTCTACTCTTTCTCTTATATTCCCTTTAGCCTTGTCTCCCCATTCCCAGTTGTGTCATCCTAGCATTGTCTTTCACTAAGTCCAAATGGAAAAATGAGCTTCTCTAAAGCTCTCCTTGACTTAAAAGGTTCACCACAACTTTTCAAGGAGGAATAACTACATGCAGTACCCTTTTCTGGATAGAAAGGATTAGCTTAGCTCAGTTATAGGAAAAATCTTCCATGTTAGTATAACTTTAAATATTCACTTTTTATTGGTTTACTAAGTAATTTTACTGCAGTTTTCTCAGCAAAAACTGGCAACTGGAAGAAGGGATATCCTCACAGATTTGGATTTTTTATTTATAATGATTAATATATAAAATCAAATAGTACCAGAAAAGAAGTAATATTTGCTTCCTCAATTCAGTCATCTGGAAAAAAATAAATAAATAAATATAATAAGCCTTCTCCAAATACAGAATTGAAATGTAGAGACAAAAATAAATAGGATAATTAATAAAACACTGTGGAAACACTCCCATCTTTAGACAAATAACGAGACTATTTAGACAGATAACGAGACTATTAGTGGGCATTGATCAGTACCTATCCTCTTTAAACTTTGATAGCTCTCCCAATACACAGTCACTTTTTCTAGTCAGAACAGTTATTTCTGCAGAGATCTATTTAGCTGCTGAAGTGGTTCCTCCACCTACATCCCGTGTTTGCCACTTGAGATAAAATTTTACTTTTTACATGAAGGAAATTCACTGCCTGGGTGTATATTTGTTGCTTCATCTGTACAGGAGTACTACCTCTTGCCTTGCCTTGCCTTGCCTTGCTTTGCCTTGCCCTTGCCCTTGCCTTGCCTTGCCTTCCCATTCCTTTCCCTTCCTTTCCTTTTCCTGCTTAGACTGAATCTGTCCTCTTATAAGAACTCAGCAAGACTGACATTTCGAAGGCTGTGACCCATTATACAGTTTTCACTCATTTTTCTCTTAGAAAACTACTCTTTGTTTCAAGAGTAATAATCACTTCCATTCATGTTATCCTTTTTTTTTTTTTTTTCCCTTTCCCTATTTTTCTGCTGTTCATCTTTTTTTTTTTTTTTTAATTATTATTATTATTATTATGTGGGAAACTCAGTAGAAGTTGCCATTTAAATTTTTCTTGAATACTAAAGTTGTTGTGCCTAGTAAGTGATTTTATGTTACAATTCAATACTTGATGCTAAGTAAGTATTCTTTGACTCTTCAAATAATTTTTTAAGTTTCTTGATGTTTTATCTAATTTCTATATGGAAAATGTGATTGCAAGGACCAGACATGATGTATTTGGTGTAATGTTAAAAATGACTAGAGCAAGTCATTTGTAAAGAATAGTATTTTATTAACTTGTCTGCAATGTTATGGTAAAATAAACTACAGTTTACAATGTGTTATTAAATTGCAAGTTAGTGTGAAAATCTAATTTAAATTATTAAAAACAAAACCAAGGAACATAGATCCCTAATATTAGTTCCCCTTTAAGGAATAATCTTTCCCATTTTGTTCAACTAGATCCTTGGGCCAAGTGAAATTAGGAATCTCATGTGGTTTCAGTGGGTTTTTTTTGCATTTTTGTTTCCTGTATTTATTGCAGATTTCCACTTGGATACCTTATCTTTGATGGCAGCATGCATGCCTGGCCAGAACAGAACACCTTGGGCTCTGTTCCTGCACTTCTCAATACTCAAATGGGCACTGTAGGTTATACCTAGCATTTCCAACCTCATGTTGTGTGGTGTTATGATAATGTCCTTTGTATAGAAACCCATCATCTGCAGCAACCTCATCTCTATAGTCGCAATAAGTTTTACATATGGAAGTGGCTGGGCTTTTTTCTGTTAGAATAACTCATTCAGACTCTGGTAAGGTTGAGTCATTCCATTTTTCTCACTTAATTTTGTCAACTTTTGTCTCCAAAATGAAAAATACTTGAGTTCTGTTTACATAAGACCCTTCATCATTGTTTTCATCACTGAAAGGTAGTCTTAAAAGCATGTACTCTCTAAAAAGCTCCTTATAAGTCATCTGCATATCAGTACCTCTGATACTGTGAAATGTTCCATGCAGGCACAAAATTGTTTGCATGAAGCACCTTGCAGAATCAGGGCCTTAGCAAGTTTTCAATACCATGAAACACTCTGGAATTAGAGGCTTTAATGTGCACAATGGCATTTAAAATACTCAAATAGTTTATGGCCTCTTTCTTCTCTATGCACTTAATTATTTAAAATAAAAGATATGCTAGCCATACATCTGCTGCTGTTTGGATTATAATCAGTGTTTTAAAGCCTTTGCCTTTTAGTTGGAACCTGGAATAGTCTCAATTCAGATGAATGTTGACTGAATTAGAATAATTTTTTTTCAGACAACCTGTATGAAGAATCTAAAGTTTGTTTTCAAAAAGAATGTAAGCACTGGGAATCCACATCCCTGCAACTTCTATATCCCTAACTTTGAAAGTGGAATTTAGTGTCTGCAATAAACTTAAACAGTTTTGAAGATGCTACCCTTAGTTCCAAGACTCTTCACTAATCAACAGTTATTTGAGTGTGAATGCTTATTTGGTGATTCATTTTAATTTTCAAAAATTTTCTCTTGTCAGTCATTCCAGTGCCATTCTGTGCAGTCCCTAAGCAGCTATTCTGAGAGGAGCACTTAATTGTGATTAATTATCAATGAGTTTGCTCAGTTATGTTAACATGCCCAATGAATCTCTCTAAGGCCTTCTTGTTTTGGAGTCTTTCCATTTGTACAGTTACCTCTGCCTTCTTTGGGTTTGGTCATATCTCTTTGTCATTGAATGTGTCCTACATAATTAATCTCATTCAGCCTGGCATTTGCTTGTATTCAATTCAAGGGTCTTTTCTTTGGCACAATTTGGTTATTGTGCAAACTCCCATTGTGATGTTGACCATTTTTTGCTTCAAACCAACAGATCATAACCAATTGCTCATTCCATCCAGATCCGCAAAGATCTGCAACATGATGCTGTGGTATATCCCAAGTGCTGAGGCAATCCCCATGGGAAGTTGCGTAAACTACACGGTTGCTAAAAGGGGAAATAAAAGTGCAGTGTTTTGCACTTTCTGTGTTTGGTCAGACTTGCCAAAACCCTTAATATATACCACAAAATAAAAGTAATATTGTCACTTGAAGTCCTAAATATGATTGCCTGGATCCTCAGTTGGTGTAAATTAGCATAGCTCCATTGCCTTCAGTGGAGTTACGCTAAAATACAACAGTGATGATCTGGGCAGATGCCCTCAGCTGCTCTCTTGGGTTAGCATTCATGTTTGATTGCCTTATTTAAATCTTTGAAGGTACAAAATCCCTTGCATTGTTTGGTTTCTTAGAGTGGCCAATTGCTAACTCGATTACTTGGTGTCTGTATCTGCACAGTAACATCTAATTTTGCCATGTGGTTAAGTTCACCCCTTTATTTTTTATCTAATTGCTATTGGGACTTTATGTGGCACACATTTTTTGCAGCACTGTAGTTTCTATATCAATGTTTTATATCCCTAAAATATCCCATATCCCTCATAAACACCTCATCATAACCTTATTTTACAATATTTTTGTATTCCCAGTAAGTGGAATTTACATTTGCTCATCTGCATGTAAAAATTGCTCTTCTACCCTAACACACAGAGAATTTCCACTGCTTCAAAGTCTACTGGTTTCTCTCCTACAGATAACACTGTGCTCTTTCAGCATGGGCTTATTTGGTGTACACTATGTGAAACAACCTTTGATTTTGAGGGATGTGTTAGCACTGGCCATCATTAATTAGTTTTATAATGTGTAAGCTCGACTGTGCTTACACTGCACTCAGCTCCAGCAGTATCTGTTTTCTGTAATAAAAAAAAAGGTAGAGGAGGACTGCTGGAGAAGCACATTACTATTGTTATTTATTTATTTTTTTGGACTGTGGTAAAAAGGGAAAAAGATAGAGCCTTGAAAATAATTGAGTCTAAAAAAAAAAAAAAGAAAGAGAGAAAAGAAAAAGAACAAGAAAAAAAAAAAAAAGTGATTTCCAGAATTATACTATTTACATTGTTTTATTTAAACAATCAGCTGTAAAGTAGTCAATCAGAGTGATATTTAAAATGCCATCTTCAAACTTGAGATAGCATTATGCTGAGATGAATGGAATACTGTTTCCAAATTTTTAGGCTGCAGTTTAATGGGGACATCATTATGAAAGCATATGATTAGCTTAAAAGAGCTATAAATATAATTTATTCAAAAGATTAGATACTGGAGCACTTCTGTATTAAGTAGGAAAGGAATCAAATCATACAGACACAGTTTATAAGAAAACCAAAACACAGTCATTCTTTGTTCTTTTGCTTTGTTTGTTAGTTTTTTTGTTTTTGTTTTTGTTTTTTACAGGTAAATATTTTTTTCCAGGCCAGTCAGTCTGGCTCTTTTCTTGAACACATAATTCACACCAAATAAATAAATAAATAAATAAATAAAATAAAGCAGGCTTAGTGTATGAAAATCACAATTCAATTCATTTTTTCCTGCTAAACAATGAATGAACTTAGGGATTTGTTGTTTGCTTGTATAAACTGACAATACTTAAAAGAGCTAAAATGACCCTGTATTAAATGCAGTCTACTGAATGCTGAATTTAGAGTTTAATATGTAAACTACATATAATTTTCTTTTTGGCTATATGATCTGAATCTATAATGCAGATGTGAGCATATGATAGATATAAAAATGAAAAACTATGTTGGACAATTCTTACAAATATTTATATATTTTTCATTTAAGTACCAGGATTATACTTAACCCTGGGTTATCCTATTTTAAAGAATATGAATTCAATACACATTTTACATTTCCCAAATAAGTTTGGTTATAAAAACTGTGAATGTTGGGTGCTCTCTGGATACTGCAGTGATACATTGCTGTTTTTGTTTCCCTTGAATAAAAGTTATAAATAAATTATGAAAAGAAAAAAAAAGAAAAAAAAAAAAAGGAATTCATAAAATTTGTATTTAAATAACAAAATCATTTTAAAAATATAGATTATGGGTTTCTTCTCAAGGCTTCTCCAGGAACCATTGTAGGTGGTGATTTGTTTTCCTCTGATGCACTAATCAAGAAACATCTGTCAGGAAAGCGTAAGTATGTTCCAAAAGCATAGGTGCAGTGAAGGAAGGGCAAGCCTTGTTTTTTAATAACACCCAGTACACTTGTTGTGACTTAAGTGTAATAATCTGAAAGAACAGAATTATTTTTTTTTCTTTATTTTTTAAAGACAGATAAAAATTTAATCCTCAGCAGTCATTTACAGAAAAGGACCTCCAATGTTTCTGAGAGAGACTGAGACTTGATCCAGACTTAGTTGGCTTTGGATCTGAGATTATGTTTGGTAGTTGTAAAAAGCTGGCCCTGAGCAGCTTTTTTTCTAACGGAGTGAGAACAATATTACAAGGCCAAATTCCATGAGCAGAATTTGCACTTCTTACACTAGACAAAAGCAGTTTCATGTTGTTGTCATAGGCAGGGTCCCATTAAATCATTACTTGTTTTAGAAGAAAACATTTTAGAGGTATTAATAAAATCTTGGTAAGGAAGCTCTTTAACTTTTATTTGACTTCTATTTAATACAATAAACCTCCACAAATTAAATAAATAAATAAATAAATATTTAATTCATATGAGAAGTAATTGTCTACCAATTTATATACAAAATTTATATCCAGAATACAATGTTTTAACCATATTTTACCTGATTTTAATTCTTTTTTGAAAATAATGGTATTAAGCATACTGAACGCACAGTAAATGCTACTTGTTTAAAAATAGGTAATAAGTAAACATAGAAGGACCATTCATCTCCGTTTTTTGAAAAAAATCTTGTGATCGTTAATGTATAACAGACCAAATGTGTGTATGTTTTCATATAAATCCTTATATAATCAAGAATGAAGTGGAAATGTCTTTAAGGTTAAGAAAAGCTTTTTGTCTGTTCACATCAGTGAAAATATTTTCCATTCCAAAGTAAAGCAACTGTAATTAATTTTATGGTATTTATGGTATTAAAAAAAAAAAAAAAAAAAAAGTGATTTTTTTCTCCCTTGGACAAAGTCTCATTCAAAAATTTCCCTTAGCATAAAAAAGGAAAATAGAGCACATTCTAAAGACACAACTAACGGATTAAATTCTGTATGAGAGGTACAGTACACAATGAGTACTGGGAAGTGGCAAACTATAGGAAAAATTTCTGAAGTTTGATGACTAACCTGTTCCACAGTCTTTTGTTTGACTTTCCTGAGATGCTGTAATCATCTTGAAATTTATGAATTTCCTGTGGCTGTATGGGTGCTCAGACTGGAATTCTGCCTATCCGTGATTCATTGCCAGGGGTTTCATAAGATGCTCTTCTTCCATGTAGTATATACCTGAAGATCACAACTTCTGAGCTAATCAAGACACAGAATTTGTGTTTCAGCTCTGTTCCTGCCCAGGTATTATTCTCCCAAATCTTGTCAGGGGACAGTTAATTATCAGGAATCTTTATGAGGATATTGTGTTAAAAAATAAATAAAATTGTTTGAATACAAGATGTAAATACTCACCTTGGAAATAGAAAACCTTCAGAGAGAAAATAATTGATCAATGTTTACATGAGATCTGCATCAAAACTAACTGAGTGAATTAGAAATGAGAGTAAAGAGCAGTAAATAGATGCTCAGGGATATTTGGCTATAAGCACACAAAAGCAACAAGTGACTTTGGAAGAGGAAGTGTTTTGTTAAAATAAATAAATAAAAATAAGAAGGAAACCTCTTTCTTATAAAAAGTGTGTAAGACAAAGTTGTTAGCCTCTCACTCAACTCTACTTTTCTAATTCTACAGAGTATGAGAGCTCTGAACCCTAGGATATAATAGAGCATGAACACTTCTCTCTGCCTGCATTCCCAACTGGGAGCAAAGTGTTTCTGGGAGAGAGAGAGCTGTTTTATACACTGCACTGTGCAGCAGCCTCACAGTGCCATTGTGCTATACAGCCATTTATCCCTGTTTGTAACCTCTGACTTCTCCAGCACTTTGCACAGCTGTTTAGGAAGCAATTCCTGAAGCTGTTAGACTACAAAATTAAAGTGGTTCTTTCATGAAATGTTTACAGTATAAACCAAGCTTGCACTGCCTAATCTTATGGGAGTTACAGAAGGGGAAACTGTACAAAAGCCTGGCCTTTCTGCCTTTGTTAACTTTAAGGAGAAAGTAAGGAGGGACAAAGTAAGAAAAGACACTAGAGAATATCACCTGACAATAAAAAGCACAATTCATTTTTGAGTGCTATAGTTAATGATACCTTGGAACATTCTTATAAAGCTGGAATTATTACTGAAGTGCTGTTCAAATACAGTCTCAGATTCCAGCACAAGGAGTAGTTTAGCTTGGAACAGTCTTAATGGTCTTATCAGAGGTTCCTGCCCTGACTGAAAGGATGTCTCCTTTGTTCACATTAAGTGCAAACTCCTTCATACAGTTTGACAGGTTAGGGTGAAATAGCACCCATTTCAGGTCATTGAGTACCATGCTGAAAGCTCAGTTGTTTCTCTTACTGCTATCCAGACAGCTGCAATACCCTGTTGAGTGGGACAGGAAACTCAGAAGCAGAGGCAGTTTAATGCCTGGAGCAGAAACTGGGAACGTTATCTCAGGCTACACAGTCCCTCTCTGAGCATTCATTAACTAGGCAAACTGGACTTCATAATCATTTTAAATAGAATTGTTGAAATTTTTATACAAAAGAATTAGCTGATGGTTGAACTTGAATTATCAAGAAAGGGTTGGAAATCAGGTAGAATAATAGGGCTTGGTCTTTCCGGAAATCAGTAATGAAAAGTTGTGTCTGTGCTACCATAAGAGGCCAAACAGTATGCTCTCTGATAGAGCATTGAGGATCTATATCATTCAGACCTATAAAATAATGCAAAATTACCTCCAGTAGTTATCTACTCCAAACTCCTGCTCAGTTTGCTCCAATAATCCATTTGGAGCAAGTTGCTCAGAACCTTGTCGAGTGTCTCCAAGGCTGAAGATTCCACAACCTGTTCCAGGGTTTGCCCAGCCTTGTGGTATTTACTTATTTATTTTTAATGAGTTGAACTTTCTTGTGCTGAACCTGGTCCCTGCTACCTCCTTATTCTTCAGCTGTGCACCTCTGAGAAAACTTCTGCTATGCCTTCACCACACTCTCCTGTTAGGTATTTGTAGACAGAAATAAGATTGTTTCTTACACAGTAAAATCATTCTCTTCCTAGTGAACAAGCCCAGCTCTGGCAGCCTCATATATCAAGTGCTCCAAGACCCTAAACATCCTGTTGTATCATGCAGCAATGCAGACTTGCAACTAAGTGTTTATAGTTCTTAGAGTTCTGGGAAGCGTGCAGAAGACATTGTTCACTCCTGAGTATTACTTCATTAGGACTGATTTGTCTGTCCACTGCCTATCTTCTGAGGCTACCTCAAGGCAGTAGGATGGAGTACTTGTAGGGATAGGCATAGCTCTAGTTGTGCTTAACCTGTCCTTCTTGCAGATAGGTTCTTGACTGGACTTGCAATAAGAATTTTCCCTTCAGTATGCCATTAAGCTTTGCTTAACATTGCAGGCCTAAGGTAATTTAAGGATCAAGTAAATGGTGAAGTTATACTTAAAAGTCAATGTAGATGGAGCATGGGTCTCAAGTCAATCACACCAAAACTTACAGCATGCCTGAGAAGCTGCTCAAAATGAGTATAAACTCACATGATAAATCAGTAACAAAAGTGGATTTCTCTTAGCTGTACTGTTCATTAGCCTTCTCACTAGACCAGACTGCTTCTTACAGTATGATATAATTCACACTCAGTATTTTCACATCCTCACTTGGGCTTTTGACAAATGTTTGTAGGCCTAGAGGGAAAAAGATATTTGTTTTCATAAGATAAAAACTGAAGGATTTTTCTCTTTTGCTGTTGACTCTTCACCCCCAAAATAGAAAGTTCCTGTCCTTCATCTGTCTAGAGAAGTGAAACCCTTGAGGGCTTGCTCCCCTCTTCCAAACGTTAGCCTGTCCTTGTTATTGGATGGCACGTGTTTTCAGATAGAAGCCATATATTCAGAAGAGATTTAAAAGTCCATCCAATATAGGAACTTTATAGTGAAATAATGCTTGTTCACATTGCTAATAGTTACAGCATAGTGAGTGTGCATGGAACAAAATATACCTCTTAGCCTTATGGAGCAGTTAGTCTCATAAACACATTTTACACTAAATTCCTGGCTTAATTTATTTTACCTTATTGAATATGCACTGAAAATAATCTTCATTTCTCTTTTGAAACAGAAGATTAAGAAAAGAGCTGTTAATAACATGAAGAAAATTCAAGCCCATTACATTTCTGTTATTTGGATGGCTTTTTTTTTTTTTTTTCCCAACTTATGAGCCCTCATTCAGCCCATTATATGTTTTCCATATAACTCAAAGGTGTTTATCATCCTATTCATTTATGGCTTTGCCATAATGCTAGGCTGACAGAACTCTTGTTATAGATGGGACTCCTGTTTCTTTCTAAATCATAAAGGGCTAGAAATATCACAGATGTTTCTGTAGGCTCAGTCTTTCATAGCAATATTAAATGAACTAATTTGAAAGAGAGCATATAAATTGGAATTTCTTCAAGCTGTTATTCTTTCCATCCTTCCCACTCAGCCTTTCCTTTCTTTTTTACTTTACATCCAACTATCCCTGTTCCTAGGTTACTTCTTTTGGTGAAAAGAAGGTTACTGCTTTTGGTAAATTATGTGTGAGTGTACAAGTTGAACAGTTATGTTCAAATGAAAAAACAGATAAACAGAATAACTAAGGAAAGTCTAAAGCCAGGAAGTAAACCTTCTTCCCAACAACAGTAGTAGACTGTTAAGGCTACTATTGAAAGTTTTTTATTGACTATTAAAAGTTTTTAATTTGTTTCCTCTGTTTTTAGTAGCCCTAATCTGATAGTTTTTTGTTTGTTTGTTTGTTTGTTTTTTCTTGTTTTTTCTTTTTTTTCTGAGTCTTTCTTGTGGAGGTGCTGAACTTTTTGAGTATTCCAGATTTGTAGCTTTTGAAGTCATCCCAAACCTCCAGGAAACTCAGGAAAGGACACATTCAAGGTCAAACTGCTGTTCTCGCTAGAGCCTTTGGCATTTTCTTCACCAAGGATAAGATGTACATAGTACAAAAGAGCAGAGCATGAATCGTCTGAAGTAGCAACATAGAGACAGCAGTTCAAGAATGATGCTATTGATAATTTTATGGTGTTCAAGGCAACCAGTTAGGTTACTGACCTAACCATAATGTAAATCCATTAACAGGGAAAAAAAATCTCTACTTTAAATAATGCATTTTTAAAGTATTCAATATTTGGCATAATATAAATTTACATTTGTGTTAAAATTTTTATTACATCATAAATAGAAAAGCTAGAGCAGTTGCAAGAGCTTTTGAAGATATCTTCTAAGGTAAAGAATTCCAAAATGCTATACCTGTGCTATTGTCTTCAATTGCTTCTCTCTGACCTCTTTTCACATACAAGAATGAAAATAAGTCACTCTTCTTGGCTGTTCTGCAAACCCTGACTAGAAATCTTGCTCTGCAGTGACTGAGTGGCAGATATTCTTGAGAGGCTTAGTAGTTCCCATTTTGTAAGACCAACCAGCAACAGGACACTCTTCTTCAGAAAAAAATGTGTCCACCCCGAATTACTGAAGAAAAGCCCATGTATTTCAAAATCATACTTACCCTTACACTGAATTACAGGTTTGCAGCAGTATTATTAGGAGACAGAGAATTTGCATGGCTTTGCTCCTAGCTGTAGGATGTGTTGTCTTAAGGCTATCTCCTCCTGCACTTTTCTCCGTGCCTCTATAATTTTGTGTTATTCCTTCACTATAAAAATGAAGCTTTTTTCAAAACATGAGGTGTTTGGAAATGAACATTTGAATTTGCATATGTTGGAACTGATTCATCCCTGGTGCCAGGAAGTGCTCGCTGTTGCAGGGATGGGATGTGCAGCTGGCCAGTGCTGCCTCCAAGGCAGGCGATGCTGGCAGGAGAGAAAGTGTGGGCAAGGTGCCCAGGGAGAGAGCTGATTCACAGCTTCCCCCTGGCAGCTTCTGTGAACGGAACACCCCCTGGGTAGTGCACAGAAGTGATTTCACATTAGGCACTTACCACGCCTTTGGCAACTGGCATATTAGGCAGTATATGCTGGTGCTAGATGTGAGAACAGCGGGCAACACACCATTGCACTTGCTGCAGAGAGGCTGGGAAGTCCTGACTGCTAGCAGAACAGACAGCATGCAGAGGTGGTAACTGAAAGCACAGAAGTATTTTTTCTAAAGCAATATAATTAATTTAAAAGCATCATGTGTATCTGTGCATGCGAGTGCACAGTGATATTTTAAATGCCAGCAGGATGCATTTTAGTCTGCTTATAGGAAAATGGATTTCAGTTTAATTAAGAATCATATCATGTTCTTTCTCACCCACACACTGTTCAAAAAATGCAGAAATGCAATGCAGATAGTACCAGGAGCTAAGGACACAAAAATTATACATGCAAAAATTTAAGGAATTAATTAAATTTTACGTAAGGAGGAGTGTATGCTGCCACCCCCAGTTTAGAACCATTCAGTTGCTGGGGATATATAGAGGCAAAGAGAGAGATGGAGCAATCTCTCAGCAGAGATAGAAATGACTGAAATTACTCCATGAACCCTCTGAGCCAAAATTATTTTAGTCTCATGTCTGGACTAGCTCCATAGGCCTGGCATCATTCCCTTATGGGTAGAAAGACTGTACAATGAAAGTGGTAACAACAAGTCATTCCATGCCATGTCTTTCCAATTTCCAACCTGAACATCTCTCGATATCTTCTGAGAGGGCTTGGTTCCAGGAATGATCCTTGACTGGATTCCCTGATATCTTGTCCATTCACTGGAACTGCACTGGGCACAGTCCCTGTGAATAAATGATAAAATAGATTTTTACTCAATTAATTCATTTGCCATACCAACACAAATGACAGGAGATGGGGGATAGGGGAATGGGGACAGCCTCTGTTGTCCTTTTTTCAAATTGTCTTCCTTTATACCTGTTATGGTTTGGGGGGTTGGGATTATTTATTTATGTTTTTTTTTTTTTTTTTAATTTCCTATTACCTATAAGTCCTATAAGGACTTTCATGTCAGTATTCTGCTATGTAAGAAATGTTAGCAATATTTTACATATGAAAAAGTAGCATTTAGCACTTTTGCTAAAACTAAATATGCGTGATTAAGTTCTCCTTCTTGTTAGGCTGAATGCAAGGAACTAATTAACATATGAATCTAAATTTAACTTCCTTTTTATTTTTGGCTTACAATGCATCTTTGTGAAACTTTGATATTTATAAGTGTTTAACTTCACATTCTTTCTTAAGTATATTTGTGAGGAGTAGATCATATGTTTTGCCTGGAATATGAAATCATAGACTGAAGGTCCACTGAGATTATCCATTACCTGTCCCACAGAGTTTTTGTCTCATCTTGAACCAATTTAAATAAGCTTCAAATGAGCTGTGAATGTAATTTTCAGCAGCACCCACTGCTAGCTTGGTTGTGTTCCCTTTGAAGCCAATGATAAAGTTTGCAGGGACTTTAATGCAAACAGAAGTGTGGAAGAAAGTGACTCATCGTGTCTTGCCAGTCAAGAAATTCAGTGTTAAGGTTTCACCACACAGAGAAATTTCTCCTCTGACACAAAGATGCAATGTGTACCCAGTCATTTCAACTATGTAAGAGGGCCACATGTGATGCAGACTAAGGGAAAGATAAAATCAGCTGGGAGAAAAAAAGCAGGATGACAAGGAGAGTGATGAGAGAAGATAGAAGGAAACAACAAAAAGGAGGAAAGGAATAAAAAACTGTCAACTTCAAGGTTATTAAAGTCATGAAAGGAGGAAAGGATGAGGGAGGAACGGAGAATGAAGACAACAGCCAAAGGGGATATGGAAGAAAAATGTAAAAGGGAGAAAAATAAAATTGAAAAATTACAATAAATGAAAATAAGGAAGGAAATGGAGAGTGCAAAGAGGACAAAGCCAGGTTCTTTTCAGTGGTGCCCAGTGACAAGACAAGAAGCCGTGGGTACAAAGGGGAACACAGAAGGTGCCATCTGAAAAAACAGATGATGGAGTACTGGCACAGGCTGCCCAGAGAGGTCGTGGAGTCTTCTCCTTGGAGATTTTCAAGACCCACCTGGACGTGGTTCTAGGCAACCTGCTCTGGGTGGCCCTACTTTGGGAAAGGGAGGGAGGGGGCGGGAATGGGGTGAAAGGGCAGTGGACCTCTGATCTCCAACAGTTCCTTCCAACCTCACCCATTCTGTGATTCTAAGATTTTGTGAAAAGGATCTGGAAAAGGCAGAAGTAAAATGTAGAAGAAAAACACTGAGGAGGAATAAAGATGGAAAGCAAACTGGAGACAAAAGTTAAGTGGAAGTCCTTGTTCCACTGAAGGGAAAGGATTGAAAATGAGGAGAAAGAGTCATCAAGAAAGAAAAACAATGGTGGAAAATATGAAAAAGAAGAAGTGATAAAAGTATGTAGATGTGCAGCTTAATTGAGGAAAATTAAGAGAAAATTAATCCATCCTAGCAGAACAGTTTTAACAGTTTTTCACTGCAAATAGATTGTATAGATAGAGGGTTTCTGTCTAGGCAGTGAATGGAAGTAACAACACTAAAGTAGAAACAACAGGGTAAAAGTGGAAACGCATCTGTGTTCCTGCTGGAGATACAATAGACTGTCTTTTCTGTGGCTTCTTGAGGAAAGGAATCATCAATGTTCCAACTTTACATGCCTAATTAGAGCTTGACAATCTACCACAGTGCCTGAGACAGAAAATAAGATTGCAAGATTTACATGTATACATCTGTACATACTGCCTTCATAGCAATATGTAGGACAGTACTTACTGGCAGAGTTACTCTGCTCAGAAAGGTAAATGCAAAGTGAGTTGCTGTTTACAATCCAGTTCCTTCTAAGTAGGAGTTTTCATAACAGTAGCCACAACCCTGACTGTTACTGACACACCTATGGCCTAAAAGTTTCCTCTGAGGACTGCACAGCTCTATTTATCATCTCATCTTCCCCTGCAGTCCTCCCGGCAGGTCAGTGGTGTGTGGTATAGGAAAGAACCAGGTTATTATTGTTATCTCATTGCCTCTTTGGAGTTAAACATGGGACTTGTTTATCAAGAGCTGCACATATTGTTTTTTTTAAAAGCACTCAAGTTTGTAGAGGCATAGACATACCATAAGCTTATCAGACCTTATTCAAAACTCTGTTTCTTCATTTGAGAAATCTTTTCATTCCTTCCTTTTCTTGTTCAGTCCCCTTTTTCACTCATTCCTCACACATTCAGTTCAGGGAACTGCAAACACCGTATCTTCACAGTTCTACTTTTGTAACATTTTTTTCTGGACTACCTGACTAGAAAAGAACAATATTTTGTTTTTGAATCTAAATGTAGTTTCAGAGGAGACATGGCTTTATAACGTCAAACAGAGCAGTGAATAAGAATCTCTTCTAGCCTGTTTTCTTCTGTGTAAAGTCATTTAGCTTCTCTATGCCCCAGTTTTTGTCTGCTAAATCCTTTCCTTCATCAAAGCACTATTGTGAGATTTTATCCATTAATGTTTGTAAAATGCTTTCAGATCTTCAGATGAAAGATAGAAATGCAAAGTATTATTGTGTCTGTCTTCCAGACTCCCAACCTGTGAATTCCATTCCTGGTGATTCAGTCAAATAAAACAGAATTTCAAATACATGAAAACCACCAGACAATAAAAAATTCTACATTCTGCTATGAAAAAATCCCACAGGAAACAATTATATTTCTCTAGGCTTTCTGAGTCTTCAACAGAAAATCACGTCTCTACTATAGAGATTGACAGCATGGTCAAAATAAAACTATGGGGAAGATATAATTTTCTGTTAAATTCCAATTCTTTTGCAGTGTGGAACATTCTAAAGGTCCATTCTGATTTTTTTGTACAACTTACTGGCTTATTCCCCATCTCAATTCAATATGATCTTTCTTTTGGGTTGCTAGCTACATCAGTTTTAAATATTTAATGACTAATTTATAGGATAAATATTCTGTGTGTATGGTAGTCACTTAAGGCTCAAGGGAAGATTGGATCCACAATGTAGTGGGTGCAAAGTGGTGTAAAACACACCAACAAAAAAATAATAATCAAAAAAACAAAGATAACTTCAAACTTTAGAACTGATTACATTACCTTACTAGTAACAGGTCACGAAAGATATTTAGTATCTATCCATTGCAATAGAATCCTAGTATAGTTTGGTAAGTCCTAGAAAGAATAACCATCTGATGGCTTTTGGCATCACCAGTGTGAGAAAAAATAATGGCTTTATTTCAGTTCTAAGAAATCCAACATCCTCAGTACAGAAACAATATAGAAGGAGTTTGCCATAGCCATTATTGGCAATACTCTTCATAGCCATTATTGGCAATACTCTTCATCTTTATTAGTGGCTGTTTTTATTTCTTTATTTGTAGAGTGTCCACTGAGTGCTATTACTAATCCCCAGAAAGCTATAGCTAAAAACAAGTACAGACAAACCTGATACAGATACAAACCTGACAATTCATGTGAAAACTACAGCCTAACTTAATAACATGTCCTTTCCATAGTGGAAACCAGGTGAACTGGCCTTACTGATAAGGACAGTGAGGCTGAAATGACCATCTGGTGTATTGAGGAAGAGGGTTTGGCGCAGGCCATAGAAGAGTGGTTGAAGGGGAAAGAGACAGAGGAAAGGGAGACTAAAAGGTATACTTGGTTACAGCTGCTAGAATTGTCTTGATGTTTAAATCAAAAATTATCACCCTACTAGTGAAAAATGTAATCATGTGATCTAACTTCTGTTTGGGTGGTGTGCTGAATGTGTGCTTGTATAATTCTACATCCAAGGTTTCCATTTCAATTTATATATGTATATAAACTGGCCAAACCCTGAAGAAAAGATTTGACTGAGATGGAAACAGAATTCTCCATATTGCTGAATCCCAGTAACACAAGTGTTTCTTAGAGAGAGGAAGCCTGAGCTTGAGCCCAAGCCCAAGCCTGAGCCCAGGCCCTGGGCTATACTCAGACTGCATGTACTGAAAAAAAAATTCCATGAGCTCTGCCTTCTAACAAGGGAAGTATAATCCTTCTGATTCTGAAAAGCCATTGTCATTTTGCGGTAAAAATTCTTGACAGGAAAAAAAAATAATAAAACTTATCCATTACATTACAGATTACTATATCTTTGTTTTATTGTAATTTTAGAGATAATTTACATCTTAAATCAATCAAAAGTAAGTCAACCAAAGCTATACACAACAAGAAGGACAAAACTACTTCTGTCCATTATTAGCACCTTTGTGTAACAACTTTTCTGTTTTCATGCTAGCCGATTTATAAATTATTTAAATATGCAAGTTGTGTGTCAATTTATATAGCTCCTATAGATCTAAATAAAAACCTGGGCATATAGGTTTAAATGTATATTTTATTTGTAGCCTTCTGTACTGAGGTAGGCTGGTTTTTCTTCTGAGCTGAGCTTGCATCAAGACTTTTAAGCATTGGCATTGGAAAAACCCTCTCAGAACCCATTTGGGCATTGCATCCATTTCCTCCCCAGTCCCAGCAACCTCCTTAAGTTCTTTCAATAGTCTGGAAGCATTTTTTAATTGCTGCACACCCTCAAACCTTCTTCCTGTGAAGAATGAGTGATAGGGCTTAAGTTTATTTATCTCTGTTTTTCACGTTTTCTTCATTCCTGCTATTGAATCTAAGCCCAATACTGAATCCAGCTGCTGCAGCTGTTGCTGTTCCGCTGTGTTTCCTGCTTTCTGCTTATGCTTATGTTCCTACAAAAGCTTCTCTGGGATGTTCTGTGAACTGAATGGGACATCAAGGCAGTGCTGACTGCACTCCCCATCACTGACAAGCTCTTTTTCTTGATGCTCTGATTTTGTGTAAAGTGCCAGTGTTATACAGACTGAACTTCACTCTTTAAAAAGAGAAGTCCTTTTGTCACTTCACTCTTTGCAGTACTGAAGTATTTCCTTGCTGCAATTAGGTAGAGCCTGCAAGTAAGCTTCCGATTCTGCCAAATTACCTTCACTTTAAGTAATTGAGAAAACTGTATTTCTCTTTCTTCCACTTACTCCAGCATTCATTTTCAATAGGTCTCATATCACTTTCACTCTTATAAGCACTTGTACGTATATTTTTCAGGCACTGTTGCCAGCATGTACAATCTTCTAAGTCAAATATTCACATGTATTTAGTAGTTGATATCAAAGCAGTAGAGTATATGCAAGTTCTATGTATGATAAGGTATTCTGAAAATCCAGACACACAATTCTAATGGTACAGGGACTTGTAATTGTCTCCTTATCTAATCTATTTAGGATAGCAAATATTGTAGTAACTTTGTAGTTGAAACAAACTGTTTCATATCACTATCTCATATTTCACAGTAGTTATAAACACTTCCCATAGAATAGAAACATGAACAAATAGAAATGTTCCAGGATTTTAAAATGTTCTTATCAACTGCACTAAACTCTCATTTCATATTGTACATTTAGGTCAATATCAGCTTATGAGACTAGAAAACAATTATTATAATGCTAAAACCAAAATCTGAAAAGGTCTTTCTAAAATCCTTGCCTATATAAAAAAATCTGTTCTAGTTTAATCAAAAATATCATTTTAAACTGGTGTGAACTGTACAGAGCCATTTCTAAAGATTCTCAGTTCAAATTTACAGCAAATGATTTCTTCTTTTATATCAGTTGCTTCCATTTTTTAGTTGTGGGCTTGTTTTTTTTATTGTTGTTGTTGTTTTGTTTTTTTGTTTGTTTGTTTGTTTTCCAAATGATGCAGAAATAGCCTAGTTTTTAAATTGTGTAAGTGTCCAAATGGTTGAGGTGTAATGGTATAATCTTGAGACCAACTGATCAGTTATACTGGTATACCTTACAAATCCTCTTTGTTAAGACACTAATCATGCCTGCATGTAGCAAAAGTCTTGTAAAATATGAGAAAACCATTATACTGTTTTGATAATAACTTATACTCAAAAGGCTTGAAGAATATGTGGACAAAAATAGAGGCTTCAAACACTATGTGTTCATAAAAAAGGAATCCTTGTAGTACCTCAGAGAAACTGCAGAGGAATAGTCTAATGGCTTCTTGCTCTCCATTATTCATTTAAAAGCAATGGACACTTAGAGTCAAAGTTTAGGCAATTCATTAATTAATTTTTATTCCCATATCTTTTGATACAACATCGTTAGAGGCTTCAGTCAGGCTTCAGTGATATATCTGGTCTTGATGGAAGTAGGAAATAAGTTTTGTAGATCACTGAAGATACTTGTAATTAAAAAACAAACCAAGACAAACAAACAAAAAGAAAGAAAAACACAAAAGAAGCAGTGGATCTTCTCTCATTAGGTCTAACAAAATGCCATAAGAAAACCATCTAAATATCTATATATATGTAACATTTAAAATCTCAACATAAGACTCCCCCCATTTATTTTTTAACTTAAAGTACTAGCCAGCCTATATTCCAAAATTTGGGCTAGCCACAGCAAAGAATTAACGGAAAGGGCTATACAGGTAAGAACTATGACTTGTTCACCATATTTTTACCTAGTTATGTGAGAAGAAACTGCAATTTTCTTTTTTTTTTTTTAATCTTTCTACAAGCAGAAAGATTAATGTGTGATGTCAGCAAGTCTATTGGTTTTTACATATTAAGATGCACAAAGACTCACAGTATTACTTATACTTTCTAGTCAAGATCATGGGTTTATTATACTTGGTCCTGTGCAAAGATGTAGTAATAAAGTGCCATTATGGCAAAGGCTTAATATGTAAGTGAAGTAAGCACATAACACGAGAGAAAAGGAGAATTATCCTTAAGGATGCTGTTTAGATTCCTTATCCAAAGCACACAGGATCTTTGTTATATAGAAGAGAATCTTCCAGAAACTTATAGGAAGTGATCTAGTGAAGCCTAGAGGTTTTACCAGCTTACACCCTAGAAGCATTAAAGCATTTTTGTTTTCTATAGAGTAACTGAACTGGTCCAGTGGAATACCATGTGAGAACTCTAACAAATTTCAGTTTAGCTTATCTCTTTCAAGGTTGCATTAATCGTGTTTGAGGTTTGGCCCTGCTGAGCTCCTCAGAAGTAGGTAATGCTTATTAGATTTAAAGAGCAAAAGGTCAGCCTAATAGAATATGACAGTAACATTGCACTGAATTCCAGGTTACTCGAATTCTTGATTTTAAGAAACATCCAAGTGTTTGAAGAAACCTCCATGAAAGCATTTTACCAGTATGTACCAACTTTGAGGAAAGCTCACACGTAACTAAAGGGTGAAAGACAACGTCTGCATGACTTTTGGATTCAAATAATCACTGAAGTCAATGTTACGGAAATCTCTTGTTTCAGAATACAGCATCTGGAGATTGCTTTTTTAAATTAGGATATTTTCTTCAAAATGAGGTTTATTGCATGGCTAAAAATCAAAACTGAGGCTCAGGAAAAATGAGGTTTTGGAATTCATGTAGCATTTGACAGTTCATTAAAATGAGTGTAAAATAATTCTTCTTTTTGTCTTTTCTGTGATTTAGTGTAGAAGTTCAAATACCAGCTAATGATTATACTTAGCATTATAATTTAGCTTATTCTGTAGTGATCACAATCATCTTCACAATGTAGAGAAAAACAAGCATTTTCTTTGATGACTCTACTGTCATTCAACTATTAGAAATTCCACTGATGAGTGTATCTGTTTGCTTGATGTCTGGGAATGCTAAGTGGGTTACCATTTCTATGCAAGAAGACTACTTTACCTCCCAGTCTGTACATTTCCTTTTCTTTAGGCATTTTCTTCATCTCATGGAGAGGTGGAAGGGTGCCTACAAAGGTACACCAATGTCTCATGACACTTTGTGGTGGGATTAGAGCAAGATCCTTACCAGAAAACAAAATGGCTTACTTGTAATGTTAGCCATTACTTAATAATACATCTTTGCTGTCAACCCTACTCATTTCTGGTGGTGTGGGGGTGTCACACTGCTGCTGGAAATCTCCAGTAGTTTGCTGATACAAGAGGTATCCAGAAAGTGTTTGAGTGGGCAGATGATGAGTAGTTAATAAAAACATTTTATGAATGAGAAAAGTATGTTTGTCCCTGGTGTGGAATTAAGCTCAGGTTTAGCAATGGCTGGAGTTCTCCAAGGCAGGCACCTGTGGAAACAATTATCGAGTCAATTAATATATATATAAATATATATTTTATATAAAATGGGCAGCTATTTCTTTCCTGTCAGTAACACTGCTCTATATCTTTTACATTTTTATTCTAGGTGTCCCACCCCTGGGTGTGATGGCTCTGGGCATATTACTGGAAATTATGCTTCACATCGAAGGTATGTAAAGAGATGGTTTTTATTCTTGAAATCAAACAACCACAGGGCTAGGAGGGACTTCAACAGGCCTCTCTTCTCTCTCTCAGCGCTGAACTAGAATTGAGTGCTCTACGTAGCCATACATTGATCTAACTCATTCTACATACAATGAATAACATTCCTCAGTTTTAGCATAGCTCACTACCCAAATAGACAAGAAGACTTTTTCTAGCATCTAGCAAAATCTTTGTAGAAAATTAATGGTTGTTGTTGTTGTTGTTGTTGATGTTGTTGTTGTTGTTTTCTTCCTTCTCTGTTAGCCCAGAGAAATAATTAAAAATTTATAAGTTTATGTTCTTTTACATTCTGAATAACTTAACCATTCACCTTAGTCTTACTTTTTCTGGACTAAATTCTGTTTCTGCATTTTTTTTCCTGCAAATTGTTTCCTGATTGTTCTTGTCAATCCCTTCTGACTCTCGTTATTTCTTAAAATGTGAAATGAAGCTCATTTTTTACTCCTCTCCCAGCTGAAGTTTTATCAGTGTTAAACAGAGTGAAAAAAAAAAAAACACCTCTTGCATCTAATATGCAATAGTCTTGTCAATATATTTCAAAATAACTTGGCTTGCTTTTAAATCACAATATGTTGTATATAACTATGTTAAGTCAGAAGAATAGAAAGAGCAAATTATGGATAAAAGCTGTTATCTCGACTGTCTAAACTATAACTGCGATCTTTACCAAGGACCAAAGAAAGATTCACATTTACTAATTAAGGTATTGCTGGTAACCCCAAAATGAATTATTGTGGTACCACAGTAGAGATAATGTTCCACATGCTGTGTAATTAGCAATGCCCTTGTGGGTATTTGACAACTATAAATCAATGGAGATGAGCTCCACTATATTTTGAAAATAGTTATCCACTATTTAATCAAAGAATAATAGTGTAGTCCACCTCTCTTTTGTTAGTAAAGGCTCTTTTCTCCCATGCATATTAATGCTGTTGAGTCTGGATGTTTGCTTGGTTCACCAAGTCCCTAGGTTTACAATAGCCTATAACAAGTCAATGCACATACTTCCAGTTTAAATGTATTCCAAGTATAAGCAACAGTTTAAAGTCAAAAGATAAATAGCATAGACATTAGAAATGTGCCATAACTTCACATGCTGTAAAAATGATTGATCAAAATATCAACTCTATTTTCTGTTAAACACAGAGAACTATCCAGAGTACAAATAAATATGTAAAGGAGAAGATGTAAATATTTTTAAAAGCACTTATGCAATGTAGGAGATAAAATCACACTTTCAAAGTAGTTTAAGGTCAAATTCATAGCTACATTTAATTATGCATGGATTTATCAGCTCATACCTCTATCAATGCTATGTTTGGTGTAGATATGCCTGAACTTTGCTATTTTAGGAAGCTGTTTAGTGTTTGGTTAACTATTTAATGTTTGGTTAACTGTTTAACCAGAAACAGACAGGACAGTGAAGATTCAGTACAATGTAGCAGAGAAGCCAAAGTGTCACAAACAGAAAAAATCTAAAAGCTGGCAATATTAGCAGGGAAGTATCATTGCATGCCTGCTTGTTTTTAAAATTCTTTCTCTGGACATTGTCTATTGACTACTCTAGGACTGTATGGTGTTACCTAGTTTAATCTCTTCATTCCTATGTTCTTTCATTGTAGATGAGTGCTGGATCAAGTTTTCATCTGAATATGCATCATACTCAGTACATATAAAGATATAAAAAGTAATATTGCAGAACAAAGTGATCTGGAATTTGTCCAGTCCATTGGAATTCAGTACATTCAGCCTTTTGAAGCACCTCCATTTCTGTATTGGCCACATAAGTCAGCAGAGTAGGCCTTGATTTCTCTTCCAAAATGCCTCTAGCAGTCCATTGCCTCTAGCAGGTCATTGACTGCCTTCAGGCACAGGAACACTGACACAGAACTAGGGAAGGAGTAACACCTTTTTTTGCTTAAAATTGCTGGTGTTGCCCTGGGAGACCTGCTGCATTTAAACCAAGGCAGCCCCACACTGTTCAGTTCATGAAGTTTGTCAAGGTCACTCTCTTAAACTGGTGAGGCTGGCAAAAGGCACCGTCTTTAAAAGGGCAGCAAACCAGTAGCCTAAATCTGGAATCGTTGAGTGTGAAAGACTCCACAGTACTTCCACAGCTAATTCCCATGCTGAAAATTAGCACTTATCTCTTCTTGCATCTGAGTTAACATTTTTATTTGTATTTGATACACTTACAACACTCAGTTTCAGAAGGAAATTAATGATAAACTTTCCTCCTAAATGGCTGTCATGATGTCTAAGTATCACTTGTATTTAAAATGGCTGAATGCCTAACATACATAAAGGCAGATTTAACCCTGCCATAACTTTCTGCAGTTCCATACAGACATTCAATGTATGCAAGATGTTATACTGGCATATACTATCACTGAATTTCTCTCATTTTTGTCTTCATAGATAAGGAATTAAACTAATACAAAAATGAAGTAATAGCTTTTGGTTATCACAGGATAAAAAATTTAAAGTGAAGGCTCATCCTTGACATATGTTTTCTTGGTGAATCTGCTGTCAGAGGAAAATGAATTAATCATATCCTCAGAAGCTGTCTGTTGGAAATGTCTGTTTAAAAGATCTGAAAGGTCTTAGAATTTTCTAATAAATCATAATGCCAGAATATAAAGATCTATTGCAAAAAGATGATGCATCAAAATACCAACCAATAGGTGATAATTGTATTGATTTAATATGGGAAAGCATTAAACCATTAGTCAAGGCAGAAATTCTTCATTCAGATTTTGTTATGAAAATGTCATAATCTGCAAGCATACCCATCTGCACATCTACTAAAAAAGTATTGTTCTCTAAGGCAGTTCTATTAACTATTTAGTTTTCTGATGTAAAACCTGTTAATTCTCACACAGCGGGTAAAACTAGTTTTGCAGATTATCTAAGGATATACATAACTCCCGTCCTATCCCCTTCACTTTCTGCAGTCTGGGTTATATGTGGGTCAATGAACCAATTTAGCCTGCTTCCTCTTATTCTAAATCCATTAGACTTTTCCTCTTGCCTTTGGTCTTTTACAGATTATGACACTATAATTTTCATGTAAAACTATTTTAAATGGCACAGGATTTATGAGATTTAGTTTGTACACAGAGTAACAGTAGCTTTCTTTTAAAAGGAAAATGACCAGCTACATTTGTAATAGGAAATGAAATGGGGCAAGAGCACAGGTTACTCTGTTGGTCCTACACAAAGGCAGCAGAGTTGCCAACACTATTAAATTGTTAGAGCATTTCCTGACATGGTACTGACGTATGGACAGTGAAAATCTCACAGGCAGTTCTGAGGAATGACTTGGAGCTCTGTTGGATCCAGCTCATTCTATCAAAGCAGTATGGGTGTGGCTGTCCTGTTTTACAGAGAGAGCTTAGCTGTGTGGATGTGACCATGCTGGTATTGGGTCAAGACAATAGGTCTAGGCCCCTTCTGTTTACCACTATAGATGTAGCCATGCCATCTCACTAAATGTTGCCAGGTAATATACTCTGTGCTAGTATCTTGTGACAACATTCCTCCTTTTATTTAATTAATGTATTTATGACTTTACAGCATGTAAAGTCTCATTTTTGACCATGGCTTATTTTTTATTTACCAACACAGATTTTCATCCATGATTGCATCACCTTTTCACTACTTGTTCCACATAATCCTCTCTAGTTTTAAGACAAAATAATCAATTTTTTTTTTTTGCTGCCACTGTTTCTGTCTCTTCCTCCTGAAGACAGGACCTACTATACAACACTGAAATACATTTTGTCATGTTGGAAACAAAAAATTTACTTAGTTTGTTTCTTTTTCTGAGGCAAATTTTTGTAACACTACTTTGTCTTTCATCTCAGTAATTTTGAATGTGTTGCTCTTACCAATGGATTTCTTTTTATCTGTTCATATGTCACATTTAAATAGAGCATAAGTCATGGGTTTTGGATAGACATTTCTGTGTCCTCAGTAGGGATAGCAGCTACTTAAAAGAATCCCTTCATGTCATTGAATATCTACTACAGTCACTGTCAAGTGTACTAAGCAGTTTCTATAACTGCTTAGTGTGAAAAAGTTGAACTTGTGAGATCCTGGAATAGGTGATCTTTTTCCATCTTTAGTAGTAAAAATGACATTCTCAGTGTCTACTTAAAAGTAATATTGGTTGGCCTAACATATAACTTTGTCTCTACTAAATCTTTTTGTCTGGATGTGTTCTGAGCACTTAAACTCTTTCCCAGGAAGGCACCATACAACTCTGAGCTCTGGCATATTTTTAATTCAACCTTTCTATAGCATTCTTACATGATGCTTTAGAAGGTTTGATAGTGTTTCTAATGTGTCCTCTAGAGAAATCTTTCATCCTACTAAGAGATACAAAGACACCTGGTTTTTGAGCCTCTTTTTCCTTCTCTATCAGACATACAGAATATGTGATGACTCTCAGCACTTAAACACTGGCCTTCTACTCCTTTCAAAGCTGCCACTGCTGCTGCTGAGTCAGCTGGAGGGACTATTAGGCGGAGAGTTTAAGAGCAGCATTCTCTGCCTTCTCAAGGACTGCCTGTGTGTGGCCTGCACAGCGCTTGCAGTCCTCTCCCGCCATCACAAACCGAGATACTCGGATTCCCCCTCGTGGCTGTATACTACAACTCTCCCTGTTTAAACTACTGAGCTTTGATTTTGGAAATGGGACAGGATTACACATTCTGCCAGTTTTTATTATAGAACGTGTATCCATTGTAGATCGTACCCCAAAATGAGAAATTGTTTAAAATATTTTCCTTCAATCAGTCTTTCAGGCTGTCCGCGAGCGAAGAAAAGTGGAATCAGGATAGCACAAAGCAAGGAAGACAAAGAAGACCAAGAACCAATTAGGTGAGAACATATATTGTCAAAGGACCTTCATACATTGTATAACAGGCCATATATACAGCTTTTAAGATAAACTCTATTGTTTTATAGCTATCCAAGAGCAGATGGTTTAGGTTTGAAATAGTTTTGCTTAAGAAAAATATATAGCACTCTAAATCCTAAGGAATTCTGCATTGGCCCCATTGACTTCAGTGACTGAACTTCAAATCAGGATCTGTGCTGATTTATGCTAGCCAAGGATAGGATACTCCATTATTTAAAAACAGTTTAAGTGTAATTTTCACACGAAATTCAAAAGCTAAATCCTTATCTCCTAAAAAAAAAAAAAAAAAAAAAATGCAAAGTGTTTGTATACTACAGACAAACCATACATGCTAAACAAAGTAGTAATAGGAATAGAAAATTGAATATTTATGTGAAATTGCCACTAAGAATCTGACTGCTTATGCAATTAGCGAGAAGAGGAACAAATGCTCACATACAGGCCTTTGTGTTTTCTTGAAAAGTGCTCTGGAATCTGGTGGCTGCAGCACTCAGAAGCTTGACTGCTCTGAACCATTCAGGACCGGATCCTCCATGTACAGTTGCAGCAATATCGTAGTGCAGCACAAACAGTGAAGTCACCAGCCTTGTTTTGACATGTGCTATGCAGTGGCATACTTACTGAATTATTTTCTTTACTCATTTCACTTTGAAGATTCTAACTTCTTCCTTCTGACCATAGTTATTTGTTTTTTTGGAAGTATACAAGGCAAATGAATGAGGGATTCCCAAATAACAGATGAATATGGAACTGTCTTCTTTGATCTCTTTAGGCTGTAGCACATAATTTGTTATGATCTTTCCAATTCAGAGAGTGTTTAAAGGTACTCCATATTTCTGATGTAGTAGGCACTATGATTTCATATTATTTCTCATAATCTGACTCCTGATTTTTTAACCTGGCAACATCCTTTCAGTGCAGAAATGTATCGCTTTATACCTAACTCTGTTTATATCTAACATTTTCATGACTTCAGACAAGTCTTCTTGAGATTCCATACACATACTTAAAACATAACAAGAATAATACTAAGTGCTTAGAGATTATTCATGGGCAATTTCCTTACTGAGTCAAGCTCAGTAGTCACCATTTTAATTCCAGTGTGATATTTACTGTAATGAACACAGGTAATTCAAACATATATATCACTCCTTTTGTTGGTATTGCATGATATCAAAATCTGTGACCTCATCTACTGGCTAGCCTCCTTATTGTTTATCAAAGAACAATTTTATTTATTTATTTATTTAATAAAGTTCTGTTTGTAATTTTACTCAGTAAAGGGTATCTTGAGCATTTTTAAGACCACAGTGCATGGCTTTTTCTTTTAATTTCATGTCGGATTTATTTTGACTTTGTTGTAGAGGCTACCAGGTATATGATGGCAAGACAATAAAGTTTATCTCATCTATCTGCTATCCAGATGTCCAGTTCCTGGTTGTGATGGTCAGGGCCATATAACTGGAAAATATGCATCACATCGCAGTGCATCAGGGTGTCCTCTAGCTGCCAAAAGGCAAAAGGATGGGTACCTAAATGGCTCACAGTTCTCCTGGAAGTCAGTGAAGACGGAAGGAATGTCATGTCCAACCCCAGGATGTGATGGCTCAGGACATGTCAGTGGTAGTTTTCTTACTCATCGTAGGTGAGTGGCTATAGCTTATATTTTTCACTTAAAAAAAAAAAAGTTTTGGGTGACTAAAAATCAAGACTTGTGATTTTTTAAATGCAAGTCTTTGCAGGTAGAGACCTGAATCTGAATCTATAATACTCAAAAGATTGTAGAGAAATAAGTGTGCATGACAATAACTGTAAATATTGCTTTATTGAGTGACTCTGGACAAGTTACTTTAGAATAGACTTTGTAACACTCATCTGAATCCACATAATTTTCAGAGATGTTGAACACACTGTTGATTCCCAAACAAGCATGGAATGAAAGAATTTTCAGGAACCGGTTCTATAAATACAATGTAATTTTCTCATTTAATAATGAAAATGTTCACTCAAAACAGTAATTAAGTACAAAAAAAAAAAAAAAAAAAAAAAAAAGTAAGTACAGAATAAAAGTCCAAACAATACAGCATATTAATTAAAAATAACAGAATACAAATATTTAACAAAAGAAACACAAGCTCAAATTTTTCATAGACTTAACAAAAAGAAGAGATTTCAGTGATGATATTTTTCATAGCTTTTAAGACATTTGTGGCTAGTCTATTAGGGATAAATCTTGTCCCCTTTTTAAATATTAGATCACAAATAAGCAAGGATATTTTTGGGTCTTTGTATTGGAATTGTACCATGAGCATGATTGCAATGCCAAGGTAAATCTCTTCTTTTATTCCATAGTAACTAATATAAAACTGTATTACTTCAAATATGTCAAGTCAATGTGCCTAATTTGTTACCCTTGCAAACCTTAGTTGAACTTCTGTACTTCTGTACTTTAACTAAACCAAACTGTTCTTGTTTTGTACTCAGTTCTAACTATAGAGGTGAAAATATTACTTATTACTTCACATGCCTATAATGCCTTTGATTCTTTTCCTTTACAGCTTAACTCAAAAGCCCTACCCTTAATGCAACATATCTAAACTACCTACCCTTAATGCAACATATCTAAACTATGTGCACATAGTTTGTATTTTTTATGTTCAGAGCTGTTTTTCTACTTGGTATTCATATAGTACCTGCAGTGAAGGGATTTTGGTCCATGACCTGAGGCGCTTCTCAGATGGTCAAACATTAAATAGCCTGCAGCTCACACAGGTCTTAGGGAGTGACAGATACAGAAGCCCTGGCCATTTCTGCAGATGTACACATGTGGATTTAAATTTCTGACTTTCAGTAAAATTTCAGTTTTAATGTTCATATTTCACTTTAGCTTACTTCGTAATGATGTAACATTTATTTGGCTTACAGATATCTGTCATTAAAGTTTTGAAGTGATTTTATCTTTTATTGAAGGTACAATATAATTGTAACTATAATAATGTAGCTTTCAAGGAGTTTTTATGTAGAAAAAATTGTTTCAACAACTAATCCTAACTTCTAAAAGGAATCTACTGATACTAAATCTAACTGTTCCTTGAGAATATGGGGCAAATGGTTTCTAAACTTTTTTTAAATAGGAATGTTTTAAAGAAAAAAAAAATAGATTTTTTTTTTAAGTCAGTGGAAAAACCTAAATATGACATTTAGACATGTAGTAGCCATGTGCTTTCTCTGTTATCTTAAACAGAAACTGAGACGTAAACATCATACCTTGTAAGACTAGGTGCTGGGCCACGTGGTCCTTTATTAGAGGAGAGCATCTGAAAATGAAAGGTTGTTTAAAAAGATACACTGAATTAGACTAATCTTACTTAACTGTCTTGACTTAACAAAGAGTCAACATTCTAAGTTGTTGTGAACAAATTATTATATTTCTTGAAGCTTCTGTAAACTAAGGCAATATTAATAACAAGTCATATTTTTAAAAGATGATTAATTCTTGTAGAATTTAAGATGTTGTTAAAAGGGCTTAGTTTATTTGCTCATACAAAGTATCATAAAAGCATAGAATATTTTGAGTTGGTAAGGACCTTTGAAGATTATCTAGTTCAAAACCCACTACCATGGACATGGCATGGACGTGGACAAACCCCTGACATTTTTCACTGATTAGGTTGCTCAAAGCCCCATCCTGACTTTCAACGTCATCAAAGATGAGGTATCCACAGCTTCTCTGGGCAATCTGTTCCAGTGTCTCACCACCTAAATGATGAAAAAAGTCCTCCTTATATACAATTAAATCTACCCTCTTTCAGTTTAAAGCCATTACCCCTTGTCCTGTCATTCAGGGCCTTTTTTTTTTTTCTTTTTTTTTTTTTTTTCTAAAGCTTCCTGAAGCCTTCTCTTCTGCTGTGGGATAAACAACCCTAATTCCATCAGCCTGTCTTCACAGGAGAGGTCCTCCAGCCCTCTGATCATTTTCATGACCCTCCTCTGGACTCATTATTACAGGTCCAAGTCTTTCTTGTTCTGGGGACCCCAGAGCCGGATAGCAGGTCAGAAGGGAGAATCACGTCCTTTGACCTGCTGGCCACAGTTCTTTTTTATGCAGTCCAGGATACAAATCATGCCTGGAGCTATTTTGGATGCCTTAGGATAGTTTACTTGGCAGTTGCTCAGAAAGGCAGAGATTTGTAATAGGTCCAGTTTATGTTTACTAGCATTAGAGATATGTCTGCATTGCTCTAGGGTATTTCAAATGGTATTTCATGCCTGTGTGTGCATCGATCTCTGCATGTAAAATTGATTTTCAGAACAACCCACCTACTTTAAGCATCTACTTTTTGTGAACAAGGTGGTTTTGATCTTTTTCCAGTGAGTGTTGTCAATGAATCTTGAGAATTGTTCACTTCACCTTGTGAAGTAGACATCTTCCATTGACCAGAGCTGTACACCAAATGTCACTGCGTGCACCAACAGAGTGGGATTCCCCTACCTACAGATAGGTACTTTTTGCCTGAAGTGTTCATTGGGGCATGCAAGATGGCCCTAATGGACTGGCAAAAATGACAGAAGACCTGTGAGATAATCCTATTCTTTAGTTATGACATCTGAGAACTAAACATGCTATGCAGGATAACTGGAAAGCTGCTCAATGTGTTAAATGAATGTGCCCCAGCATTCCAGAGCTCCATGGGATGTTTCTCAATCTGAAGCTTAGTCCCACATAAGTTGCAGACTATGCATTTCCTATCTAAGGATGGAATATCCTCTATTTTTAGTGCAATCCTTTTAACAGGCTATAGTCTCATCCTCTGCAACTAACAACATTTTGCTATACAGCTGTATGTCTGTAAATCTCAAATGCTGCCTTCTAAAGAAAAACTATGTTGTGACAGTTACATACTCAGACTAAGTTTGTGATACAATCTTTTGCAGGTATGGCTGTGTTTATCATGCATTGGGAGAAAGCAGAGCTATGGGCTTTAAGCAAGTTGCTAAAACCTCCAGTAAATTAGTAGTTAAGTTTTCATTTTTGCAAGTACAGCTCACTTCTCTCCTGATTGGGAGATAGGATTCCTGATAGGATTTTTTTTTTCCCAGTACAAATACTTCTCTATGAGCACAGTTCTCCAAGTAGACGTTAGTTATATGCGATAGTGTCCTTAATGTGTTGAGATTTTATAATCCTCCACTTGTAAACAGATGTTAATGTGCTGTTGTCCAAGCAGTTATCCAAGATGTTAGTGTTGTTATCTGGAAACTGGAACAGCAAACTAACTTGTGAAAATTTTGACAACCATTGAATCAATTAATATATGTATATATAAAGAGAGAGAAGTTTTTGAGGCAAAGATTTCTTAGAGCTGCTGTTACATCTTGTACACAAGGTGTAATTCCACTGATAACAATGGACTTGAGATGATCCACAAGACCAGGCAAATCTGTTCTCCATCTGGTATCATGTTGTCTGGAATTTAAATATATGCATACATGCTTCTGAAGAAGAAATAAGTAGTCAATAGAAAAAGTCACAAGCTTCAGTAAACTTACACTCCTACCCTATGAACAAAGGCACTAACAGAGGTTTCTGTTTATTTAATGTTTGCCATTCCTGTTCTCAGAAATTCCTATGAATAGTTTTGTTTCATCAAGGAGTTTTGCATAGGAAAGAATGAGGGTTATCAGGAGGGATTTGAAGTACAGGATCTGGAGTGTTATAAATTAGACCACACAATTTACTGGTCTATTGAAATTATTTTATTAATCAAGTAAGCAGACACAAGCAAAACAGCGCTGGGCGGCTGGGGAGTCTCCGCTCCGCAACAGCACGCAACTTCCCCTTTCCAGTGTTGCTGTTTTATAGCATTGAAGTTCCGGCTTGTCGAGACTTGTCGAGACCTGTCGAGACCTGTCCACTTGTCGACTTGTCGAGACCTGTCCTGAGACTGCGCAGTCTGTTGCTGGGGGTCGTTATTCTTCCCCCAGTGATCATGCGTTGTGCTTGTGTTCAGGTGGGGGCAAAACAGGATGTCTTGCTTTGTCCCCTTGTTACAATGCCGTGAGTTGTGAAACCTTATCTCCTCAGTAGATTCTTTAAATTCTCAAGGACAATGAACAAACCCCTACTAATTTATCACATGGAGCACTGTGCTTCACAAAGGAGCCAGTGCCAGCAGCAAAGGCCACTGTGAAATAAGGTGACCTATTAACGATATGAAAAGTAATTGAAAGGCATATATATATATATGGCATATATATAAATATATATATAAATATATATATATATATATGGCATATATATATAAAGGCATATATATAATCATGGAGTCAGTAAATAGGTAAATGAAATATATTATAATGAAATGTAACTTGCTTATTATACTGCAGCTTTCCACATTGGTTCTTGAACAGGCCTTTGCATCATCTTATTTAAGATTTTTCTGGACTGAATCGTTTCTAATACTACAATTATTTGGGACATTTTCAGAGTATGTTTGGATATAGCAGTCCTGCTTCTTAGCACTGAAGGGCTTGGGTTGACTTCAGTGGAAATTACAGTCACAAATGCCTAGGACAACGTTCTTGTCCCTGTGCCTGTTTTTATTTTAATCAGTATTCACCGATTTCAAACTTGGTAATGTAGCTTTCAAATTTCCTTTACCATGGAAAACATATTCTGGTAGAGCTACAATATATCAGCGATTGTTAATTTTTAAGTATTTTCCCCATTACAAGCTAAAGTTTATGTCAGTAATAAACAGAAATTAAAATGAGAAGAAGGGGAATTTTTCTTTAGTGTACGTGTATCCTGACTGAGGACAGTGTGATTCCAAGATCTGTAAACAAGTTTATAGAATAGGATTTGTGTTTGACCAGCAAGAGCACACCACAAGGTTTGCAAAATGCTTAAATATGCTGGAAGGGGTTGCAGACATCATCCAGTGCCTTTTCTCTTTGGAAGAAATGTAAATAGAAATTGAGATGTGGTTATGAGAAACACAGGGCTGTTTTGGGCTATTTACTTTATACACAGGAAGACCTAGTTAATTGTGACGCTGTCAGAAAGCCTGTAGGAAGATAATAGCAGTGCATTCAGTTCATTCAGCATCTTGTTTATACATCCTGAGGCGAAGGAGCACCAGGGCTTATTTCCTCTGAAAACTCTAGGTTGGTCACATCTCTGAGCAGCATAGTTGCATTGCTAAGCCTGGAAACAGGCAGGTTAGGAAAAGATGAAAACTCAAGGCAAGAATTGTCTTCAGCAGCTGCTTGCTAGAAGCAGACTGACATCTATACTCACATAGATCTGCAGAGAACTACTGAGTTCCTGAACTCCCAAAGCATCCAGGAAATGATAAATGTCAGGAAAGAAGGATGGAACAGTAAAATTTCATATGCAGATCCTTTTTCTCATTATTTTTTTGCTAGAAACAGATATTGTCTGAAAAAAAAAAAAAAAAAAAAAAAAAAAAAAACTTTAACGTGACCAGTTCCTGAAGGGCAGGCTTGCAAGTGCTGCTTATGGACAAATCTGGTGCTCAGGGCTGTAATTTGAGCCTGTGTCCAAAGAACATTTTACCAACGGGCTTATCTGTGGGTGTTGTTTGCATGCAGAGTGCTGAAGGGGAAGTAGGTCGATAATCCAGACACTTCACACCTCCGGACATGTGCTAGTGGCTGCAAATTTGTTTCTAAGTTGTTTAGAGCTTTCAATCTGTGTGCTGGAAGTCATATCCTCTCTTATCATCAGTGTTTTTCACCTTTGGCATTTGAAAGCAAGAAAATACTTGGCATTAGCTCAGTGAATGAAGCATTTAGAAATGAGCTATTTGATTACAAAGGGCTACAGCAGCAGACCATGAGAGAAGGCTCTGTGTGGAGCTGACTGCATGTAGAGGTGGAAAGTTGTGGTGGCTTTAACCTGATGGGCAATCAAACTTTACTACAATTGCTCTCTCACTACCCCTCCTTCAAAGAAGGAAGGGGAAGAGAAGTACACTGGAGGAAAACAAAAAACAAAACAAAACAAACAAACAAACAAACAAAAGCTAATGGGTTGAGATAAGGATAATTTGGTTAAAGGAAAAAGAAAGAGGGGAAAAAGAGAATAACACGCAAAGGCCACATGGAAGCACAGAGAGAGGAAAAAAATATTCTCTGCTTCCCACCCGCGAACAATGTTCAGCCACATTGGGAGGACAGACATCTTCACTACAAGAGCCCCCCTCTCCTTCCCTTTTCCCACCTTTTATTGCTGAGTGTGACACCATATGGCATAGAATATCCCTTTGGTTGCTTTAGGGCATCTGCCCTGGTGATATCCCCTCCCCACTTCTTGCCCACACCCATCGTGCTGGCTCTGGGGGGTTTGGAGGGAATACTGGTGCTGTGCCAGCACTGCTCAGCAATAGACACAACACTAATGTGATAACAGGGCTGTTCTAGCTACAAGTGCAGAGCACAGCATTGTATGGGCTGCTGCCAGGAAAGTTAACTCCATCCCAACCAGACCCAGTACAGAAGTGTGGGAGGGAAGTCACCCATGTCAAGTTGGAGACAGAGAAAAGGAGCAGTGGCAGCCTAGAAGAAAAATGCTCAGGAGGGATATGGAAGTTGATCATTGCCCCTTGTTAAATGACTGAGCCTGAGGAGAATTCAGATTATTATGATTTTTTAATGTTTCCTATATAAGATTGCAACTTCTGTCATTTTAACAAAAACATTCCTGCAGAGCCTTGGACTTGAAATAGCATTTGTGTTGATGCAGTATAGTATGAGGCCTGTAGATAAGACAGCAGGACTTACATTACCTTAAGTCATCTGAGATACTAAAAGCTAGTATCTCAGTTCATTTCTCCATTTCTCCTGTCAGTTCATAGTGAAATGAAAGTGCCTAGAATTTAGATGGAGGCAATCAGTTCCTGACAGGAATCAGCTCTTTGTCAGAATAGAAAGCTTATTTGAAATAAAAGCTAAAATGTAAATAATAACAATGACAATAATAATAATAATAATAAAATCTGTTGTTTGCAAATAAATGAAAAGACTTTTAGTTAAGCTCAGATGCTTAAGTTAAGGTTTTAGTTAAGCTCAGATTCTTAAGTTAAAAAAAAAAAAAAACCATATATATATATATATAAAGTTAGATCAGGTCATATATATATATGATACAAAGTACTGTGGACTAATCCAAATTAAAGACATCAGAAGATACACAGCTACAGTGCTGTGAGCCATAGTGCAAAAATGATGTGTTTCATTATAAAATATTGTGTGTAAAAACAACAAAGAAATAATTGTGAGTATTCTTAAAAACATAAACAAATTCTCTGAATTTCCAAAACATCACACTTATACGGAATTTGTGTCCAGAAATTATATGTATGGGGAATAAAAAGATTAAAAGTTACTTATGAAAGCTATTCATATGCTATGTTGAAGATGATGCTGAAAGCTTTCATTCATATATTTATTAAACATAAATACGGTCAGGCTACAGATATATAAGACTTTAATATGCAATTCATTCAGTTATTTGGTTGTTAATATTTCTAGCCAATCCTCTTGTCAAGTCAACTCTTGTCCTTTGTTTTATTTGTTAGTACAGTAAGTTGACAAATACACTTCCACAGTTGAGCCAACATTAATTCACTCTTGATTATTATTATTTCACTAAGTAGTTTTTTTGAATCTGTTTTTTTTTATTGTTGTTCTTTGTTTATCTGCCTGTTCACTCTCTGCCATAGGTTTATTTTGCTGCTTTCTACTTATTTATATTTTTCCCTAGAAGCACTAGGTTGCAATTCAGCAGGAGAAAGTCATACAGTGTTAAGAGCATAGAAGAATTAACCAAACTCACTGTATTTGACAGTAATTACAACAGTGACAAGTGTCATTATGTTGACATTATGGAAAGATGAGAGACATGCAAATGTGCTGACAGATTTCTAAGAAGGCAAGGAGAGAAACATGGAAATTGAGTGTAATAATATATAAACAAAGAAGAAAAATATTAAACTAAAAAGAAAAAAATACAGTCTGATCCAGATTTCCATTCATCAGGTATTAAAATCAGACTCCCAGGCTATGCCAAAATGAGCATATATACCCAGATGTGCAGTGTCTCATGTCTGTACTTTTTTATACCCAGATGTGCAGTGTTTCATGTCTGTACACCCATTCCTGTACATAAGAATTATAGTGGCTGTATATAAGCTGTCTTTTGGTGACCGTAGACTGCAATAAAGTCTACTAAATCCACTAAATGTACTAAAATGGTGCCTGAACAATGCTGGGAAGAGTGCTAGTTGGCCTGAGCCTTAGACGTGGCTTGAGGCCATGTCCAGGCCCTGTCTGGTTGAGTAGACATCAGTCTTCTAATGTGTTTCTTCTGAGCACCAGCAAAACAGGTCAGTTGGTCTCACCAACTTTGTTCCTAGCAAGCACCCTTCTTCCCTGCACCCTGCTGTCCTGGACAGACCTGATGGCAGAGAAAGGCCTGGAGTGCTCTCAGTTGCCATGCACACAAAATATACCAAGTGTCTAGCGCCCAAATGCTAACACTTATCTACTGAACATGTCCAGTCAGAGGCTTATAACTCTGCCAAATCCATGTACACTTTCATGAGGACAGCAGAATATATCTCTAAACTCAGAACAAGACCTCATGAAATGTCAGGTCTTACTCCAATTTATAGACAATTAGAAATATTCACTGAATTATTGTTTTTTCCCCCTCAATATGGACAAGACAGTGTATATTACCAAAACAAGGGTATACAAATATATTCTGAGAAATTGATTTTTATTTTTTTCCTATAACATTTGGAAAAAAAAAAAATGATCCTGAGGCAGACACCTAGTGTGGATGATTGCAGTCAGATCACTTAAAAATAGGCATAAGTCAGGAGTGACTAAAAGCAAAGCCTGGTCGTTGAAGGAGTTGGGCTCTTAAACTGTGGGTCATTCTGCCAGCTCTTTTCATTACAATTTAGAAGAAGGATGGAATAACATTATAATCAAATATACAGTCTATTAAACTGAAAGACTCCTAACAGAGAGCTAATCTGAAAGGACTTAAGAGGCTTATTTACCTTGGGAAAGTCAAGGAGAAAATAATATGAAATTCATGCTAGGAAAAGCAGACAGCATAATATAAACAAGAAAAATCATTTTGCTGAGCAGAGCTGACAAATGACAGCAGAGAGTAATTTGTACATGTGCTTGCAGTGGCACATCTCCTTGATTCCAGGCACTTTAGCAGAAGCTCTCAGGTTATGAGCCTGTTTGTCCTCATTACAGACATAGCCCATAAAAAAAAAAAAAAAAAAAAAAAAAAAAAAAAAAAAGTAGAGATCACTGTATGGATTGTATGGCTTTTTAGATTTCATGTGTGACAAATTTTCCTCTTGAAGTACTTTTTTCTCTCTGTTGTTTAGTGTCATGCCTAGAGAAACTGTGCTTCATTTTAAGCGTCTAAAGTTAGCAGGGCTTGTTCACTAAACAGGTTACTTGAAATTTTTGCTCACCCAAGCACATTAATCAGAGACATTTAGCTAGAGATACACCTTACCTATTTATACACAGGGAAGTCTCAGCCTATCTTTTCCTTCACAACATTATGTGCCCTGTTTGACTGACCAGTAAATTCACTGGTCTTCAAGTCATCTGTCCTGTTATGTGCAGTCATAAAACAGGAGCAAGGTTGATACATTTTCCAGTAGCCAAAGCTGGTCCCCCAGCTCCTAAGAGACTCTGCTCAATGCTGCTGTATTAAGTGCACACTCCTTTCCTGCAACTTAACAGGTGCTAGGGCCACCTGCAAATCACAGAACATGCTGCAACATTTCCTCCCTCACCTGAGAGTAATGAGGGATTTTTGACACAGCTATTACATCATTGGACAACAGACAAAAACCCTTTCCCTGTTCAGGGATGATACAGGTCAACATTCATTAGCACATGTGAGAAGCCCACACACAGAGCCTCTTTGCTGAGTAAGCAACTTCAATGAACAAAACTTGATGTAAATTTGCCTCAGGAGTAGCCATGCCCAGATGAAGGGCAAATTTGGCAGTGTTCTTAAAGTTGCGGCATTTTGAGATTCAATAACTCTTTTCTTTCCTGTTGTATATTTTTGCCCCAGGGCGATTCCTTTCAAATTAAGCCTTCTGCCATAGCCTTTTCTCTCAGCTTGGCAATGTTAACAGTTCTGCATATTTTCTATTTTGTTTTATTTATAACTTGATTTTTATTTTATATATATTTTTTTTTTTTGGGGGGGGGAGGGGGGTAGGCATAATTAAACTATAAAACTATTTTGCCTTTTAAATCTCGAATAAAAAAAAAAAAAATACTCTCTCAGCTTGTGGGTATCATGACCATTCACTCTATTGTTGTCCATTTGTTACTTGACCAACCTGATTTAATGCTACTTTAACCCTCCCCTCCAAGATAAGAACGCAGTTCATTATAGGAAGTCTCTCACAAACAACGATCTGGTATCATTAAAATATTGAGAAGTTTACATTTTGTTTTTAATCATAATACCTATATTTCTTCTTTAGCCACTTGAGTTGTGTTTTGATGCTTCTAAGTTCCAGAAGATTTATTTAAACAAAATCAAATCTCATCATTCTTTAGCAGCTTCAGAAAACAGCTTGGATTAGAAGCTGCCACTTTCTACATTGCATCAGGCTTTTAGTCCTCTTAGCCTGTATTTTCCTCATGACTGAAAATTTAACTGAAAGTTCTTCTACGCCAGCATTCAGGCGTGAAATGGAAACGCGCCCAAAAATTCTTTAGGCAGAAACACAAACAAAACTACCTTGTTTGCAGAACCTCTCTACTGCTAACAATTCTGGACTCCTTCAGTCTGGACTTCTCAGTTCAGCAAGAAGCTGGGGATAAGTCAGTCACCCTTGAGTGTAAATAAAAATGAATATTGGGCAGGAAGGGTTCTTTTATCTCTGCTGGAGTTTTTCATAGAGAATTTCATCTTTTCAGGTGTGTAGCAGAGTTTACTCACGGGAATAAGGAAATCTCTACAGCTGATACTCCTCAATATAGAAAGAAAAATAATGAATGGCTGATGTGTTTAATATTAAACCAAGGAAAGGGCCACTTTGATCACTGAGTTTGATCACTTAACTTGAATTTCAAACATTACCAAACAGCTCAGAAGCTTAGTTTTAAGAGTAAGGTTTCATCCATTAACAAAATGAAGCAGTAGTTTTTAGTGTGATCTATATTTCCCAGCATTTCAAAAGGATTTAATGTGGGGCTTGTTTTGGATCTATCTCTAGTCAGCAGAGGTCCCATTCTCTTTCTTTAGTCTGTGGATGACGCTACTTGTCAGGTAAAATGTTTCATTTTCTTAAGATTGAAAAAACAAACAAACAAAAAACACTGTGGTAGTGAATCCATTAAGATCTTATAATGTTTATAAAGTTATCACTCAGGATGCTTTTTGCTTACTCCAGATTAAGACTCTGTTTTCTTTACTTCCTGTTTTTTATCTGTAAAATTCAGCACTTCACACACCAAATAAAAAAGTTGCCTTTTATTTGACCTATGTCTCCTTTCCCACATCCCTCCTTCCCTCTTTGGAAATGTTTTCTTCACTTGACAGGCTGAGTACAATTCCTTCAGCTTCAAGATAGACCCAGACTACATCTGCCTGCTGAGGCAAAAAAAAAAAATAAAAATAATAATAATAAAAAAAAAAAGTTAACAGAGCACAGATGAAACCCAGATAACTAAAATCAGTCACCCAGACAATCACTCCACTTGATCAATGATCCCTCTACTCAGCTAGCCTTTCTTGTTTGTATCCCTGAATACAGTGCAATTACATTCTTGAAGCAGTTCAGCATTTTAGCTCACATTTGTTTTAAACTAGATTTGTTGGTAAACTTGTACTAAGACTGAGATATCCCTTTCAAACTTTTTTTTTTTTTCCTTCCAGTAATTTTCCTTTTATCTGGGGACTAATTTCACCTTATTTTCTAAATCCTGTGAATATAAGTCTAGGCATAGGTTGCAGAAATGTTACCAGATTCCTAAACAAGAAATAAAATGAATTATTCCCATTGTGTTCAACTCTTAACAAATGTGATCACCATATATATGTATATACATATTTGTGGTGCATATATATATACTTTATCCTAATTTGTGCATATAAGTCTTTCTGCATAACTTGCAGATGACTGGGTTTCACAGAATCACAGAATCATTAAAGTTGGAAAAGATCTTTCAGATCATCTGGTCCAGCCTTCACTCTACTACCAACATCACTTACTAAACCATGTCCCTAAGCACCACATCAAACCTTTCCTTGAACACCCCTAGGGATGATGACGCCACCACTTCCCTGGGCAACACGTTACAATGCCTGACTATTCTTTCTGAGAAATAATATCTCCTAATTTTTAATCTAAACCTCCCTTGGCGTGATTTGAAGCCCTTCCCTCTAGTCCTATCACTAGTTACCTGTGAGAGGAGGCCAACCCCCAGCTCCCCACAATTCCCTTTCAGGTAGCTGTAGAGAGCAATAAGTTCTCCTCTGAGCCTTCTCTTCTCCAGACTAGTTCCATCAGCTGCTCCTCATAGGACTTGTGTTCCAGGCCCTTCACCAGCTTTGTAGCCCTTCTCTGGACATGCTCCAGGGCCTCGATGTCCTTCTTGTACTGAGGAGACCAAAGCTGAACACAGTACTCGAGGTGCAGCCTCACCAGAGCTGAGTACAGGGGAACGATCACCTCCCTGGTCCTTTTGGCTACACTATTCCTGATACAAGCCAGGATGCCGTTGGCCTTCTTGACCACCTGAGCACAATGCTGGCTCATGTTCAAGCAAGCATCAACCAACATCCCCAGATCATTTTCCTCTGCACAGCTTTCCAGCCAGTCTGCCCCAAGCCTGTAGCATTGCATGGTCTTGTTGTGACCGAAGTGCAGGACCCGGCACTTAGCCATGTTGAACCTAAACCCATTGTCCTCTGCCCATTGATTCAACCTGTCCAGGTCCCTCTGCAGGCCTTTCCTACCCCCCAGCAGATCAACACTTCCCCCCAATTTGGTGTCATCTGCAAACTTACTAAGGGTGCACTCAATTCCATCGTCTAAATAATCAACAAAGATATTAAAGAAGATGGGTCCCAACACCAACCCCTGGGGACAACCACTGGTGACTGGTCACCAGCTGAATTTCATTCCATTCACCACCACTCTGTGGGCCTGGCCATTCAGCCAGTTTTTAATGCAGCTAAAAGTGTACTTGTCCAAGCCATGGGCTGCCAGCTTCTCCAGGAGAATGCTTCGGGAGACCGTGTCAAAGGCTTTGTTGAAGTCTAGGTGGACTATATCAACAGAGTTTCCCTCATCCACCAGGCAGATTACCTGGTCATAGAAGGAGATGAGGTTGGTCAGGCAGGACTTGCCTTTCATGAACCCATGCTGATTGTGCCTGTTTTCACAGTATTTTATCACAGTATTTTATGAATTATTGCAGAGGTTGTCTTTCTAGGATGATATGCCAGACTGCACTTTTTATGGGGTTTGTTTGTTTGTTTTGTTTTGTTTTGTTTTGTTTTCTCTCACATTAGAGATTAAACCTGACAGTAGAAATTCAGTGAGAACCAAAAGGCATGGCATCTTAAGAAGACATGGTGTTAATGACCAGCTGGCTGTTGGTGACTTGTCTCTGTGGCAGTAGCAGCTCACAGCTCCTGCTGAATCAGAAATTCAGAGGGAAGAAAGAGCTGGGTATTGGTGCTTCTCACAGCCACACCTAAAATGATGTAACTTCAAGCCCTATGGTATCCACAATCTGACAGAGAGAAATGCTGTGTCAATGTGGTGGTTTTACCCAGTACAGAGCCAGTACAGTCAGTATCTTTATACTGTATTTATTACAGACATACCCCCAGCAATGACAGTTGAAAGACTTATTATTATTATTATTATTATTATTATTACAAAAAGAAAGCTCAATTATGTTTATGTCTTCTTTTGCATGATTTCTCATGTGTATGAGAATAATGGCAGCAGCAAGGAAGATAACTGTGATTAATTTTACAAGTTCTTTACTAGAGTAAACAAGCAGAAGACTTCCATATTTGTTTAAAAGTCAGTGTAAGTTTTATTGAAAAATAAAAATATAAACCAAACCAGGATTTCATACTAATTTCACTTGTAATAGAAAGCCTATGACACAGGCATCAACTATATAGACTTTAAACTTGATATTATCCTTATCAAAACTACTAGCTAGCATGTTTGTCTTGGTCTTTTTTTGTTGTTGTTGTTGTTTTGTTTTGTTTTGTTTTAGATTCTTACAGCATATTTTCCTTAACTCTTTCTTGTGTATAATGCCAATTGGCAGGTAAGTCCCACACTGTCACTTGCTCGCTCCTTGCCCAATGGGATGGGGAAGAGAATCAGAAAGGTAAAAGTGAGATATGGGCTGAGATAGACAACTTGATAAGTAAAGCAAAAGGTGTGTGCACAAGCAAAGCAAAATAAGGAATTCATTCAATACTTCACTTTGGCAGGCAGATGTTCAGCCCTTTCCAGTAAAGCAGGGCTCATCATGTATAGAGGTTACTTGGGAAGACAAATGCCATCACTCCCAACTTCCTCCCCTTTTTTCTTCTTTCCCCTAGTTTTATTGCTGAGCATGATGCCACACACTGTGGGACATTCCTTTGGTCAGCCTGGGCCAGCTGTCCTGTCTGTGTCCCCTCAGAGTTCCTGGTGCCTTCCTGTCCTCCTTGCTGGTTGGGCAGCACAAGGAGCAGAAAAGTCCTTGGCTCTGTGTGAGCACTGCTCTGTAACAACTGAAACATGAAAGTGTTATCACCACTTTTTCATCACATATCCAAAACATGGAATCATGTGAGCTACTAGGAAAATTACTAAGAAAATTACTCTAAAACCAGTAATAAAAACAGTATACTATAAACCAGTATACTCTTGAAGTGCTGAAATGGAATTCACTTCTACTCTTTTGTACAAATAAAATCTAATGATATTTGAGACAAATAAAATCATACCTGCTCTTTTTCTGTCTCCAGAAGTAGTCTTCTGTCTTATTCTATCCCCAGTAGTCTAGTAGTCTCCTAGAAATCTGGAGTTACTCCCAGTCTCACAGGAATCTCAGCTGAAGCTTTTTGGGTAATTTCCCACATAGTGAGGTTCAGCTTTTGTACAACAGCCTGCTTCTGGTGTAATGCTGACTTAGCCCTTCTTCTCTTCTTATCTTTCCATATGTCCTGTCCTCTTTTGGTTGTTTTTCTAGGACAAGTAAGCATAGTCAAGAAGATAGAAAGGAAGTGGTAGAATGTTCTTGTAGAGCAGAAACTCCCCAGAGTCCTCAGCTACTTTTTGAATGATTTGAAGTATTTTTAGGTAACTTAACAACATAGCTGAGCAAAGAGGATGCATATAACTATCTTGTTTTATCTATTTCTGAGGAATGTAGTGAAGTGAAATATACTTTAGTATATTATTCATTGAATTCCTAAGTGCCTGGAAATTGAACTAGTCCACTTACATTACCATATACAACTAGTGGAGGTACAGATTTGATAATAAAGACCTGCAGAGGAAGTTGATGGCATGGTCTGACTTTGGCATCTTCCCATGTGTTGAATATGGTGCCTCTGGGAGTATAGAATGTTCTCTTAAATTAAGCAAAGCTACAGGAAAAGTCAGGAGCTTCTGTTCATGTATGACCTCTTCTAAAGACAATAACACAACAAACTAAAAGTATTCATAGCACTGCAATGATGCACATATTATAGCCATGTGTGTAAAGGGTAAAAAGGTCAAAGGAGGCTCTAGTCAGGTATTTGGGGACACGGTATCATGGAAAGAAAGACATTTTTGTCAAAGTCATCCTCCATCTGTGCCTATTAGATCACTAGTGAGGAAGAACACAATCAGTTTAGCTGCAGGATACAGAAGCCTTCTGCATCTTCCCTAGCAGACCTTCTGCCTTTCCCCTCACTAGCCCATGTCTCATCTGGCTGTACAGCGCCTCTAGGAGAAGGCAAGAAATCTATGTAAAGCAACTCTCCCTCAGTTCTTGCAGGACCCAGCTCTTTCCGTTTCAAGTTCAGGCAGAAGACACCTAGTGGCAATATGCCTGAATTGCAGCAGAGGCATATATCCTACCCTTCCAACAGATAGCTTTTCAAAGGTGACAGCACAGGCCAGAGACTGCTTATACTAGGTAGCTGGAATGTGACCGCTCTGTTTTTGAAAAGTAAGAAAGCTTTATAGTGTAAATATAAAGCGTTATGCCTGGGGCCACAGCACGAGAGCATAATCTGAGAAGCCCGGAGTATACACGCTAGTGGAGGTAGCCTTTCAGACAAGCTGGGAAGGTTAGGCAGTCCTGCAAGCTAGGTGTGTCTGACTGGACCCTGGGAATAAGATGGGATTTAAGCATGAAAGGTTGTATGTAAGCACACTGAATGTCACAGTAAATTTCTGATACTTGTGACTGTACTTTTTCTTTCATTATTCCATAATTTCAGGTATGTGCAATTCAGGCACCCAGGTTTCATGTTGCTCTGCATAGAGTAGGAATACTGAATTTATGGGCTGTTTTGGGGGATAGTTTTATTTTGAGGGTTTACCTAGCTGTTAAGACCTTTAGGGAGGAAAAGGCTGAGGTTCAAAATAAGAGTAAACTAATGCAGTTGTTACAATGCCTAATGATCCTAACTCCTGAAAAAGAGTAAGGAAAAATATGAGGAAATTCATTAAATAAGATGATACAAAAAATGAAGCCAATTAAATGATGCAGAAATTTTGCATATACTCTTATCTTTCATTCCTGTCCCTGCATCGATGATTTTTTCCCCAAATGCCTATTCCTCTCCTCCTTCCTCAAGACTCCCTTTTACACTTCAAGGGGAAATTAGTTTATCGTTATGCAGTGGGGCTGTAGCAGAGCTTGGAATAATAGTCTTGTGTGCAACCGCTTAGGCAACAGTAAAAAGTTACTAAGTCTTGCTATTTCTTGATAGTACCAGTGTTGTTGTATTACATATCTTTTCAGTAATGTCTCTGGATTAATAAAACAAACAAACAAACAAACAAAAACCAATTTTTTCTTCTGAGAAAACATTTAATTTTTAGACATTTTTCTGGTAAAAGTTTACTTCTTTTAGATGGCTGCACTTGATAATAGTAGCCCAGGCTTTTTAGAGAAACCTTTTCAATAATTTAACATTATGCTTAAGTCAGAAGACTTTTTTTTTTTTTTTTTTTAGCTGGGTCTATACCTAAATAAATGTTTTTAATTTTTCTTCCTCAGAAATTTGTTCCATATTGCAGTGATATTATCAGTATGCTCTGAGATGTGTGTATCATTATTCAGTTTCAGTGGTTAAGAAATCTTGAATGTTGAAGGAATATGGACTTGTTTAGCAAGGTTCAAAAGTTTTCCATCTTGAAATAGATTGGATATGTATTTCATCTTACTTGTGATGGTGTGTTAAGGACGTGATTTTGAAAATTAGGATAGTTTGGTGTATACAATTATACATGAAATAGGAGCACTTTCTGATCATTATTTTTAATTTAACAATAAGCCCTCTAAGATCACATTTGCTATCAAATTTTTATTACATTTGTACAATGTAATAAAAAACTTAATATTTTGGCAACATGGGGAATGAGCATTAACTGAGCATTAACTGAGTCTACATATATAAGTGTAACAAATGTACATTATAAGAGAGATATATCCCAAAGCAAGGTTGTTTTTAGGGCAATGACTTTTCTTTGGGTTCAGCAGAAAAACTAACATGCAGTTACTGCTTTTTCAAGAATCAATTTATGTAGCTTCTTAGGTGATATTCACAAAGAGAAGCAAAGCTTATAAGGGTTAGTTATTTGGATGCAACCAGTAGCTCATGTCCCCTTCTGTCAGCATTCAGGTGCCTGTTTCAACGCGTGAATTAAAATATGTGGAAATTCAAAGAGTGGGCATGTAAATCTGAGGGGCAGTATTTGCACAGTAACATTTCTAAAATACATCTTTTTAATAAGAGCATTGCATCTTTAGAACATAGGACATAGGATTGTTGTTCCCTATTTATACTTTTACAAGATGTATTTGACTTTTATATTAGCTGTCTATACAAAAAGAATTTGGATGGAAGAATAAAACCATGAAATCTCTACTGGTAAGTCTTTTTTTTTTTTTTCTGACTAACACACTCTTTCAGTGCTGTGCAGCGACAATAAACTGTCTCTAATACTGATTTTATTACAGTTTTGGATTACACATTTATTTTCAATAACCTATCGAAATTAACAGGCTCTTTACTGTTCACAGTTTATCAGGATGCCCCAGAGCTACTTCGGCAATGAAGAAAGCAAAGCTGTCTGGAGAACAAATGTTAACAATAAAGCAGCGGGCCAGTAATGGTAAATTTTTAATCATCACCTTTTTAAATATTATTTCTTTGTAAGCTAAAGTTATCACTACTCTATGGGTTTTTTTCTGTTTGTGTAAATCTTTGTAGTAAAAACAGTGAATTCATTGTCAGTAGAATTAAAACTGGGCTTTATGAAGTGGAAATCTGAACCTACAGTGGAGTGGGACAGACAGGTTTGTTGCGCCTATCTAGATCTAAAACACTAAAATATTTCTAAGTAAAATATATGATTGTAATTTTCCAGTTCATATCTCATTCACCAAGGTGGATAGGTGGTCGTATGTTGTTGCAGGATTCAAAAACTATTAAAATTATATTAAATTATTAAAAGCAACAGACAAATCACAATATCCTAATGCATCAACAAAATTTCACAGTGTTATGGAAAAAAAAATCTTCTAAATTAGTTACAAATTATTTTGAAAACATTGCCATATGAAGAGAACATGTTAAGATATTTTCTTTTCCTTCGGAAGATCTATAAATGGACATAATCTTTCAAATAAGTTAACTATGACAGTGCAGCAGAATTTGTTGCTACGGGTATCATTCTTTTAATTCAAAGTTAAAATCAGTATATAAAAAGAGAAAGGGTGTAATTGATTCTCTGGGCATTTTCATCACTCTATTTGGAAAATTATTGCAATTTTTAAAAGTAGTGGGAAAACACATTGTTTTAACTTCAGAACACAAGGTTGAAGAATGTTTTATTTATATATTTGTTTTCTTTTGTACTATGACTTGAAATAAATTTAATTTCAAATATGGAAATAATTAATTTGCTGAACTACAATTTAAAGCTTAGTTATTTTAACATCCCTTTTATTCTTATATCACATAGGTATAGAAAATGATGAAGAAATTAAACAGTTAGACGAAGAAATCAAGGAACTAAATGAATCCAACTCCCAGATGGAAGCTGATATGATTAAACTCAGAACTCAGGTAACAGTTTTATGAAGCCCTAAATTCAGATGCTTTTTCAAAAAATATATATAAATAAATAAAAGAAATATGGGAAATATATGCCTCATATATGCTTCCATATGCCTCACATATTTATATGTGAGTGATTTATAAAATCGGTAAACTATCCATTATGCAATTTTCTCATCAGTTACAACTATGGGAACAAGAAAAAAAGCCTTAGCAAATTATACTGTCTAAAACAGTGGCCAGTTCAGCTTTGCATTTCCCCTTGCTAAGGCTCTATACACATTTGGGGGTTGGACCCGATGATCTCTTGAGTTCCCTTCCAACCCCTACAATTCTGTGTTTCTGTGATTTCTAATAGCAGTTAAAATGTTAGGTTGGATTATGGTCATTAACATAAGTTGCAAGACAAAGGAGCCCAGATGAATAAAATGGCTTTTGTCAGGTTTGTGTTACAAATGAAATTTAGGTAGTGAAGTGAATACCTGTTTCACTTCATTGTTTAGTACACTAAGTACAGCCATTGGCAGGAAAAGTGGTTTCACAGATCCAGCTTAAATCCTTTTAGGTTTCCCATAAATCTGTTAAAAAAAAAAAAAAAAAACAAGGAAAAGCTAACATTAGACTATTTAAAGCCTCATTTTACTCTCATTTTTCACCAGTCCTAACACTGAATGGAAAAGGAAAAAGAAGGAAATTAATTGAATTCCTTCCCTGACATTTTCCATTGTCCAACTTAGTGTTTGGTGCTGTTATCTACGCATGATTTGAATACAGACAGTAACAGTAAGCTTTGCTACAGTTCTCACTGTTTATCAGTCTTTAGTCCATGATCATAGTAATTGAATGCCCATTGATACTGATAAAAACAGAGGTGACTCTTCTATGCCAATTCTTTGTGTACTGCTTGCAGAGAAGAGTCTCACGTCCATTGTCCTCATCCTCTTGTATACTCATAAGCAGGGGCAGGGTATGTCCCTTTCAGCCTATTTTTCTTTGACTTCCAGTGTTAGCCAAATTTATATTGCACTTTATATAACACTTGACTTGTGTTTCTCACATTTTTCTGATGTGATCAAGTATAATTGTAGGGTAATGAGGACAAAATCTGCAAAACTGTAAAGCAAGAAGACTAATCAGTGGCAGAAAACAATATATATAATACTGGCAGGATTTGGTCCCAAGTTTTGAATCTGGCAGCTTGGAAGCTGCCATTTGTTTTCTTTTGCTTAATACTGTGCTTTAGGTGCTATTCAAATAGAAATTTTTAAAAACTTGAAGCAGTTTAGCTAACTTAAAATGTATTTGAAGTAAATGCTCTAGTTTCAATAACTTTCTGCATTTTTGTTTTGTGCCCCTATAAATTAAAAAAAAATAAAATAAATAAAGCCATGAAGACACTATCACAAACATGAAATATGCATAAATTTTAATAGATTTAGCCAGTAGTTTCACATCACGTTTTGACCTGAAATGAGTACAGAAAAAGTACTTCAGTAATCTCAAATCCAGTTTTTTCACACCTCAGACTTTGCATATTCTTAGGAAATCAGATAAGGCCCTACCTGGGAGCACTCGATAGTGTTGGAAAAACAAAACAAAACAAAAAACGCTCAACTGATGATTTTACTTGAACTTGGATCAAGTTCAGAGGATGTTTTTCACACCTTGGTGCAACAAATTAAGGAAAAGGGTAAAATGATTGGCAATGGAATAATTAAAATAAATTAAAATAATTAGAATTCTGGAAAATAGAGCTATAGGAGACCTTGAAAGGTTATTTTATCCACCTGTCTTCTTCCCTCCCTGCTCTGTAGCTCTTCCTAAGCCAGTTCTGGCAGATGCTTCTCTACCTGTTCATTACTGCCTACAATATCAGAGATTCCCCAGCCACCTTGGCCAGTCTGGTCTAATACTTAGCAGTTCTAACCCAAGTAGCTACTGATGACTATCAGAAAATCCCAGCTGATGCTGGGAAAATCCCAGCTGAGTCAAACAAAAATTCGGAGGCTTCACTTTTGAATTACTGCACTCTCCTAAGATAAGAAATTTACATTTCCAACACATAGTTATATCATAGTCATTATCAATCTATTAAGAAGATCCAAGTCAACAGTTCCCTCTTTTTTCAATAGTAAAATTATATTAAGTAAAATAAAATGTTTACTGATAAACCCTAAAAACAAACAAACAAACAAACAAAAAAAAACATACCGCCTGCATCTGCCTGTATTTTAATAAAACTTAACAGGTGGGAAATGCACAATGGTAAAATAGTGATAACTCTGTGAACACCAGAACTAGCAAAAGTTACATTTCATATTTATTTTCATTCCATATGATTGTAAATGCTAGTGAAAGCTTTTCCTACACCTGGGACTTCCCTTCCATATAGAATTTTTTATATTAAATACAGTGAGAAGTCATGCTGCAGACTTTTTCTCAGTTGGGACATTTATAACACTCTCCTCTACTCAGTTGCCCTTTTGAAAAAAATTCAAAAAAAAAAAAGCATTTTTAAATTAATATCTTCTAGTATTTTTATTTTTATTTTTATTTTTATTTTTATTTTTATTTTTATTTTTATTTTTATTTTTATTTTTTTTAATTTAACATTCCAGTCTGAAAGTATGAGAGGGGTAGAAACACATATGTTTGGGGGGTAAGGAGGGGAAGAAAAATCTTCAAATTATTTTCAGATAGTCATCATGTGACATGACACAACCCAGTGGGAAAAAAAAAAAAAAAAAAAAAAAAATCTTTTCAGGTGCCAGTGCTCAACTATAAATTTTTATAGATTTTCTAGCTGCTTAAATTATCATGAGACAGCAGCACCATGTCGTATTTAAATGGGCCTTCATTGACCTCAAGCTCTTTGTGCTGGTTTGTAATATAAAAAAGTTTTTAGGGTATATATCAGAGCACAACTGACTAACAAGCACCTATGAATGATGCTTTGTGTCTGCATACAGAATTGCTCTCTAACATGCACAAACTGAAAGCAAAACAAGAGAGGAGAATGTGTTTCCAGTTCCAACGCTGAAGAAAAGTATTTTGTCTACTATAATATGTTGTAGAAATAACTCAACATCAATTAATTATGACAGATCAAGCCCCTGCAATACTGACAGGTTGGATTAATTGCTATATATACAACTGTAGTCAAAGTCAGAGCTACTTAAAGATTATGTTGCCACATCTCTTGTCAAAGTTATGTCTATCAACCAATGACTTATATTTCCATAAGCAGAGTAAAACTCTGGATCTACAATAAAACTCGAGGCATCTAACAACCTGATTATGACAGAAACTGCCAAAATATAGTGACCCTGGTCAAGTTAATATTCACATAACCTTTTCCCCTTCTGCCTGCTACTACTGCACAAACACAAACTTTAGCTCAGTGTTTAAATTCTATTGATTCTTCCCACTGTTCACCCTCTATGCCAAAGTAGAAATGGATTAAGCTTATTTTGGGAATTTAAAACCTTGTGTTCTTTAGCATTTTTTCCACTTCTCTGGCTTCTTTTTCTGCCCTCTTGTCAATGCTTATTTTAACCTACATATACAAGCACACACTGCATAGTTTGTAATAACTGTTAACAGTTGTCATCCAGTGTGGAAAGTAAGGACAAGTCTCTAAAGAAAAACGTTAACAGGTACGAGTGAGCTCTTCATGTGCTCTTGATGGGTTGAACATAATCCAATGCTCATCTGAAATCCTTATAGCTTTCTTAGTACTATGCTCTACATGAGCTTGGTAAATTGCCTCTGCAATGCTCAAGCCCAGCCCCACACAAGACTGGAGATATTTTGTGGCTGGTCACCTTGAATACCAGCAGCACATACTCAGTTGTATTCAACTGTAAAAGTGGATGTGCTCCAAAAAATCCACTCACTTCACTGTGTGCAAATTTTCTTCAGTTTTGCAAGTTGTATTTATTAAAACACTTTCAGAATTTGTATATATATTGAAATATTGTGCATTGTTCAGCTTTCAAAAGCAACCCTGTGAATTTGCACAGAATCAAAATACAATTACCAAAGAGTAATTGCATTTGGGCAGCAAGGAGTGCATGTTTAACTAGCAAAACATGTGTTGCAAAAAATATATGAAATAAATGACTTCCTGCAGAATGTCCCATTGACTAAGAGCATGGTAGGCTGCTAGGAGTGGAAGTGTTAAACCACATGGAGAAATGTGTAGAGCTAAGGTCCATTGTAATGTCTTTCAATTGAAAAAAAAAAAAAAAAAAAGCTCTAAACCAATGGAACTAAATCCAAAAATCCAAGTCCATTCATTATTGCCAATATTAAAAAGACAAGCCATTAAACAACTTACAGTTGGAACTAGAAACCTTTTACAATTATAAGAATTGTAGACTCAAGCAAGCCATTTTTAATTTGAGTGAATGATCTTACAATTTTTCTCTCCTTTCTCTGGTATATCTGTTATCACTCCCTTTGATGAGCACATGCTTAATAATAGTTTGCCTTATATTACATTGTACACAAATTTGTCCATTTTAGATTACCACAATGGAGAGCAACCTGAAGACGATAGAAGAGGAGAACAAAGTAATTGAACAGCAAAATGAGTCTCTTCTTCATGAATTGGCCAATTTAAGCCAGTCTTTAATTCATAGTCTAGCTAATATCCAGCTGCCACATATGGTAAGTGATTGAGAGCACAAGTTAAGGAATTTGGCGATCTTCAGTTCACTTCATACAATAGATGTCTTTTTTATGTTTATATCAACCAGTTGGATATTTGTGGTAACAACAGTGAAACCATAAAGATACATTTAACTGCTAACAAAGACATGGAGGGCCTGTTCCAGTGTATCCTGTAAATTTAAGTAAGAACTAAATAGGCATTTTAAATATTATAAAAAATGGTGGCAATATGCCTTGATAATATGTTATGCTTAAATGAATATATGGTTAAGAAAATAAAAGTTGTATATGAACTACTATTTAATATCTCGTAGGAACCAATCAATGAACAAAATTTTGATGCTTACGTGACCACTTTGACGGACATGTATACAAATCAAGATCGTTATCAGAGTCCAGAAAATAAAGCCCTACTGGAAAATATAAAGCAGGCTGTGAGAGGAATTCAGGTCTGAACAGCTGCTATAGTGGTGAAAGTCTTGCTTAAAAAAAAGGATGCCTCTTGTTTTTTGCTGCTGTAATTTACCAGAAAGTGTTATATATTTATTTCTGTTTGAGACAGTGTTATGCTTACAAGACTTCATAATGATTTTATGTCTTGCTTTAAAGATAGTAACTGCAGAATAGTTTTTTGAATACATTCACATTTTGTACGTTTTCATATAAGCTGACATAGTGTGATATGCCATGTAATGTTTATAGCTGCTAATGTATGCACATTTTTGGGGTATATATATTTCTGAAGAGGTAAGCTGATCAAAATAAATAGAGTGTAAATTCTTTTTAATGCTTTAGTGATTAAATGTTTTAGTATTTTGAACTGAAATGGACAAAAAAAAAACAGCTTTGAATGACAATGTTGCGGTCTGCAGCCACTTTTTAAACACTATCATTTTGCCTCATGTTGGAGGATTTTATGGGATTTAAGAAATACATTTTGTGTGCATATTGTTTCATAGCAAGAATTGGTTGCAAAAATGCTTTATTTTTGAACAATGCTTGAAAATATTATGTGACTTTTGTTTTTGGAGGATGGTGTGTGGTGGGGGCAATAAAATGAGGTTTTTTGAATTCCAAGAAAATGGCATGGATTAGATGTAAGATACAAAATGGGTAATTTATTGTAAGACAACATCAAGCCATGGAAACTTGACAGAAGATTCAAAGCAGCTTAAACAGCACTTTTTAATTAACTTCTAAGCATTACATGGTATGAATATGGGAACTTCCATTATGAAAAGAACTATATCAGAGGTGGACAACGTGAAGATTTCAGCTTTTATTTTCAAATAAACTTTGGAGCCAACATTCTCTTATCTCGGCTGGACTGCTAGTGCCCCTCTGACTATCTGTTATAGCAATGTAGTTCATCTTTCAGAAATTCTGTGTTTTCAATTCAAGATGGAGGACAATATTTTAAAATTAATATTGCCTTTTCACATCTTTAATTTTGGGATAAACACAAATGATCTGCATCTATTATATTTACTGAACTGTATTCATTGCTCTCTGTAGTAGGAATGCAGTTCAGTAAAGATTTTTCCTTTTGCTTTGCCAAACATTTGATCCCATTTTTAGTATTTCAGCATTTATGTTTTGCTTTTAGTTGGAGAACAATCATTACTGCAGCATTCACATATGCTTTGTATTTGTTCTACTATTACCTATTGCAAAAATGAATGCAATCAAATTTTTAATGTAACTAAATATACTTCAGCACTTTTTTTGCTTTAAACTGGATCATTTTAAGATAAAACTTATTTGTACCTTCAAGATTTGATTGTTTTCTTCAAAATGACTGCACTATATGTATGCATAAGACCACTTTTTATTACTACATTTTTCTTTTTTAAGTAGTAAATTTGGTGATGTGTTGTGTTTTACAGATGTTGAATTTATTTAAATTTGATAGCATATCTTTTCCTTCCATGTCTTGATGTTATGCAGAAAGTACAAAAGTACTTTAAAATTTTGTTATGAAAAAGATGGGTTTTGTAAAAAATAAAATATTTTTAGCAGAACAGGACTTACAGGGTCATTGTCCCCACAATGTGCCAGTTGACTATTTGCACTTACCTTGCCCTATATATCCATACGGAGGTGTGCAATTTCTTGTGTCATTAGCCTTGTGACACTAAACCTGAACAAATTATAGTGGAAGCCATTATGGCCAATCCAGTAATATTGCTAAGGGAGACTACAGGGATCTCACAACAAATATTCTGATACAATACTCAACCTCGGTATATATATATATGTATAAATATATGTATATCCCAGCGGCACTTTATACTATTCACTGTACAAAAGCTTACAGTTTTCCACGAGGACTTTAATAACTAGCTGGGAAAAGATTATGTAATTACTTTGGGGCTCTGCAGTATCTTATCTGTACAGTGCCCTTTTTCTGTTGTGCTATTAGTTGTAGCTGCCATGCTCAGAATTGCCTTTTTGAGAGCTGAAGCAAGGTGCTTGTTGTTCACCTTCTGCCATATATATTGTACTTTTGCCCTAGCCTCCTTTTAGGGCTTTCATTGTTCATAATGGCATATGCATTTTTCCACTGCATTGTGTCTGCAGCTTCTTTGCCAATATAGTAATGCTTTCAGTAGAGTAATAGATAGTATCAGTTTTGGATTCTTATTGTTATCACCTATGTACAATGGAAAGGGATTTTAAGCACAAATCTGCTGCTCATCTAATGTTGGTACATAATATCAAATCAAAAGTTATCTGTGACTATTATATAGGGATCACAAAAGTGTCACATATTAGAATGCTGACCTTTCATATTAAATTATTGTGAGTCATCAGAGTTTATTTATTATAACTTATTGTTCATATTCATTTCTAAGTTAATTTAAGTAATCATTTATTAAGACAGAATTTTGTATAAACTATTTATTGTGCTCTCTGTGGAACTGAAGTTTGATTTATTTTTGTACTACACGGCATGGATTTGTTGACATTTTAATTTTGCTATAAATGTGTGGAATCACAAGTTGCTGTGATACTTCATTTTTAAATTGTGAACTTTGTACAAATTTTGTCATGCTGGATGTTAACACATCTTACTCTGAATAAATAAAAAAATGTGTTGCCACATTTGTAGCACAGTGGTTCTATGATCATTTTCAAAATTCCACTTTATTTAATACATGGCATCGCTAACAAAGAAATTCTAAGACCTTTTTTAACAAGGAGTCTTGGTCACTGATTTCTTGAATTCTCCAGACTGCCTCTTTGATTTATGCACTTCCTGCTCTACAGAAATGTGTAAAACCAAGGAGAAGTTTGTTCTAACATTTCAGAACTTCCTAGAAAGTAATTTAATAGTGTTTTCCTGGCCTGAGAAGTGCAACTGAAGAATTGCGTGCAGTATATTTAAAATGAAATACATTGATAATTAAGTTTCAAGACTCAAAAATAGTGAATAAGCCAATTGAAAATGAACTTCAGATGGAAAGATTTTCCATTGCTTTTCACTTGCACTAGAACGTTTAAAAACAGCCTGCAGAAGAGGCGAATGACAGCAGTCAGTTCACACTTCTGGTTGGCACTTCCTGTGACAGGAAGAGTGACCATCAGTATCTGCAGTCATGTGTAATATTAACCATGGTCTGCACCATGACATAACTGACATTACCTAACAAATGGTTTAGATTTCATTATCATGTTTAAACAATCTCATTAAAAAACATTTTCCTGTGAAACAAACAAAAGTAATTATGCAGGGGATTAGCAATTAATTGATTTATGATCTTAATTATAATTTTACCACGTGCTTTGTTCATATATTGACTGTATATTATGTCTGGCATTATGCAGTGGTATCAATAATTAATTCTGTATATTATCCCTGCATGCCATTATTCTTAACTGAATTCCTTTGAGATCATGCTAAGTGACCAAGACAGGAACTGCTGTGCAAATTCTAGGCTGTCTCTGACCCTAGCAAACACTAGTCAGCTGAGGGAAGAGAGTAGATACAGAGGGTCCAGGACAATTTGCACAATAGAATGCAAAATCAAAAGGCAAGTAAAGTCATGTAAGTAAGTTAACTAAGGACATCACAAAAAGAACGAATATAATTCTGTACATGAGCTTGTGTATACACAATGCAGTGTATATCTGTATCTGTGTATGTAAGTCAACATTTTAGAAAAGTTGTTCACCGTTTTTAGCACCATATATAAAAGTTTACTATTAATCATTATCTTCCAGATCTTTTCTGTTTCTTGTTAGGTTTATGGAATTATCACCAACTGCTATAGATGAAGCAATAGAAAGTTTTTCACATTAGAACTTGATTCTGCCTTCTTGCATGAGGCTTTTTTTTTTCCAAGAAACAAATATTTTTGCACCACATATACCTATATATTTATAAAATGATTCCTGATTTTATCTGACTACCAGAATTATTACTGTTAATGCATGACATAATGTTCTCACAGTAGGAAACACTTCACATGCAGTTTAGAGCTCCAGGAAAAATGGCTTAACTATGTCAGTGTTCAATCTTGGTAAACAGGCAAATCGTTGTATATCAAATATAAAGATATACTTAGCTATAAATAAAAGCTTGTAATTTTGTTACCTCATTCCAATAAAATGGAATAAAATCACCACTGGGCACAGTGACCAAGTGAACAAGTACATCCAACAAAACCTAATTCATTACACCACTGGGCTAGTTCGTTATGGTGTGCATGTTGTACACATAGTAGCATGTTGTCTACCTTTGTAATCAACTGATCAGTGGTAGCAGAAGTAGTTAATGCCCACCCCCAGTTTCTGTTTCCTGCATGCATTAGTATTTCCTCTGAGAAATCCCTTTGCCAAAGGACATGAGCCAACTCTTCTACTCTCATAAGACTATCTGCCCATTGTTGTGATCAACAGGCCTTTCTCTGTGCTTGTGGACTTAATCCTTCCTGAATTTTCTTTGATTTAATCCTTCTTTAGCCTACTGTGCCCAGTATACCAAGCAATGCCTTCATATGTTATGCTAAATCCCTCTGTTGCTATTGCCCAGAAACCTCCCACATGTTTTTATACCCTCAAGACTATATTTTTCTCTTTCCTGTCTGTTAATAATGGCTTTTAGACCTGTGATCAACCATTACATTCTGATCATATTTCAGAATACTGCAAGAATTTTGTATTATCCCCAAGCCTTCCAGTCTTCCCCCTTTTATTTAAAGTCATAAAGTTCTTCATGTATAATGTATCATTTTTGGTCATTCATGGATTTTAATTTTAAGATCACAAATAAGATTATTTGCCTCAATAATACCAAAACCAGAAAAAAAAAAAAAAAAAAAAGAAAAAAAAAAAGCAGAAACTATATTCACAAACAACTCCAAACCCTTTCTTGTCACTCGTATATGCAGAGAAGTTTTACTTCCATCATAAATGGAGAGATGATGTGGAATGTTGCATGTGGAATCAGTTATTCATTTAACAGCTTTTTGGGAGAAAATCAAATATAAATCTAGAGCAAGAGTTTGCATTGCAGACACTTTTTTCAATGGAAGCATTGATCTCAAATGGAACATTTAACCCTGCCAACTGTAGAATTGATTTTTTTAACTGCCTCCCATGGACTGTTAGGAGCAACTTGTGGATTCCCTGGAGTTCACTGGCTGCACATTGAAAGTCATTCCTCACAAATGCTTCCAAAGATCATGGGCAGCCAAATTGTCTGTGGAAAAGATCAAAACAGAGACATCAAAAGCTGAAGAACAGGTACACAGGGTCAGTAAAATGCAAAGGAAAGGGGACAGAGTCAGACCATCAAAAATATGGGTATTCTTTTCAGCATAAAAACTGGAGAAAGGAACTCAAAAGACAGAAACATTTGCAGTTTCAAAACTATTCGGAGAAGAAAAAGCATGCAGACATATGCCCAGTACAAGTTGTTAAAAGTAATTTTGTTTTTCTGAGATTCACATACTAACACTTGCACTTATTACTTGTTTTTGCATTAAGCTTTGGGCTCTGCTCAGTCTGAAATTTTTCTTCCTTTTGCTACACAGTTTAGGCTGTCAATAAGAAAAGCTTTAATCTTAGCTTCACATGGGTCCTCTCCTTATGATCTGAAAATAGGATCTTAACACTGAAAAGTCAAACAATGCTTCGCTAAAAAGAAAATCAAACCAAAAACAACTGTTTCCCACTGTACACCAGACATTAGGGCCACACACACTTCTACATGAGCACATCTAAGGAGCAACCAACTGTACTGTTGGGATTGCAGATTAACAGCTTCTTTCTGCAGCCCAGACACTCTGTGTGTTGCATAACCTATACTAGTGGGCACTTACAATTTTGCTAAAGCACACAATTTTCATTTGATATTTCAAGAAAGAATTAATATCTCCTTGAAGAACAGAGCCTTGGACCAGGATGATTGGGTCATGTAGCCTCACATGAGAATGTCCCTTGCTCCTGACTCCTCCAGTGATGCTTGTCTTGCTATGGCTCACCAGCTCTGGGGCTGCAGGCACTGAGTGGTCCGGGAGTGGTTGAGGGGGTAGGACCTGCAGCAGCTTCAGGGACACCAGCAGCTGTGGCAGAGGCACTGGAATGACCACAGCACTAACTGCTTCAAACTAGGCTTTAGAGAACACTTTTAGTTTAGTTCATCTCTGTGGTTACTTGTCATGAAAAAGTGTCATTGTTTTATACACAGAGACTACTTATAATTGGAATAGTACAAGCAGCTGCATTTTTTTCTCTGTTGTTTTTTTTTTTTTTGTGATGATCATGAGCTGGTTGTGGTCATTTTAAATAGTTTTGTTACTTGAATTAGTATAAGTAAATACATAATATTCAATAGGATCTGAGGAGTGTGCTGTTAGTAATAACAGTTTATACAGAATGAGATATTCAGTGGCATCTTAACTTACAGATTTGCTTCTATTCCATTCTTCACTGACCATAGCTTTAACAAAGAGACAACAGTAGTGCACTAGTCATTACTGGATTTATACATTAAGGAGAAGTAGCAAAATGGAGGCAGTTTTTGAGAGTTTTACACATTTAAATCTTTCTCATTCTGGACTATGTTGTCATTGCCTGAGGCATTGTTCCTAAAGAGACTTATTATTCACATGCCTGAAACTATAAATTTAATGTTTCCTTGTAACATTAACACAAAAGACTAGTGTGTGAATATGTGCACATAATCCCAAATTGTGGAGTGTGCTGCTCACAAAATCCCTAGCCATTCCCCAGAGCCCTGAGGCTCTGCCCAGCTGAATGCCCAAGACACGAGCCACATTCATATTTAAATATATAAAATCTCCACCAACAGACATGTTGAAGCCTAGGTAAAAAGTAAGAACTCTGCTCTGACTTGAGTAATATCTAACCCTTATTGTTGAAATAGGCATTTCAGCTCTTTTGACTACACATGACAGTGTACCTGTTCACCTCTCATGTCTATACACCCACATTTTTAGAGTTAATATGTGATGAAATATACTAATACCCCACAACTCGAGCTGAGTTTCTTAAGGAAAGATGGATCAGGTATACCTCTTGGATAAGGAAAAGAACTTTATTTTTTAGCTCACGTTTCACTCACACAGGTAGGTACTTTTGGTAAAGTGCAGAAGGAAGTGTTCATAATAAAATCTAGTTTTGCAGTTCCACCCAGGCAAATGTCAACATGTCAACAGCAATAGCAGTAAATTTAACAAATTTAAGCCTGTTCAATTTGTTCTGGCAGGCATCAAATTTTCTTATTCTCACTTTCTTACTTCTATGTTACAAGAGGAGAGAGGAGAGGAGAGGAGAGGAGAGGAGAGGAGAGGAGAGGAGAGGAGAGGAGAGGAGAGGAGAGGAGAGGAGAGGAGAGGAGAGGAGAGGAGAGGAGAGGAGAGGAGAGGAGAGGAGAGGAGAGGAGAGGAGAGGAGAGGAGAGGAGAGGAGAGGAGAGGAGAGGAGAGGAGAGGAGAGGAGTAGTATGTACCAGGAGGCAGGTATGGAGTACATACTTTTTGGAAGAATATTTCATTCCCTGAGAAAGAAAGGAGTGTTCTTTTTAAGCAATTGTAAGAGAGCTGATGCACAACATTTAGAATGAAGAGTGAAATTGTGATATATGTATAGAAAAATGTCTGGAAACAGGTATTTCATGATCAATTGAACTGCTGAGTTTGTGTACTCATTACTGTTATGACTATGCATAGTTATAATCCCTTCTGAATTACCTAGCACAGAAAAAAAAAAATAATCTTTTTTTTCAGAGTAGGTATGTAAATAATCAAGAAGTGATATTCATGGAAGAGGTTGTATTTCTAACTGAACATGCTGATTCAAGCGCTGCTGCTAACATTGCACATGATGTGACCTTATCTATAGATAGAATCATGCAAACCATCCCATGTACATCTTGTTTACACATGATCAGAAGCTGTCTGAACAGAGGTGCTTAACACCCTGGAAAATTGTTCTTACATGCTTCAGTTTGAAAATCCTGGATAAACTGTGCAAATGTGCAAAACAAAATGCACATTGAATTCACCCACTATTTCATAAGAGATGTGATACACTTAATTAAATGTTTATTACAAACAAGTCCACAGATAAAAGATAAAATATATATGCTATGTTATTATTAATACTCTTCTAATAAATAGTCTGTTTTAAACATACCAAGTGCTCCCATACACCCCCAGTCTCACTGAAGTCAAGAGAAACAATGAATTTAATGAGCAGGACTTCAAAACATGATTGTGGCTGGCTTTGATGAAGATCTGCCTAGGCATTCTCGTCATGTTAAAGTCTCCAAAGAACAACAACAACAAAAATTAAACACAAGAAGACAGGTTTTGAAAAAAATAATTTATATATATATATATATATATTTTTTTTTTTCTTACAGAGGAGGCTCAGAACACCTAGTTGAGAAATGAAAAGGATTACACAGATGTTCCCATGTGTTCCCATGTCCTTACTTCCAAGCTAAGCAATGACTCTTTGAGTCTCATTCTCCTTTCTTAGGTCCCTTAGTCCCAGGAAGCTTCTTTGCACCCTCTCTGAGACGTGGCTCTCAGCAATTTACTATGACTCCTCTGGCTTCTCCAGCTTCCAGAAGAAGGAACAACTCCTCTGCTTCTGGGCCACTGGGTTTCACTTTCCCCACTATATATATATTAATAACAGAAATTTGTAACAATCGAGAAAAAATGAGCACTGTGACTTAAAACTAAGAAACTGAATTAGGAGTCACTTGAGCACCTTCTAATACTCTGTTTATTAAATCTAAGACCTAAAAACTCTGTGCCTGGGAGAAAAAGGGCAGGAGAAACATTAAGAAGGATGAAAAAGAAAATCTGAAATGAAGAATTAATGATTGCATCCTTTTAATCCTGGTGCCTCTGAAAAAGTTACAAATTAAAATACTGAAAGAATGTTTTTCATGCTGATTTTATGAATGATACTGAGATTTATCTTTTATTTTAAGGTCTATTTTTTGTACTTAAATGCCAGTCTGTAGTTGGTTTGCTAATGGATTCCTGTCAAAGAACAGATGCTTTTTTTCTGTGTTTCCTTCTCCACAAAATTCTGGATTAGACTTTACCTAACTGAAATTAGGTAACTGAAGTTTCAAGTTAGATGCTAGGGATAGATACTTAACTCCCATACCCAACCTCACTTTAAAGGTATCATCACTTCCAATCTGAACTAGATGGGAATAGTTTTGCTTTCCACAGACTATGCAAAGAAAACAAACAAACAAATTAAAAAAAAAAAAAAAAAAAAAAAAAAAACAACCAACCACCCAACAACAACAACAACAAACAGTTTAATGTCTATTTTGTGGATGAATATAGGACAAAATTATTAGTGGAGGGAAGTGGATTATTGAGAAAATAATTGCTGTCTATGTAACTGAAGAAAATTTTCCATTGTGTTGATTTGCATGCAAAAGAGACTAACATTGCTACTATTTTGCTTAGTGTTTTTTTCTCCATTTACTTCTTGAGTAGGCTGTCTGTTCTGCTTAGTCTTATCTAAACCTGGCATCTGGAATGACTGTTGTGCTCTTTGATGGGCCATTCAAGAATTCAAGTGCCAATAGGAAGATAGCCTAACTGAGTGGACCTGAAATTTAGGCACGAAACAAAAACCTCAGTTACAAGTCAAGACCCCTGTTTTCACTCCTCCTGTAACACAAACATGGTAATTCAGTTGGCCACCTGGAGCAAATAACACATTTTGGTTTTGTTCTCTTTTTAGCACTTATTTGTCTGTATTTCACTTTGCAGGAATGTCTTACTCTCTAAAATGACTTAATCCTAAACAGAGATCCTGTAACAAACAACAACAGAACTTCAAAGGTGACTAAAGGAGAAAGATCAAACAGGAATTAGGTAATCCAGGGAGCAATTAGACGACATCAAAACTACCCCGAGGGAGAGAGCAGGACTGAACTAGCCCACCCTAGTTGAACCATCCTGTTGACTTTGATCATCTAGAAAAACATGGATGAGTTGAGGGAGGTCTGCTGATAGCCCACATCTCAGGCAAGCTTTCTGAGCACACCCTCCTATCTCAGTGCAGTTTGGTATATAATCTGAAAGTTTAAAGAATTCTATCTTTCTGGTTTATTATGTTTAACTACAAAAATCTATGTAAAACAACAACAACAACAATAAAAATCATCTGAATCTCACACTGAAATATTACAATACTTCTCATTTTCTCAGAGACTTTTCTTTAACTATTACTCTAACCAAACTGTTTTACTTTGATTAAAATCTCCAGAAGAACTGTTGCATTTCTCTGGAAGCTGAGACCATGATGACTAGAGAAGGCCATTCCTGTCTCAAATTGTGTCATATTGGTGAGGTTGCTTATGACTAACCTTGCCCCCACGTCAACAGATGAAACAAGCCCAGATTCCTCAGCATCTGCTCATAGGTCATGCACTAAAGGCCTTTGGACATCTGAGTAGTCCTCTGCTGTTTTCTCAACATCCCCCTTGATCTGGAGAGCCCAGGAAGGGATGTGTCCTTCCAGGTGCAGCCTCACATGCATCAAATGCTGTGGACCCTTACAGAGTGCTCTGACTTTCCCCACAGCAGATTTCTCTCTTTAGGGACCAACTCTGCTTCTCACAGGCTGGCCTTGCATACCAGCAGCCACATGCCCCGGAGGGGGTGTGTGCTCTGAGCTGTGACAGTCAGTAAGCATCTAAGAAATGAGCACAGTCCTGCTCCACTGTCTGTCTTCAGCGAAGGCACTGTTTTTCATTTATGTCTGTGAATCATGTGGCCCGGTGGTTCTGATTTCTGCTAAAGCCTCCAGGCACAGCTGTAGAACAAATAATAGCCTGAAATCTCTTCCAGGTAAGGTATTTCCTCAGTGTAAGCAATGGATTAAACTACTAACACCCAATTTCCCTTTATGCTGATATTAAGGAAAACTACTGTGTGGTAAACCAGGAGCTCATTGGTGTGAGTGCATTTTTCTTTGGGAAAGTTTCTTCAGGGGATTTTTCTTATTTTCCTTTAGGAAAATTCATCCATTAATATGTTGGCTAGCTATTGAGCAAGGACCTATGGTTTCTGAAGTTTTAAGCAGCTTGCTAAAGCTATTCCTAGTATTATTTTTCATTTTTATTTAATATTATTTTTCTAGTCCATCATTTAAAAAAACAGAAGGATAGAAAGTGTGTTATCCTATTGCACTATCTACTTTTCAAACCTGACTACCTGACTCTCCAACTGATATTTTTACTCCCAGTGCATTCTCTGTGATATCAAAATAAATAAATAAATAAATAAATAAATAAATAAATAAACCTATCTAGTAGATTCATAGATTCATATTGCACAGTTATACAAAAATAAAGACGATGGGTGATGGGTGTTTCACTAAATAGTAGATAGTGGGTTAGTGAGGTCTGTTTCCTACCATAGCTACTCCTAAAAAATGCTGTCTTTGAAAGTGAGGACACACTAAGAAAGAATGTCCAAAACCCCAAAATATCTGGCAAACATAAGTTACCACTGGTTGATTTAAGATACAATAAGAATCCTTCCTTGGGCACATATATTAGCACCGGGTAGGCTGGATGAACATACTTTGGAAGAGAACCTGTACTTTTTTTGCCAATTTATATAGAATCTGTCCAAGGAATTTCTTGTTATAAAGAAACTAACAATGTATGTTCTGATGATCTCCAAAACATGAGGCAACTACAGATGTCCTAGCACGTGCCAGAGAGAACAGTACATTCTTGTTTGAACTGGGACAGAACCCTTTTTAAAATGTAATTGGGCAAGATGCAATCTTCCCTGGAGATTAACTTTATACACAGGAAATAAAAATGTTACCTTTAAAAGATATCAACATAATCGCTGTCCCAGCTGAGAGGAAGAAGGGTATGTGAATCCAGCTTCTGTGGAGGCAACATCCTCAGCCTTTGCTGGGCCAGCAGATATCATAAACTCTTGAAAGTTCATGGTTAGAGAAGTTATATTGCCTCTGACTAATCTGACTATGGAAAAGCATGCACTATTTCATAAAGTATGTATCTGTGCATAAAATAAGCTTTCCTGGATATTTGAGAAAAACTTACAAACAAGTATTCATGAATTTAAATAACTGACTTGGCTGGTACCCTGAGTTTAGCATACTTGTTCACAAGCCATCCAGCTTCACCACAACATTCACTTGCATATGTAATAGAAATAAAAACCATGATTACATTCTTTCAAAAACCATGAGTTTTGCTTCTGTTTTTGGAAGATTAAATATCAGATGTGTTTAAGCTTCAGAGTCCTCTGCTAGCATATTATAAGAGAAACACTACATGTGTTTTTATGGTGCTTTTTTTTATCAGCTATTTTTACAGTCTGTTCTTCTTAACTGTTATAGTCACTGATGACCAAAATGAACCTAAACAATAAATGGGGTCACAATTCTGTGTCTGTCACAGTCAATGGAACGTTTCCATTGTCACATATCTGAAGACATTTCAATATGTCTTGAATGCCTCATTTCATATCCAGAGATAGAATATTAACTGTATAAACTAAAACAAAGAGGATCTGTGCCTGTATTTCTTATACCTGAATTTTTATCAAAAACAAAGGTAAAGATATTAATTATTTGATCTTTTAAAAAGATTTTTTTTCACTACGTCAGCTAAGCAAAAGCTATAAAACTAAATTACTGGTATGGAATAAAACCAGCAAGTGGCAGTATTTGACAAAGGAAGCTTAAAATGTATTCGACATAGGAAACTTAAAAAGAAATGGAGGTTTACACTATATCTATTTGTAAGGTAAATATTTCTCCCAGCACTCAGAAAGAAAGGTCTGTCATTTCCAGCATATATATATATATATATATATATATATATATATATATATATATTTGATAGGTGAACTGCTCAACTAGAGAAATCAGAAACAGAGGTCATTTTTTTCATGGATATTTATATGTAGGGTCAACAGAAATGACCCTACACATTTTACAAATATTTTTACTATTCTATATTCTATACTTTTTTTTTTTTTCCCCTAATGCATTCAAATGGAAGGAAAATAAGATGTCAATAAACCAGATTTTTAAAAAATTATTTTATTTATTTATTTTTTTACTGGGAGGGAAGGGAGACTACATAGTGGTGTCTATGTTTGTACCACCAAAACCATGCAAGGATCAAAAAAAGAGATTTAAATTAATTTCACAGAAGGATAAGGTTTTCTCCAATCTTTCCATGCTACGGTTTTATGAATATGATAAACTGTCATATAGAAGAAGCCTTTGGGCCTGATTATCTTCTTGCTGAAGTCACTGAACTGTTTCTCATTGATTTCAGCTATAGTAGCCCTGAACACTTTGCATCTCAAGATTGATTAAAACAAACTTCTTACTCTAGTTACTTTATAGCAAAACAAAACAACAACAACAACAAATAGACAAGATTATGAGGTTGTAAAAGCAAACAACATAAAAACTTAGGAAACACCAGAAATTTGTCTTCTCCCTTGTGCAACTGGTATAGTCTTCAGTTGCATAATAAAATACGTTTTTCCACAAGACTCTAACTTTTTTTATTTCAAAAAATAAATCATAATTTGGGGATGAAACATCTCATGTTAAAGAAAGTTTATGATGAACAGTTAAGAAACTATGATAATTTCAAAAAAAAAAAAAAAAGATTAATTGACACATAATACTGTAGATAGCGTTATTATACAGCTTTGAATAAAATGGATTTCCTTTTTAACCCACTCTTTAAACATCTTTTTAAACTCCCCCTTTGCTACTTGAGAAAATCTCTTGAAAGCTTTTTTGGACCTTCTTACTTATGTCCAAGATGACTTCTCAATCTACCCATATTTCTCTCTTCTTTTCCCTGCCAAGCTAGTGTTTTATAGACTGACAACAAGATAGAGTTCTTAGCCTTGGAAAATGTAGTCTTTATGTTTGGGTCTTTCATCAGTGCACTGACAGGGAAAGAACTGACTGCTGCCTCAGCATCTCAATGAATGTCAGATTAATCTGCATTATATTTTAATTAGATGCATTAATATGCTACCCAGTGTCTAGTGCTGAGCTAATTGCATGCCACCCCATACATTACCAGATTCCACAGGGCATGAAAAAAGTCTAAAGGAAATGACTTGTGAGGAATTCATAATAGATTAGCCAAGAGCCTGGAGGTTACATGCAACATAAAGTAAATGGCAAGGATGCTATGTAACATGTTAAGGCTCAATCACCTAATTAGGAGGAAAATATCCATATCCTTTTAATCTTACACTTGGAATTGCATATGTATAACATAGATATTTCCAATGCATAAGGCAATAGTCTAGCAAGTTCCCAAATAGTAAAAACTTTTCAGAACCATTCTGCAGAAATCGTAATCAGCTTTGACTGTGTACTTTATTTTTGGACAAGAATCATCATAAAGTACCACAGCACCACAAAGTAAACCACTATCATATTTTTGTAAATGTTACAAATATTCCTATTTAGTGATATCTCTATATTATTGCATTTAATTATTTAACCTCAGATGTTCTGCTGCATTTAGTATGGGCACTGCAGGACAGCAGATTGATGACAGCCAAGATGTCCTAATGTGAGTGGCATTTCCGGCAACTGTGCCAATACTTGCAAGTTGTAGGTCAAAAGTGTCTGAGCTTTTCCTGGACCAGGAAACAAATTTAATTTTCAGGTTATGCACATAGCCCAGCACTGATTACAAATGCGGAGGTAGCAATATACATAGCAGCTGCTTGCTGAGTTGACACTGAGGTGATGCACCTTTTAACCTGCTGCTTCAGTACACGCTCACAAGCCTCGCTTCTACTTCAGTATGATATCCTCCACTGTAAGACACAGCTGACATATGAGTTTCTGAGCACATCAGTGTGTTGAAATAAGAGATTAAGCCCAGCTCTGCATCAGCATTTAGAAATGTGCCTAATTCAGAAGTGTATCTGAGTGACAAGAGTCTTCTGGGAGCCTCTTCTCCGAGAAACAGTACTGCTGATTGCACACCAGTGAGCATCCCCTGTCTTCCTCCAGGCAGATCCTGCAGGTGGCCAGTTAGCTAGCCTCCTGCTCGAGGAGGGTTGAAGGCTGTTTTAAAGGGCTCAGGGCTCTTTAGAATGAGAAAAAAACATCCATGCTTCCATCAGCTAACTCCTGTTTAAGAGATGGAGAGTCACATCACACTTCAGAGAAGAGAGATGTGATGTCTCAGGAAAAACTTAGTCAAATGCATTTATGCAGAAAGCAAGCTGCAGAAAATGACTTATCTCAACATATGTGGATTCTGAGACTGAGCCCATAGGTGACCTCCAGCACTTGTAGCACACTTCCAGGCTCTGATTTCTCACATGAGGTATTCTATCGTGTGGGGGGGGTGGGGGGAGGGGGGTGGAAGGGGTGGGAGGTGAAGTAGATTCATTACCTGACTCACATGCTAAAATCAATTTCTCACAGTGAGATTCAGAGCAAGAAGAATCACAGTGGTGTTTTTAAATAAGAATGGCCTCTATGTGGTTTCCTGAAGAAAAAGGAGTAGAGGCAACCCTGCAGAAGTATCCTGAGTTATTTCTGGGGTGGAACTGGAGGTGCTGACACTTGTAATTCATAAAAGAATGTGTTTTTGTTACGTTCAATAGGTTAGCTGTGACCACAGTAGTTACAGAAATGACTTATCAATGTCTTCACCCAGGATAGTCAGAGTGGAGAGTGTTGAAGTCTGCTTACTTTGGAACTGACTCCACAGAAGAATGACAATGATTTTAGGGCAATGAAAGAAACTCAAAGGGAATCTAATTTTGTATTCTTCTGCAGGATTTGGTTTGAGGAAGTGTTGAGATTGTGGGAGCTGAGGATGCAAACAGTATTCCCATAAGTACAAATATGTTCTGGTGGGCTTACACCTCCTGGCCAGCATACCCAAACACATCAGTGGTGTGTAATTTTGGTGAAATCCGTCAGATTTGCCCAGGCCAGCACTAAGCGCGCTAAGATGAGGCAGTCCAGGAGTTGTGTCCATGATGCCAGAGCAGGATAGCAGCGTGACTTAGTTGTGTGGAACTTGCTTCTTCCCATAAGGGTAATGTGAGGTCACTGTTATTGTCTGTGCCCCGTGGGACCGGGAGCAAAGGGGACATATGAGGCTTGGCCATGAGCAGAGTTCATGCGGGGTATCTGGGCATCACCACCGACTTTCTTTTTACTATCCTTCCCCTTGTCTTTTTTTTCCTCCTCTCTTCTCTTTCCCCTTCCCTTTCCATCTCCCCTCGTTTTCCCTTTCTTCCCCTTCCCTTTTCCTTTTTTTCCCTTCTCCTCCCTCCTCTCCCCTCCCTGGGGACAGCCCAGGCCCGGTGCACGGCTCCCGCAGCACCCATGGGTGCAGCGGCGGGGGGCTGGGGGGAACTCCCCACGGCGGAGCGGTCGCCCTGCACGGCCCAGCCCAGCCCGGCACGGCCCGGCACGGCTCAGCCCAGCCCAGCCCAGCCCGTCCCGTCCCATCCCGCCGCCGGCCGGGGCGGTCCCACCGCCGTCCCCTCCTCCATCCTGCGCGGGGGGACGGGAGCGCCCCTCTGCCGCCGAGCAGAGCGGCAGCCGCGGCCGGGCGCGACGCGGACCTGCCGGAGCCCCTCTCTTCTTCCTCCTCCTCCTCCTCCTCCTCCTCCTGCCCCGCAGCCGTGCAGCATGGCCCGGCGCGAAGCCCCCCCCGGGCTCTGCCTCCTGCTCCTGCTGCTGCTCCGCGGCGGGGGGCTCACCACCCCCCCGCCGGCCGCCGCGCAGCCCCCGCCGCAGCGGGGAAGTGTCTGGTGCCCCAGCCGCTGCCTCTGCTTCCGCACCACCGTGCGCTGCATGCATCTGATGCTGGAGAGCGTCCCCGCCGTGTCGCCCCAAACCACCATCCTGTGAGTAGCCGGGCGGGCAGGGAGCGGGGAGGAGGAGGAGGGAGGAGGAAGAAGGAGGAGGAGGGAATACCTGGGGTGGGAGGCACTTTGGGGGGCGGTGGAGCTTCGGCTCTTTGTCTGCGGTCGGGGGAGGGGGCTCGGCCCCGCCGCCCCCCATTCCCGGTTCCAGCCCCAGCCCCGGGGCTCCCCGCCCGGCGTTGTGCGGGTAGAGGTAGGCATCCTGGTTAGCCTGAGGGCACTGCGGGCTTCGCGGTCCCTGGAAGGAGTTTGCCGTGCCCTCAGCCCGTTCGGCTGGCAGAGGGATGGGGAGGCTGCTCGGTGCCGAGGCGTGGTGACGGTGGGTCAGCAAGCCGAGACCCCCACGGGACCCCAAGTCTTCTCGGCTTGCCGAAGATTCACTCGGTTCGAGTTCCCGCAAGAGCCTAAGGACATGCGACCTTACGGCCCGCAGTCCTATTTTTTAAAGCAGGCGCGACCAGAGTGGCAGTCGAAGTGCCGCGGGCTCAACTATTTTGAGCAGCATTGTGCTGGTAATAAAACTCAGTGGATGATCAACCTCAATCACATGGATTTCACTGAAACGATTGCCTGTCCATCCATTTTTGTCCTTACAATAAACGCAAAGACCTAACTGAACACCCCATGCCGTGTTGTCTCAAGGCTTGCTGTGAAGACAAGATTTGTTCCACTGACCCGCTTCTGCGCTGCTTGGGCTCAGAAGGCTCCTGGCATCAGCCCTCTCCTTCCCCTGCACACACGCAGCCCTGGATGCCGAGTGGAGCTTGGCCCTGGGAATTTTCTTGCAGGGCCTCCTGTAATAAATTGACTTGCGACTTTGTCAGATATTTTCAAAAGGGATTCATAAAGCCTCGGTGTGTTTTAGCTTCCAAGTATTATTTAATGTGAAGACTACAGTCATTTAGCATTAACTGAGTCCCTATTTGGCAAGAAGTTCAGCCTTTTTGGCAGAATCCGATTAGTCCTGCAGTACTTGTAAACCTTTTAGGGAACAATACAGGAAGTGGGCGGTTAATGTTTCTTACATTTGAAACAAAGTACATTTACAGAGCACCTTTTGCCTTGAGATTACAGGAAACTGTGTAAAACTAGTTGTGTGAATCATTTTAAATGTAAAAAAGAAAAGAAAAAGGATATTAAAAAAAAAAAGAAAAGAAAAAAAAAAAAGCAATCATTAGAATGTGGAGTCAAATCTTAATGGCTTGATTTCATGTTAGCAGTAGAAGGGCCTGCAACAGCAAAAAGCATTAGATGAACCTAGCCAGGGTGGAGCTCCCCTTACGGTGGGTATTTATAATCTTGCAGTGACTCAGAGCAGAATGTATGAACAATGAAAGCATTATACTCGTCTAACCCCACTAATATATCAAATTGTCTAGTATCCCAAATCTGAATGATCATTCTGGCATAAAGCAACCTACAATGCAACAGAATCAATTAAAAAGAAGTTACTTTTTTTTTCCAGCTTGACAAAGAAAAATAATTCTCAAAATAGGCCTGTGGATGACCAGCGTTCTTCAAAACACAATGGTGGCCTTACTTTTCGTCTGGTTGTTGGTATTCTTTTTTGCCAGCTGACTGGGGGACACATAAATAAATTAAGGTCTTTGGTAATACAACTTTTTATAAAGATGCAATAACTCTTTCTGAATGGCAGTGAATGGGGAGGAGATGGATCAGAAGGTAATTAGGCAATACGTATCTCTGGGACAAAGAACAGTGATACAACTTATTTAATAATGAGTCGTTTGAAGATAGCATCTGTACATAAATAGCTTGCCTACTCCGTATAAAGGGCTTACCTTTAGCTATAGGATGTGCTTGAGAAAAAATATTGCATCTGTCTGAAGTACTCATTGAATTACTCTGTAGTTTGCCAACAATTTTTACCTTACTACTCTGTAGACCTGCACTTTGTGGAGGTAGTCCATCAGCCACAGAGTACAATAATCAACAGCCTACATTCAGGAGTAGTTTCTTTTTTAAGCATGGAATCATGAAGCATTTATTTCATTGCCAGTTTGATTGTCACAGTTTGTCTGCCATTTAGAGCTTCCATTAAGTACACTCTTTTTAGTGGTGGTGATGATAGCTAAACAATTAGAAACAATGAATTAATTTCAATTGAACAGCTTCCCCTTTAAAATATGGCCTTACAAAATCCTGCAAACTGTGTTGCTGATGGGTTAAGCCCCCTTTTACTGGCATTGGTAAATTACACATTCTTGTCTGCTTTCTTTCTTTCTTAAGACACAGGTTATTTGTGAAGTAAAAACATTACTAAGTTTTTTCTTGTTTTTCTTGTAAATATGTATAAACATATTTATATTGCTTTTTACAAGTGTTGGTTCTGAAAACTGTCCCATTTTGGAAGCAGAGTTGACTTTGGTCTATTTCACATATAATTTGTTCTGTGGACTAAAACAGCATGGAGCCAGAATAACACCGCAGCCAAATGTTTTCCCCCCACATATCAAAAACGTCTACTCCTAATCTCAGTCTCGCTGTTGAAAACTGCTCATAACATTACTGGTTGCTGACCTTGCCAGTGCTACTTCTGGCTGTACATTTTCTCACTCTCTCCTGCTTCCCCCACTTTCTGGCACTTCCCCTTCCCTGCTGCAGGCTGGGATCCATGGTTTAGATTTCTGCACAGTGGCTTCTGCCAGCTTCAGAAGTGCTTGTGGAGCCTTGTGCAAGCATGTGGTTCCACCCAAGAGTATATGATTGCTCTCCTACATATACAGAGGATGTACCCCTCTTTGTAGCAGCAGGGCTGCTGTCTCTTGAGACCCACCTCCGGAGTCATTTGCAAAACCACTTCATGCCTTCAGCATTGTCTTGGAAGGTTTCTTTCATCCCTGAGTACAGAGTGCCGGTGTACTCACAGGAGTTGCTGAAACATATTTGTATTAGGCTATTTAACTGGCTGAGGAATGCAAAATTCTGGATATGAAACTATTACTGTCCCCTGATTGTACCTTATTATTAGATATTAAATATATAAATATCTTATTATTAGATATTAAATAAACATTTATTTGGAAGATATTTTAAATCCAGAAGGGATTTCTATGTTTACAGCCATTTCTAGTTCATGGTGTTTGTAATTCTGACAGGGGGCCTTTAAGTGTTGAGGCAAAAAAAAAATATTTGTGCCTTGCCTCAACATGATCAAAACTCGTCAGTCTACAGGCATAGGTACACCTAGTCAGACCAATACTAAAAGTTGTCCATTGTTTTTCTTTGTAGCAAGTGGACACTCTCAGATATTTTTGCTAGTTCAATGAGCATGATTGAATTCACTGCAGTTGGGTTTCAAAGGCTGAACAAGAGAATCTCACTTGTTTTGTGACCAGGTTAAAATTGACCAAAAATATGTGTCACAAAAGCAAGTGGACTTGATCTGCATTAAGAATGGCATAGAAATTTTTAAGGAGAAAATTACATTTCAAAATAAGTCACCTGTAAGAATATTTGCTACAAGCAATTATTACTTTTGGCTTTCTTGCATGTATGTTATGAATAGCATACCTTTTCAATAAGTGAGTATAATTTTAAGTGGTCAGAGCTTAGTAGGACTTTTTAAATTGTAATCACAATTGTTCCACGTGAGTAGCTTTTGAAGGTAGTCACTGAGATGAAATTGTAGGCAACGGTGTCACTCAGTAATGCTTTTGTTTACATGATTCCAACACATTATATAAATTGGAGAGTTTTTTCCTTTTTTATTTTTATTTTTAACTTTTGGGTTGTAGTGCAAATGTCAAGGATCCATCCAAAGGGAAAGGGGAAGGTGCTAGATTTTTAAAATCAGTTCCAAGTTTCTAGACAGCAGGATAAGAAATACTTACCTTTTCTTCAGAGATCTGTGATAATTTTCATGGAATCAGATGCTGTGCACTCAGAATGCCAGTGAAAATCATTATTGGTTTTCAAGAGCATCTGTCTTAATACAATTGAAAAAAAAAAAAAGGAAAAAAAAAAGGAAAGAAAAAAAATAATAATTACACTCCAAAGAGATGTGTGATTTGTGTATATGATTTACCAAAGAGGTAAGGGTAATGAAAACTTAATGACATTTTGCATTTTGAAGTTGATTTGTTGATTTGTGATAACATCCCTCCTAAAAGAGGCATTTAAGGAAAAGAAATGGGTGATATGTATGATTTTTGTCAGTGCAGGAGCCTCTGGGCTATCATAGTGAAATGATGCATGCTATTTGCAGATCTGCCATTTGCAAACAGTGTGCTAACAGTCAACAAAGCATCACGTCATTCTCATCTGAAAAATGCAGGATTGTTCCATGTAAGATCTTTGAAAGTCTTTTAGGAAACTTTTTGTAGACTAAACAATCAAGACAGCAAATAATTACACCTTGACATGGAAGGACAAAGAGTTGTAGTGTCATATCTGGGCTGTGAGTAGGCTCAGTCACTTGTCTGCTGAGTATCAATTCACATATAGGAGACAGTCAAGACATGTGATGCTAGTATAAGATTTCAGTTAAAACATGAAGGTCTGTATATACTTAACATTAAAAAAAAAAAAAAAAAAAAGATGAAAAGATGAATAGATACTGGAGGTTTACTTGAAGTGTTTCAGAAAAACTGAATGCAGACATAGATCTTGTCAGACTCTTGGCTAGGCCACAAACTGCAGTAGATGCCAACAACGATTTCCTCAAATTACACAAAGCAGGGGGAAAGTATAAGTTTATTTCAATAAAATTATCTTAGGTCTTCCTTCATAGTAATTTTATGACCAAGTGCAGAATTCAATTTAAGATTAAAACACCTACATTTATGTGTCTATGCTTAGGAATTCACAGCCATCTTAGGTGTCTGAGGGTTCCCTAACTTACCCACTGCAGTTAATTGACTCTGGAGCAAGAATCAGGCCACCCCAAAGACTTGATTCATTTGCTAACTGTAAGTATCTAGGTCTATTTGAATTTGTCTAATGGAATCTTTTCTAGTTTACATCTGCTCCTCTGAAAAGAACATAGATCTCCCATTGGGCCTGTGTCACTGTGTCATACCTGTTTGTTCCCAGCAGATGTTTCAGCCTATGACATCTAGGCCAACAGCAGAAAAAACTGCTTGGGCAACTGAAGCAAGCTGCTGCTATATGGGCAATTGAATCATTTTCCAGCCTATGTTGACTGCTGACTAGTCTTCTGTTGACAATAATGGGAGTTTAAATATCTATATGTAGATATTGATGTTTATTTGTCTGAACAGAATCTTAATATATTTTCAGAATAGGATGTTTTCTTAATATTTTCCACAGAAACAGGCTACTTGCAAAAGTCAGAGGCTCAGGAATACACAATGAAGAAAGTAATTTACTTTAAAGGTAGCTAAAAAGAGAATATTTCTGCTGGCATGTCCATTAGACCCTATACTCTTTGAGTATCAACAAACCAAATTGGTGCTACAAAGGACACCAAGCCTCCCTAGAAAAACAGCCTTGGAGGATATGTAGTATGTGAATCCTGCTAAAGCCATTCTTGGCAATCTGTCTTTCCTGCTGATAGAATAAGCAGCATGAATGCCCTGCAGAGGGACCTGGACAGGTTTGATCAATGGGGAGAGGCCAATGGGATGAGGTTCAACATGCTGGGTCCTGCAATTTGGCCACAACAACCCCATCCAGCAATACAGGCTTGGGGCAGAGTGGCTGGAAAGCTGTGCAGAGGAAAAGGATCTGGGGGTGCTGATTGGTGCTCACCTGAACATGAGCCAGCAGTGTGCCCAGGTGGTCAAGAAGGACAATGGCATCCTGGTTTGTATCAGTGTAGTCAGCGGGGCCAGGGAGGTGATTGTCCCCCTGTGCTCAGCTCTGGTGAGGCTGCACCTCCAAAACTGTGTTCAACTTTGGGTCCCTCACTACAAGAAGTACATTGAGTTGCTTGAGAGTGTTTCCCAAGAAGAGCATGGAAGCTGGTGAAGGGACTAGAAAACAAGAGTTATGAGGAGTGACTGAAGGAATCGTGGTTGTTTATCCTGGAGGAGGCTGAGATGAGACCTTATCTACAACTACCTGAAAGGAGATTAAAGTGAAGAGGGTGTTGGTCTCTTTCCTCAGGTGATGAAGGATAGAACATGAGCAAACAGCCTCAAATTGTGCCAGGGAAGGTTTAGGTTGAACATTATTCTCCAATAATTTCTTCATGGAGAGTGTGGTTAGGTATTGGAATAGGCTGCCTAGAGAAATGAAGTTGCTATTCCTGAAGGTATTTAAAAGATGTGTGGGTGTGGCACTTAGGGATACGATGGGGCTTGGAAGGTCCTGTTGATGGTTGGACTTGATGATCTGAAGGTCTTTTCCAACCTATAGGATTCTGTGATTTCTTCTGTTGGAAGAAATAATGAATGCTTAATCCCTTTCCTTTGTCTCAATGCCAGCCTGTTTTTGAAGTACTCTTCTCACTGAAAGGTCAGTGTTACTGAGCTTTCATCTGAATTTCCCCCTTCCCACTCTACTGTATTTTGAGGTGAGAGAATTATACATTTCCACAGTATTTGCAGGACAGATCTGGTGCGTGAGCTAATGGGATTTATAAAGCAGCACTCTGATGGTCTCTGTTCCATTTTCTGTTTCTTTCCTAATCATCCTCAGCATCATATTTTCTTTTCTTGAACTGTTGTTTTCATGGAATCATCAAGTGTAGCTTAAGATCTTGTCTGTGAGTAGTAATCATCAGGTCTAGGCACACCATTTTATTTGGGAAGTTTGGAGTGTTTTCTCCATGTGCATTACTTTGTATTTACATGCATTAGGTCTACACTTTAATAGCCATTCGTGGACTGATGACAGGTCCATCTCTTCCTAGTCAGACTTTGTCAAAATAGATGAATATGATAAGCAGCAGTTTATCATCTCATTGTTCACCCCCCTTCTACTTATGAATACATTGAACAATGCAGAACCCATCACAGATCTTTGAAATTCTTCAGGTGACCTTCTTCCCCTATGAAAATTTACCACTTACTGCCAACTTCTCTTCATATGATCATCTGGACTGTGTAGGACATTTGCTTTCTAGCTGCTTCAAAAGCTTATCATTGGGAATTTGGACTATGGTCAGTCCAAGATTTTTTTATTTGTTCTACTAAAACATTTTGGAAGGCTAGAAAGGTGATTTGTATCTGTGGACCACTTACTGTTGCTGTTTAAACCCACATTTCAAAATCATGGTTTTAAGTGTTCTGTTTTCCCAGTTTTGCTGACACACAGTTTCAGTGCTTCTGCTCTTACTCAGTTTTTCCAAACAACAACAAAATTAAAAGTGATGAGTTATATTATTTTTCAACATTGCTTTGGGGAATTTACAAGCATGAGGGACACTGAAGAGAATAAGAAATTTATGAGTTGCATAGGCAAACATGGGATTACTCACTGGAAAGAGTAAGAAATGAATGCTTGGACATGACTGAAAATACTCTTTCTGTCCTAATTCCCAATGAAGACTGGTGGAAAAACAACAGGGAGGTGCCTATCCCATGCATCATCAGGAGAGGCTGTATCCAAGACACAAGGAGAGGGGTGAATGTCTCATCTAACATTCTGGTAAATACAAGCCTAAGAGAAAAATATGACTAATAAGTATTCCAACCTCCTCCATTTTCTGAGCAGCTCTTACTGAGTTATCTCCCAGGTGAGGTCAGTGCTCATTAAGAGGTAAGATGGGGGTGTCATTAACAAGCAGGAAACTTAGAATAGTTCAGTTGGAAGGAACCTTCAAAGATCAGAACTCTCAAGGCTAACCAAAAGTTAAAGCATATTAATGAGAGCATTTTCCAAAAGCTACTTGAACACTGAGAGGCATGGGGCATTAACTATCTCTCTAAGAAGCCTGTTACAGTGTTTGATAACCCTCACAGTAAAACTTTTCTGAATGTCCAGTCAGGACCTCTCCTGGTGCAACTTTGTGCCATTCTCGCATGTAAGTTGGCCGTTTAGATATTAAATAAATATTACACTGTTTATGTGTGCTCATGGATTGGCTTGTAAAGAAACTAAGTTTAAATTAAAGCATTGGGAGTCTAGAAGAAATAAAGCAGAAAGTATAGCTGACAACGAAGAGAACAGAGCTCAGGGTAAAGACAGAAGCTGTGGAAAGAAACACCATAATGTAATAAAATAAATTGTTCTTGCTATTATGAAATGAAAAAATAACAAACAACTATTCAGAAAATAACAAAATAAGAGAAATAGTGTTTGTAATGTGCACAATTGCACAATTTTATGTTTTCTGAATTACAAAATGTACTTTTACAGGAAAATTTTACTCTGTGTAATGGATATAATGAAAATGTTAAAATAATATTTTCAAGCCCCAATCTTATTTTGAACAATGGAAAAACAAACTGTAAACTTTCACTCATCTTGATTCATCTCTCAAAATGGTGTTTGTTTCAGTTACTTCTTGTTGGAATCATATTTCTGAGACTTAAAGATTATTGTAGTTTGTTTACAGTATTATTCCCCACTTTATACAGTATTTTGTGATCAAAACACTCTAGCTCTTATCTTGCAAATGTGAGCTTATGCTTAGCTTTGTATACGTGAATAATGCCCAGGCTTCTGACTCTTCCTGGGCCTGGATATTTGCTGCTTCTCTTTCTGGCAAGTCAAACTATGTGTTTATGTCCTCATAGGCTATGACTTCACCTTACAAAAAAGGTCAATTTATAAAGGTGACATTTAAAAAGTTGTATTGCACAAGCTAAGTATTTATAGTTGCTTATCTTTCTGGAGAACTTTATGTATACAAATAAGTTAATATTTTAAAAACTTGTGTGATGTACATGTTTATACATATACATGCTACACATATAGCATATATGTGTGTGTATATGCATATAGGCACAGTAAAATGGAAGCAATTGAGCCAAATTGTCGTTATCATTTGTTCCATTTTGGATTTGATGAAAACAAAACAAAAATAACTTTTCAGGCTTTATTACTGTAAAGATGGGCAGAGTTTCAAGGCAATCCACAGAGATAGTACAATGAGGGCTGGCTGAGCTGGAACAGTGACTCAAATATTTCCTTTTGCTTCCTTTTGCTTATCTGGCTGAGGGATTATTTATTTATTTATGTATTTTTGGCATGGAATTATAACTGTTGCTCGTGTATCAAGTGATTTTTTTTTAAAGAAAAATAAATGTTTGATTTATTGTAAATTACAAAGATTGTCAAGCCTCTTGAGAAAGATACAAGACCACAAGATCAATGTGGGCTCTCAGCTTCCTTTCTTTTTGTTTAATGTATATTTACAGGTACGAGTCACTTGTAGCAAAGATTGGGGCATTTAAAAGTTTGTGCAGTTCCTGGCATGGCTTCTTGAATGTTGTAAAAGCTTGTAGAATGAATGCTGTAAGCTTTGGTACAGTGTTCTGTAGTGTTCTGTGTTTTGTTTTGTTGTTTTATTTTGTTTTTTCCTTTTTTTTGGTGTGATCTGTTCTTTGGACTTTTAGATCTTTTATTCTCTTTCCAATTACCACTCCCCAGATCTTTCTGAAAATTCTTGTATAAGCATTCTTTCCCCTTAAATCACCTATTACAACACTCTGCTCATTGCCTGGCTGCTCTCAAAAAGGAAAACAGTATTACTTTGTACACAAGAGTAATGACTGCTTTTGGCAAGCAGGATGATGACTGCTTAGTGTCAGCATTGCATTAGCCAGACTCTTGGATTCAGTAGCCTTTTAATAGCTATTTGGCTGCCAGTTTCCCATATAGGAGATAAAATATAGCATAAGTACATCTGTGCTTGCTTCAGCTTATCATAACATAAGCTTATCATAAGCATCATAGCTAGGGCAACATGAAAATCTGTGCAGGTTTTCAGACTTCTCAACATAGTTAAATTCAAAGGCTTGTAGCCTCTGTCCAAGGTCCACTGTGCTCTACAGAAGGTAAATATTTTGTCTCTTCATGATTTTGATCAGCCATTTGTATATAAAATCATACTTTTGTTGTCTGATGTTGGATTCTGTTTTATGCCTGATTCAGCAAACCTGTCATCAATATTCTGATCTTTAAAGTGTGTCTCTGAATCAAAGTCTTATAATGTTTATAAGTCTATAATGTCTTATAATGTCTTATAATGGTAAGAAAACATTTTTTCTCCATTTTTCAAAAATAGTTTTGAAAAAAGTATTTTTGAAAAAAAGACCAGAGAGCAGTGTGTGGTCTAGTGCACAGGTAACTCTAGTTAGCCTGTCAAAAAACAAACAAACAGACAAACAAACAAACGAAAAAAAACCTTTGTCAATCTCCTTATACTGTCTGCTCAGATAATGCAAAAAGCTGGAGCAGTAGTGTGGTGGTGTGGTATGTGCATGTAAAACATATAGAGTGATTATTCACTGATGGGAGGCTGCTTATCAGAGCAAGGTGCCTTTTTTAGGGGATATGTTGTCACTGTTCAGATTGGGGATAACAACTGTAATTTGAGTTCAAGAGAGAGGTTTTGGTTTGATGGCATTTTGATAAACTTTCTCTGAGAAACTTGAAAAGTAGGAGTATTTTTTCAAGACATAAGCTGAATCATAAAATTGAGGTTTTTGACTTGGGTGACATTTTCAGTCTCCATATGAGAAGACCCAGACATTTGGTTTCAAGTGCCAGAAATGGGTAGGAAGAAATGAGAAGCTGTGACAGGGTGCCAAGTGCAGCAAGAGCAGAGTGGTTATGGGAACAGGTGGTTTGCTCCAGCCAGATTCAAGTCATTAATTTACCGATTCAATTTTCTTGGTCTAGCTGAAGCTTTAGTAATTATAATAGCACCCAGGTAGGGGTAGAATTAGCTGAAGTAAATCAAGTAAAATGTTCACTTATTAGATGTCTATGTATGGATAAAGCAAGTTTTACATGTAGATTGAAGGCATAGCTATCAGTAATGATATTCTTTATATTATCACTATAATTATATTCTATAGTGATATTATATATATTATATATATATATATCACTCTGCTCACCCAGAGGCCCATCCAGCATTGCTCCCTGGCTCAACTCTGCCCAGCGGCCAGTGGCAGGTCCCTTTTGGAGCTGGCTGGAGCTGGCTCTGATCTGACGTGGGGCAATTTCTGGGCTCTGCTCACCAAACTCTTGCAATGTAAACCCAGTACAAATATAATTTCCTTAAATATGAAAATATCTTATTTTTACTTACCGGCTTTTGCAGGCTGAATTTGTTTTGAAAAGGTCACAGGGATTTCTTCACAGGGATATTTCATATTTCAGGTGCCAATCTTCTGGACAGTATAAACAAACAAATGAAAAATCTTATGAAAACAAGCAGATGATTTGGATGGAACTTATTTATTTTACTTTTGAACTTTGGAGATAATTGAACATGATGGTAGATGTCCATAAGTTATATTATTTTTAAGGTCTAGGACAACATGCAACAAATTTCCAATGGCATCAGGATTTGAAAAAAATTGTTGAATGCCTCCTTGTATTTAAAAAAAAATATATATATATATAAAAAAAAATCTTGTTTCGGTTGGTGTCTCTTTGGCTTCATAAATCCGGTGTTTTTAACTGCAAATCAGCAAAGCTTCAGTGGTTGGGAAATAAAATGTCCATTCAGCACAAGCTTGTCTTTAGCCCTATGTCTGGGCATGGGAAGCATCTGTCCCTCTGGAGACCAGAGCAAGCATATGAGCAGGCAGAGCCTCAGGAGGAGAGATTTCAGTGACATTACTGCTGTAGTAGCACAGCATCTGATGTCTGAGGAAATTTTACCAGTAGAAATTTATGTGCTTAAGACGTTAAGTGCTGGTTTTGTGGCTTGGACTCTTCAGCATTTTAAATTCTACTTAAGGTAGACACCTTAAGTGCTTTTGGAAATCCCAACCTTAAAATTGGCATCTGTATGCCTCTGGATTAGAGGATATATTTGTCCTTCTGACCAGTTTTACTGCAAAGGTACTTTAGGTCCAGGGGATTTTTTTCAGGTGAACTTGAACTTTGGCAAATAATCCTAGCAAATAAAAAATAAAAATGTTTTCATTGTTTTCTAAGCAGTATGGCAGTGTTTTTAGTCAAATGGAGTACTTGCAAATTATACACATTTTTACACATCAAAATGTGTAAAAATATCATTTTGAAAGGTAACTTTAAAGACCTATTAGTCATAGCTGAGAATAATTTGTGAGTATATATTGTTACTGAAACTAAGTTTTTTTTAATATTTGGCTGCAGATAGTACTCATGAACATATGTATGTATATATATTTTGAGACGGCTATTTATACTGTATATTAAAAATCATAGAATCATAGAATATCCCAAGCTGGAAGGGACCCACAAGGAACATAGAGTCCAACCCCTAAAAGAAAATTGTAAGTCTGATGTATTTAAAAAGCTTGCCTATTTAGTTTATTAACACTGGTATGTGCCTGTGTGATTTGTTTGAATTTTCTCTTTGGTGGTTTGGGAAATATCGCATCATTTTTAACTTATAAAATAGAGATTATACCTCTTTGCAGTTAAACACAAAACAAAACCAAACTGAAAAACAAAACAAAACAAAAACAAGAAAACAAGAAAAAAAAAAAAAAAAAAAAAAGAAACAATAACACAGAGTCACCCTATGAGAGGTTCTTAAGTTTCTTTTGGGTGCTGGCTGCCAGCAGTAGTTGCTCATTTCTGTCCTTTGTCTTCTTAGTTGGTTTGTGGAATTAGTTGAAAAATAAACAAGGGAAAAACATATGTGGCTTCACTCTGAATCATTTTCCTGATCTTTGTGTGCTGTGATACCTGTGAACAATGGTAATAGCCCCAGTGAAGAGGTGGCCTGGAAAGGAGCAAGAGGAAAGAAACTCCATCGTCCACTGCTGCCACTGAGGGAAGCTGTTAACTGGTCCATGAGGCTGTTCTTTGTCACCAAAATAGTCCTGACCTCAGGGAAAACCTTAAAAATAAGCCAGCTTTGGAAAACAACTTGGAGAGCCATGTTCAGGCAGAGAGAGGGATGGGAATCATAAGTGGCACTGCTGAGGATTTCCTTGCTAAAGAGGTCTCATCCTGTGTTGATGAGACTCATCACTTCCTCATGCCTGCTGCCTGGGAACAGCAAATTTATTGCTTTGGAAATGTCTACAGCTTTGACTCCTAAATTCATTTTTAATTAATACTATTCCCAGTTATTATGCTCGGTATTTTTTATGTGGATATTTGAAAACATCTGCATATTTTAAAATGCAGGTTGATGTTTAAATTAACCTTTCAGGTGTATTTCTACTATTTTCATTCTATTTTTTTCAAGAATAATCAAATGTTTTGACTTTTCCTCTTTTGTTGCATATGAACGTTGTTGAAAGCATTTTTCTTTCTGTTTGAACACCAGTAAGATTCATTGAGAGCTCAAGACTCAATGAGAGCATTGGGGCCCAAGTGATATTTATATCATCTTAGTTGGTTTGTAACTGGTAAGGAGCGATGAAAACAAGTTGAAATATGTTCAAAATGGAAACATCAGACTGAACTACAACTTTAAAATGGCATTAAACTGTGAAGGCTGCAGTAGCAGAGTGTATTCTATCAGATACCTTCACTTATATTCAGAAATTAACTTTTTTGCCTTAGGAATAACATGTAAAAACAATTTTTATCTAGCTTTCATACTTTTTTTTCTGGTATTTTTAGGACTTTGTTAAAGTGAAGAAATAATTACAGAAATATAAAAGAAAAAAGAAGAAAAAATGTTTTTAATTAATTGTTGACTTAGTAGTGGCAATGTTAGAAGTGCAAGAAAGGGTGCATGATTTAAGACAAATGTCATCTCCTGAGAGACTATTGTAATGTAGAAAAACTAACGAAGACGTACAAGACTAGTAACACTGATTTGGAAACTTCAGACACATCTACAGTTTTCAGGAATTGAGAGGTAAAATGAGGTGTATGTTGATTCCACTACGAATATGTGGAATATGTGGAATATGATAAAAACATATACAATGTAATATTTCTTATTAATATTTATTCTTTTGATACATTCTGTAACATGGGTTGTTTCCTGATGATTAGGAAACATGAGTGGGAAATGAGCAGTAGTGGAAAATGACAAGTGACTCTAAAATTCTTTTAAAGTTTTTTTTCGTTGTTGTTATTATTAGAATTTTGATATAGGTGTTAGAATGGACCTAGCAAGAAGAAAATCCTTTTAGATTTTCTTAGAGATTCCCATTCCTAAAACTGCTCCATTGGGTATTTTACAGTTAAAAGTCTTTTTCCAGTGCTCTTTATAGGCAGAAAACAACTTCTCTCCTCCTCAGAGGGAGGAATGCACAGATTCCTGTGCTGAGGTTGTCTGCACTGATGAGGAATGAGGAGATAAATACTGGGAGGAGGCCTAACAGCCTCAACGCTCCTGGTTCTTGCTCAGAGTTTGCCTGGCCAGGAGCAGGAGGAGTGGGAGGCAGAACATGAAAGTTGCTAACTTATCTACTCTGGCAGCCTGTCATTAGCCTCAGGAAGCAGACAATTCAATCCCAAGAGCTGCAGCTTTCTCAGTGAGCTGACCTGCAATTTTCCATTAAGTGGAACAAAGAGCAGTCGCTTTGTCAGGTACCAGGAAGACAGGCTGCAGCCAAGTGACAGAATACCTGCATTTGTTTTTCTGATCTTAATGCTTTTCATAGGAATAGTAAAATGTCTTTTGTTTCCTTAACAACAAGCATCCGGATAAATTCTAACACCTCTGAGTCTGTTTGAACACAATACGACTATCACTATGTTAGAAATTACTGGAAAGTACTTAACAGTTGGAAATATGTTCTGATAAAATCTGCCTTTTAGGGAGGGAGAGTGACGCATGGATTTATGATGAATGAAGCCTTTTGAGTTAGATTTAGATGTTAGATTTAGTTGCAGTGATCCCTTCAGTTTTCCCCATCCTTTGGCTTGATATGGATCTTGTATTAAAAGACTTTGAATTGAAGGAGGCAAAATAGACATTCTTTAGGAAAGTCATTGGCATTGTAGATATGGAACATTATTTGCTGGTATAATGACTATAATGCAAGATCACAGGACTGCATCAGTGAAACTGCCTTCCCTGATGAAAGACAAGTGCAGAAAATGCACTGACAGGAAAAATGACAATTTGTGCTCATATTTTTTAGTTTACCTGCCATTCATTACATCTCTCAGCTCTCACTTACGTCCACATTTTCAGCCGTAAGATCTGCTGACACTTGGAGCTGATTGCCCTCCATCCATGGCCTGAGTACCCTTGTAAGGGAGACTGAAATGGCAGAGCTACAAGGAGGCTTAGGAAGGGATCAGACTTCTGGCGCTTGGGTGAAACTGAGGTAACTTGTGTAGCAGTGCGTGTTTTCTTCTGTGACTATGAACATGCAGTAGCTTGTAATGCATCTGCATCCGTTTTCCTGACGGGAAAGAAAGAATTAATCCCCCACAGCGCAAAATCAGAAAAACCCTTGTTACAAAGGATTGGAAGTGTATTTTCCGGCTCAACCTTTTTGGTGTTTTAGGATATATATTTTAAAAATTAATTTATCTTTGTTAGTCTTAATGAATTACTGAAAAAAATATGACGCATGAACTTCATTCCTTAACTCCTTTGGATGTACTTTAAGAAAAAATAATCAATGCTGTATTTCACTTACAGCTTTTTAATTTGAGTGAATGGAATCTGAAGATAAACCCATTCAAGCTGGAAGGAAGGTCAGATTGTCCCATTTTTAACAGTGAACAAAGTTAACTACCAGAATGACTTACTTTAGGTTCTCACTTGATTCATAGTCTTTTTGAATCACAGTTTTATATTTTTCTCAAAGGCGTAGTTCAGCGCTATCAGAAATAATTGTCTTAAGACAGGAACTTCTCTACTGTTCTGGGACATGTCCTGTGTGGGAACTCAGAGGATGATAATGCTTCTTTTTGGCTTTCAGTTCTTTCCTCTGAGAATACCAGTATTTCATAGATGAAGAATTTCAACTTAAGCATCTTTGCGAGGAAGAAAAGTGCAAAAATATTATTTTGCACAATGGTAGATATCAGAACTAATGCTCATATATGATCATAACATAAAAGCACTATTTTTGTGGATTTTTCACTGTAATAACTTAGATGACTATTAACTACAAAACTATATTGCAGCACTTGTGTCAGTGATTCCTGCTATGCCATACACTTCCCTCTTTGTTGCCTTCTGTAGTGTACTGTAGAAAAGAAACTTTTTTCCTTTTTTAATTGAGAAGTACATTTGAAACAGGGTAGATATTGAGAAAGAAACTGAAAAGCTCTCTATCTAATTCTCTAATTTTTTTCAATGTATCAATATTTCTTTGCAATACTGATTCTGCCAACCATCAGTTCATTCTTCACTTGATCCAAGACCTTATCCATCTAGTGTTTATTTTAATGCAGCACCATGCACAGATATTCTGGCCAATTTTATTGGGCATGGCATAAGCACAGGGCAAGAAAATAGCCCTTTCCTGAGGATATTTGTGTCAAAAATAATCAGCTGTGAGTCATGACTGTAGTATCAATAACCTTTTTAATTGTTTGGTTTTAGAAACAGTGACCCCTGAGAGCACTAAAATTAGATTTTGCCTTGTTATTTTTTCAGGATGCACAAATAACATTACCTCTAGCCATACCCCTAAATCTCTCACACTCTTTATGTCTCTCTCTTTTTCCTTAAATATAGCATGAGAATTAGAAACAATTACAAAATAAAACTTATACATTCAAAATACAGTGTTTCTGCAGCAGATGGATTTTGGAAAACTCTGAAAGTAGATAAGACAAAGATCACACCAAGTAAAATTTCCACATGTAATTCATGTCAGTTAAGCCTATGTGCCTAAAACTTTGAACCAGCAAATCCCACTTGAGTCTTATTAATGGTACTGCATAGCTGGTTGGAAAAATTGGCAACAAAGGCAGCAAAGGGATCTACAGACTTAGTAAGACAATACTGCATTGCGTTTCACTGAGTTCACATTTAAATGTTTTCCTTTCAACTCTAATGGCAAAATAATTGTTAGTTAAAACAAATCCTCAGCTCTTAGAGAAGGCTTGGAGATCATAAGCTTTACATTCACCAAAACTGCACCTGATATTTTTTAAGGCTTATAAATTGAAAGTCCCTTTCAACAAATCTTACATATTTGACCAAATCAGGCATTATTTAAATAATAATAATATCATCCAGATTTTTAAAAAATATTTTGTAAGCATGGTTTTATTATCAAGGTGAGTACTGCCAAATCTTCTCTGTCCAATTCGACAAATTTCAACGTATTTATGATCCAGCCATTCACTTTTCTTACTAGAATTATGGTATACTAAAATAAATATAAATAAATATAATTGATATAATAAATATAAATAAATAAATAATATTGACTGTAATAGATACTTACCATGCAAGAATTATGTTTTACTTTTCCATATAAAAGTTCAGTGGCTTTATCTAATGTGCTGAATGGTGATGTACAGATAATAAAATCTCCCAATGCAAATTAGAGAAAATCATGTACTATATGTAGTAATTAGACTGGGGTAGAATTCATCCAGAAAAGGGATTGCCAAGAAAAGGAGAACAATATAATTTTGTTTCTAAAAGAATCACTAAGGTCAAATCTTAAAACCAGGCAAAAAAAAAAAAAAAAGTCTTGGTTCTTCTGGTATTCTAGAAAATGGCATGTTGCTCATAGGGAGGATTAATATAAGTAGTGCTATAGCTGAAAGTGGGTTTGGGTTTTATTTTTTTAAAGTGGAGGACTTCTCTTTGTTTGTTCAACAAAGTGACACATTTTTTTACAGGGCAGTAGTTAAAGCAGCATTAAAGTGCCATTGACATCATCCAGTTACTGCTCTGACTTGATTATATAACCTCTTTTGTGCAATTTTCATGCTCTGCTCTGTTTGAATGTTTTTACTATGCTGATGGCTGTTTTTCATTTCCTGCTGGGATGACCTTGAATAAAAAAAGAATAAGAATAAAGTAGACATAAGCAATGTAGTCTTGCTGGCATTTGCAATTCTTTTGTTCTGTGTTGAGAAACATAGTAGTTTGGCATTTATGGTATAGGTTATTTCTGCTGGGTTGTAACTAATCTTCAACTATTAGAAAAAAAAATAATGTTTCTCTTGAAACATTCTTTTGAATTTGCCACTGGTGACATGATCCCCTTATGACAATTCCTACCTTTTCAAAACATCTAAAGGGAGGTAAACAAATGATCAATGCAATAGTCACTCTTTAAATAAAATTATTAATTTAACCTATCAAACCAAATAGATATAACAATTTAATATTTATTTCATTTATTAAATTGTTTCCTCTTTCAGTAAAGGAGAAAGAAAATAACTGGTTTGCACTTTTTTTCTTGATTCAGTGTATATTATGCAGCTGATGGAATTATTATTTTTCTGTTTTGGCTTTTATTATTTTTCTGTTTTGGCTTTTATTATTGGTGCTGTTTAGCTACCCTTAACAGATGAGCAAGTGAATACATGGGCTTTCACACCTAGATCTCTTCCAGACTTTTTATATCTCTGAGTTTCAGAGAGATTATAGTAACAAGGACACCATCGTTTGAAATCATTTTGCATTATTCCTGTTGATTCTTATCAAACCAAAGCCACCACCTCCTTTTAATTTCTCAGATTTAAGTGATAAACATTATATTAGTATGCAGTTTACAAACCCTTTAGCTTTAAATGATTTTCACTGGAGATTTTCACTCTGGGTGGGGTTTTGGTGTAGGGCTTGTACTTTTATGGTCTAAACTTTGCATTTGAGAGCTTCCAGGTTTTAAGATATTTAGGAGAGTAGGATTTTTCTAGATATTTCCATTTTGCTGCTGTGGTGATTCTGTTTCTCTTGAACTGAGGAAATATATTTCAGGAAAATATCTCAGGAAAATACCTGGCAGGGATTTGAATTTAAAAACTTTCATATCCTAAATCAATGCTAAAATACCATCTAATCTGTGAAATGATGTATGTAATGAGGTACTTACCTTCACTGCTAATGAAGATTCAAGATTTAATTTCATTTCAGTGTTTTGTTGTTGTTTTGTTTGGTTTGGTTTGGTTTCTAATGAAGATAATAGAAGTCATTAATGTGTCATCATCATGTTTCAAACAGCAGCTGTTCTTGCAGAAACCTAGTAGTTCTACGTTTGTTTGGAACTTATGTTTTTGATTGTTTGTTTGTTTCACTTAATCCAATTGCTATGCAGTGTTTCTTAAAGTAAAGTAATATTTTTTCATTTTTGGACAAGAAAAAATTATGAAAAATGCTGGTAGATTCCAAATGATTAAAGGGATCTTCTACAGGTTGGTAGTATAGGTGATGTGGAACAGCAGGTGTACCAAAAAGTATTAAAAAAGGAAGTGTCTCATGTCACAGAATTATTTGAAGCTAGTACAAGCCATGCTTGGTTAGCCACAACACTAAACAATAACAAATAAATGTATTATTCAAAAAATATCCTCTCATCTGCAGGGGAAGCAGGGCTTGTAGTGTAGGTTTACATTCATCTTTACCAAATTCAGGAGAGCTGTAAACAGATGGTGAAATTACATATCATATCTAAAAGTTTCCACTTAAATATAGAGAAGTACTGTCAAGCACTCTGTAACAGTAGAACAAAAAGTGACCAAAGTAAACTCAGTTTTATCACTTCCATTAGTCTAATATTCTGAAGACATCATTGATTGAGAGGTATATTGGTGATTCCAGTTATTAAAATTGGAATCTATATTTATTTATGTTATGTTTTGTAAGTCTTACTGTTATATCTAGCAATGAGCCTTCAGTTTAATTTTTGCTTTGGTTTCCATCTTGCACCCAGGAAGATGCACTACCAAAGTTCTGAATGTTTTCAGCTGTCTTTGCTGTTATGAAATATTTTATTTAATGATAATGTTCTAAGGCTTTTGTATTGAGGTTTAAGTGCAATGTAATTAATTCATAGAACACTGTATATAAAAGTTGTGTATAACCTATAACAATGGAAAGAATGCCTGTAGTTGTGATACAAGATTTGAAATCTTTCTAATCTCACCATTTCTCTCAGGTGCGAATGTGAGATGTAGAGTTCTTTACTAATGCCCTGATGGTGGATTGCATACATACACTATGCCACAAGATATGTTTTAAAGTAAATCATCACATGATACATTGTTTATATATCCATAAGTTGGATAAAAATCGGCCAACTATGTTTGTATATATATTGAGAGAGAGATCTATGAATGAAACAATAGTTTAACAGGTTATTTTTTACTTTTCCTTTCTTATTAAAGATCTTAATATGGTTTTGCATCATGATCACTTTATTTCTGACATGAATTAAAACTGAAAAACATAAAAAGTCTTTTCCAATATACTCTGTATAAAGCTGTTAAGGGATTTTAAAGAAATCCCTTGTGGAAAGTGAAGTGCCAGGGTAGCTAGTCTGTAGGCTGAGATGAGAAGGTCATGGCAGGGGTGGAGCAGGAGGAGAAGTCCTGGTGCTCTCCTCTGCACTTAATGAGGAATTAGCCTGTTTGCCCCATTTGGGGACACCGCTTTTGTATGAGCTGCTGCTTAGTGAGTGCTTATTACCTGGCAGTAAATAGCTTACCACCAGCAACTGGAGGGGGAGGACTTGTTTTGACATTGGATATACGCAACTGGATGCCCGGGGTACCACATTTTGAGGTGTATGATGGGAGTATGTGACATGTTGACAGCCTAGCCAGTTTTATTTAGAACAGTTCTTTTTGTTGTTGTTGTTGTTTTAGTTTGAGGATAAAACAGCACCTTTAAAAGTCAAATATATACCAAAAAGAATCTGTAGTAGGATTATTGAAGTACACCAAGTCTCTTCTTTTATAAAACTAATGAAATGTAGAGCCTTAACTCTCTTCTTAGGACGTTGTTTTGCAATAATTAGAAAAGGATAAACAAAAACAGTGTAGATTTTGTGTTTAAAAAATAAATAAATAAAAAGTTATTTAAAAATAAAGTTTGTTTTAATTTTAGTGCATGGTTTGTTCTGAATAAAAGCACTTCTTTTGTAGGGAGGGATTCCTGTATTTCAGAGTATAATAACAAACTTTTTAAATTGGCTTTTCTTGTAAGTTGCTTGATTTTTAAGTTCAGTATATTCCAAAGCTGTATAGTTCACTGTATATTCGATTGTGTGATTTTCATGCTCCAAATAGTCATTAATGCATTTCAGTATATATTGATGTATTCTATAAAATACTTTTTATAAACTTGCAATGCATTTACATGCCTGAATGTTGTCTTGCTCATTAGAATGTGTTAACAGAGAGCTCAGTTTTCATTACTGTGTACTGCCAGGGCAAACTTAAATTTATTGTGGAGTGGTAAGAGCTGCCATGGGAAAACTAGTTTATGTATGACAGTAGGAGCTGCATAATATTCTTTATATATTTAGAAATTTTCATCTTGTTTAATTATATAAAAATACTGTTAAAAGTTATTTTTGATCGCTAATTTGGAAATATGTCTACTGTTGTTAAAAATAGTTTCCTTCAAATAAGGAATTTATTAGAGTTTATTTTCATCCAGACAAAATGTATCTGCAGCCCAACTCATTTGCTTACTAATACAAGCTCTTTGTCACACAAAAAAGAAAAATACTTGGTGTTAAAATTTAACATATCACAAAGAAAGTGCAAACCTGAGGCATCATTTCAGATAGTTCAGCAAATTTTGAAGTTAGATATACAGCATTCACCATTTTGTGTCATATGAAACCAACTTTTTATTTAGAGCTATTATTTCATTTTGCATTTGTTTACATGCTATACAACTAGATCTTAGAGATCTGCATTAAAACACGGGCAAAGGAAGCCTGCTAAGCAGCTGCTTGTTGCTCTCCCTTTGCTGCGTGCTGCTTGGCATCTGCAAGCTGTGGGACCCAGCCTGCTTGCAGGCGCTGGAGCGCGCCTCCAAGGGCGTCCAAGTGCTAAATTGTCAGCGTGCTCCCTGGCACGTTCTTGGCCCCCGCAACCTCACGCTTGCCCGATCATTTCCTGCTCGTGCTCCATGACTTAGCACGGAGCAGATGACGCAGGGCCAGGAAAGTAATCCTGGGAGTTGTTGGTTTACGATGCATAGTTGACACTGTTTGTAAATGAGAGCAAAGAAATAACAATATTAGGAAAGCATTTAGGGAGGTCAGGCAGAATTGCTCTGAAGGAAGATGCTTAGGTACTGGAACAGAAGCCCAGATAATTCAATATAAGAAAGTTGCAGTAGCCTCCTTTTCCCTAAAAGTATTTCTGTGTTGTCTAGGTATGATTTAAAAGAATAAATATTTTCACTGTAAATATGTAATAAAGGCAATAACTTGAATTAGGAGGCAGGTATACTAAATTTGTTCATATTCTCTATGTACAAGAAATGAATATATAACAGTTTTAGATATTTATTCAAAAAATATTATAGTATTCTAAAATCCCATGCTGTCACCATAAGTGCATTATTTTTATTGACAGTTTCATTTATTGTTTTCCTTTCAGTAATAATTGGTAACTGATGAGGAAGGGAAAAAAAAAAAAGAGTCAAAAACTGAGGTGGACTGCCTCAGGCTTCCACTATCCATTGCTATCTGGCAGGTAGCAGGATTTGGATGTCAGGAATGCTGAGCATACAGAAGGGATTCAGTTGGTTTGTAAAGACAAAATGAGGAAAACCCATAAAGGTGAAAGAGAAGCAAATGGACAGGGAACAAGCTTTGGGGAGTAACAGGAAAGTAGGCAACATGGTTGGGCAGAAAAAAAGGGGCAAAGAACCTCATCCTGCAGATTAACCACATGATTTCAGCAACACAAAATATACTTGTTCTGGAGATCTGTATCATAATGGTCTTACTTAGGCTACCAAATTGTTATTCAGGTGTCTAACACAGTCTTTATTTCTGCCATCCAAGGGATCAGGTCCCTTGCTTTTTGCTCCTGTCGCCTGAAAAGCAGTTTTCAGGGCTGATCTTGAACATGACCTATGGGAGGATGATACTTCAGGCCTGAGAAACAATGCTCCTGTTTTGTGTTGTACATGCTTTTTCTCCACTCTGGTACAGCATTGTTGGTTGAGGCTGGTTGTTGTTGTTTACGCAAGCCTTTATTGACTTGAAAATCTAGTGGCTCTCTGGTAGTTCACTGTCTCACTGCTGTTCAGTTAATTATTTCCACTTCTCAGGGATTTATAACTTCAGGCTTGTTTCTCATCTCAAACATCCTCCAAAATATTTTTAGTCACTCCAAACTTGTCAGCATCTGTATGAACCTTACTTTTAACCTTACTTTTTCCTTCTACCATCATTGTCTTGAAATATTTAATACCTTATGTCAGACTTCTGCCTAGTCCTACTTGATACGGCTTTTCTGTTCAGTAACTAATCTTATTCTCTATCTTATTTCCTGCCAATTTTGTTTTACACTTGTTTTATAGAAATTTCCTCCAAGCCATATTTATCTGGTTTGTTTATATAAATGGCCTGTATCAAAACCCCAAACTAACGTGCATAATGTATACTCTTATTTCCTTGTTCATGGTTTATTATCCTGTTAGATATGGAAATTAAGACAGTTTGAAAAAAACAGTTCTTGAGAAATCTACAGTGGTCATGAATTTGCTTTTTTTGTTCTCTGTGTACAAGAAATAGCTCATGAAGCATAATTATAACAATTTAGAGAACAAAAAAGGGGAGTATTCTTTATATTTTTTATCTGAAGCAATTGGTAATGTTCTAAAAATAACAGTGCAATAAGCATGATGGTTGTGATCTTTCAGATTTTACATACTTCAATTTGCTTCCCTTCTGTTTGCTTGCCAGAGATGACATGGTCCTTCTTTATGCACATCCATCATCAGGTGCTAGGGAAGATGGCAGACCAGATCAGGTCCTCTTCTTTCCTTGCAGTCCCTCTCTCACTTTTGTGACCTTCCAGGAAGCCAATCCAATATGCTAATCAGGCAGAAAATTATTTCCTGGTTTTCTTTTTCTTTTTCTTTTGCATGGGTCTGTTGATCATCAAAATGAGTTGATTGAATCTGTTTCTGAGCTCCATGTCACTGCTTTCTCTTCAGCATCTCACCTGAAAAATTGGAGTTTGCTTCTTGGAGAAACTCTCATTAAGCTATAAGCTAAATTCTCATAGCTGGAAGCTGAAGGTGTTGAAGACATATTAAAAGTTAGGAGAAAGTATAATTAAATAAGAAAACAAATTCAAGCAACTGGATTTACAGGTTTGCAGGCCAACAGAAGGCACCCATGCCTCCTTATCCAGAACAGAAGAGTGGAGTAGCTTAGAAGTCTTGAAAGCTGTTTTTTCTTTTTCTTTTTCTTTTTCTTTTCCTTTTCCTTTTCCTTTTCCTGATCTTTTTTTTTTTTTTTTTCTTTCTAGAGTTTTACTCTGTTATTTACAAGCAGCTTTCAGAATATGAAGACAATTCCACTGAGTGAAATAAAAGCCAACATCCCATTACAAGATGCTTCATTGTGGAAAAGAATATCCTTCATGAATAGCCTAGATGCAGCCTTAAGCATTGACTGCTGAGGCTGTATTTGGTGAATCCTCTGCTAAACACTGTCAAACTAGAATTGTTTTGCTTCTGCCTTTATCCATATTTAAGGTTTATGGATGGAGACTGGTCACAGTGGTCCCCAAAGCCTTGTGCTTAGTTCAGTTTTTCTTATGAAAAAATACATCATTTTTGTTTGTTTGCTTTACTCTAAATAACATGATTTTTTTTTCTTTATTCTACAGAGATCTAAGATTTAATAGGATTAAAGAAATCCAGCCTGGAGAATTTAGACGGCTTAAAAACTTGAACACACTGTAAGTTATTTTTCAACCCTAAGGCCCTTTTCCCTTATGATTTAATATGGTTAACTTGATACTGTGCCAAATTTACTCACATTTCACAGGTAAGTAGTCTAACAAATTTCAGCTGTAGTATTTACACAGGTGAGGGAAATAACGTTTAAGTCCAAAGTATTTGAAAGCAACACCAGGCATATGTCTGTTAAAATAAAAAAGGAAAGTATTTGCATCCTAATATTTTATTAACATTAAAACATTCTTTAATTGCAAATACAAAAAAAAAAAAAAAAAAAAAAACACCACACAACTTTACTATATCATTGTTTCTAAATTGTGATAAATATTTTAGTTGTAATATCACATATGATGTAATATGTAGTCACAACAAAGCTGTTCAAAGGTTCAGGTGTTCAAATGTGTTGCAGTTAAAAAATATTTGATAAGCTCTGTTTCTAATGTTTTGAACTTTCTTATTCTAATACCAGCCAGGATGGCAGAATTTGGAAAGTTTTATTCCTACTGAGCTTCCTTTTGAGATCTCGGTTACTGTGTATGTATGTAAAGAGAAGACCATGTTTTGTAAAAGACATTTTTTACACATCCATAACACTATATGGGCATTATAGTTTTTTTTTTTACTTAGTATTTCCTTTGTATTTCCTTCAAACATCACTTTTGAAATGGCTGCAAGCATGTTTCTGATAGGTGATTGCACATTTGTGAATGCAGACAGTTGTGTTCGTGTGTGATGTGAAGACCTTAGTACATAGAAGAATAGTAAGAAATATTCAGGGAAAGTCACTTAAATGCACCTGCTAATGACAATTCTTTGATAATGTCAATTTTATCAAATTCAGCCCTCTGTGTAATTGTGGCACCAGGATTTTATTTTCCTTCATCTAAGGAATGTTATTTCAGTTTTTAGATTTTTTTTCTTTATTTTGTCCAGACTTTTCTCTTGCAAGGCAGTGACTGAGGATCTGTAAACACTTAGCAGTTTTTCTTCTAGCAGTTACTGTTAGCAAAAAAGTCTTTTGTTTTGTTATTTCTTTTACGTTTTCATGCTACATTTACACCATTACACATTTTTTCATACTGTTCTTGTATGCTAAAATATTTTTTTCTTTATTTCTTTTCATAGGCTTCTAAACAACAATCAAATTAAAAGAATACCGAGTGGGGCATTTGGAGACCTTGAAAATCTGAAATATCTGTAAGTTAAATGAATATCACTTTTTTGTATCAATACATAACTGAACTTCTTTATTGGGAAGCGTTTTAATCTGATATTGAGTTTTAATCTGATTTACTATCTAAGGTGATAAACTGCTTTGAAAATTAGTGAAATTAATTTATGGGGCAGGGACAACTGTGAACCCATTTCTGTAAGTAGGTGATTTGAAATTTTCTAGACTTCAACATCTGTTTGTATGCAGTAGATTTTGAAAGACTTACTAGTTGCTATTAACTATATGTAACTTAGAAATAAGAGAAAAGTCAAACAAAATGAAAAACTACCTATATGATTGACCACAAGGTTTATGTCTTCAGGCAACCTGTTTATTTTGAGAATAAAATATTAAATAAATAAATGATTTTAACAGACTTATCAAGTGTATTAATTATCCAGATAAGCAAAGAGCACCCCAAATTTCCTGGTCTCATTTTTATATGTGTTGTCTTGCAGTAATAAAGCTGTGTACTCTCCATAGAAATGGAGGAAAGAGGATATTGAACAGAGCATCCCTAATAAATTACTAAAGTTCATGATGATCCGTTATTTTTACAAGACATGTTTGTGTGGTAAATCTGGTGCTTTGTAAGTTGAGATACAAATTATCTAGTAGTGGAGTACTTAAAGTCTCCTAACTCAGGATGTCTAGGTTTCTTTCCATAGCCAGCAGCTATGCAGAAGTAGCTGTTCTAATTATTAGAATAATCTGTTCAAACTAGTTCATTATTTTCACATGCTTGTTTTTGCAAAGCTGTAGTAAATCTGAGATAAAACTGAACTATGCTCTCCATTCAGTTTAATAAAAGACTGAAAAGAGTTAACTATATTATAATATGCTTGATTTCATATACTTATAATACTGTGTATTAAACGATACCTACATTGCTAAGAGGAAGATTTCTTCTCTTCCTCTTCACTGTAAGATTTGAAAACAAAGTTAAATGTGGTAGTTCACTGAATTACAGTGAGCTCTTCTTTAAACCATTGCCCATTTTTAAAAAATAGACTTTAAGAGTATGTTTTTGCCTATTTTGTTGGCTGTGATATAAATGGACTGTACAGCTGTAGCATTATAAAAGTGCTGGTACTGAACAGATATCAGCACAGAAGGCTCAAATGTACGAAATGAATACAGTTTAGCTGTGAAAAGTTCAGTTGAGTAAGCACATGCTAAGTGTATTCTATGGAACAAAGGAAACAAAACAGACTTTTTCCCAATACAATCAACTGAAGTAGAAATTAGGGGGAGAGACTATATTATTTCCACAAAGTTATAATATTGTTTGGAATCTAATATTGTGTAGCCAAATCATCCAGAATAATTGTGGGTTTGGGTAGCATGATCCTATGAATATTTGTATAAGAACACAACTTGTATTCTTCTATTTCATAAAATGATATTATTAGCCCATGGTGTTACATGTGTCTTTATGAGAACTGAAGTACTGGGTGGCAGATGGTTTTGAAAATTTGGGCTTCACAGGCTCTAAAAAGTCTGTCATTTCTCAATGGTTTTGATTTAGTGAAATATATTTATTAACACTTACATACATTTATATAAGTATGTATAAAATAGTTGCAAATATATACTGCTATATAAAATATGCAAGTATAAAACATAATACAGCATATATAATAAAAATTTAGTAAGCCAATCTATAAGAGACATCAGGGCCCATTCCTGTGTGTTTACTGCAGATCAGTTTTAGCTTTCAGACAAAACTTTTCCAAGGAAATCTCAAATAAGCCTCAGAATTGTCAACTGCTTTTTTGTACTATTCATTTCTAAAACTGAGCTTATAGCTTTATGAGGTGTGCCTATTTTCAGAATTATCTGTCTGAAGAAAAAATTGTAAAAGTTGGTCTTTAAATTATAAAAACAAAACTATTTACATACAATTTTGGATGCTTATTTTTTTAGGATTATTTGCTTTCTTTTTCTTGATGTACTTGAATTTTTTACAGTTATATAAACATGTTCTGAAGTTCTATAAGCCTAAGTTTTTCATGATCTTGCTGTGCTGTTTGTGGTAATAATTTGTCTGAATCCATATACACGAAGTTGGAAAGTAATATATGTCATTATCCTTGTTTTGCTATGAAACCAAGAGGTTTGTTTCTGCCTTTCTGCCATTCTTATTTCATTTACCTTAGTATTGGCAATCTGGTTCCTTAGAAAGAATGAAAAAAGCATTATTAGCTTGGACCTCATCCATAATATAGTTTTTTTCTGCACTTTAGTAATTCTGTATAATGTTTTCATTCCCCCTTCTGCAAAGGACAATGTAAACACTACTGTATAAAATAAACTTCTATAAAGTTGTATTAATATGAGCAAAACAATTGGTAATGTTTGTAATTTGTTGCTGCTACATATACAACCATGTTGTTCCATGATGTATATGGTACACTGAATATATTTAATTGACTTCCTCTGACTTGTTCAGTTTACTGAACAACTTTATGCTTATTCAGTTAACTGAGTTAGTTATTATTGGAAGAGGAGAAAGAAAAATTACCCAGCCTTTTAACATAGCTATAGGCAGGTTTATGGAAACTGTGTAAGATCCTTCATGATCCTGAAAGTCAACAGCTTATTCTCCAAGACAGGGGACAATTGGGAATTGAAGGAATATGCTTTTGACGTATGAGATGTTAGAAGATTTGCAATCAGTAGTGGTAAGAGTGAGGTTAAGACAAAAAAAGGAAATGATTTGGGGAGGAGATATGGAAAAATGTAAAATATAGGTTAGCAATTACAAAGAACTTTTCAGGTAAAGAGAATGTATTTTACTGAGCAGTAAACTAGAAGCTAGTGTGAAGGAAGTGATAGAAATCATAGAATCACAGAATGGTTTGAGTTGGAAAGGACCTTAAAGATCACTTGGTTCCAACCCTCTGCTATGGGCATAGACACCTTGAACACTAGACCAGGCTGCTCAAAGCCCTATCCAACCTGGCCTTGAACACTTCCAGGGATGGGGCATCCACAGCTCCTCTGGGCAACCTGTTCCAGTGTCTCACCACCCTCACAGTAAAGGATTTCTTCCTAATTATCTAATCTAAAACTACCCCTCTTTTAGTTTAGAACCATTACCCATTGTCCTATCACTACAATCCCTGAAAAAGAGCCCCTCCCCAGCTTTCCTGTAGGCCTCACTTAAGTACTGGAAGGCCACTATAAGGCCTCCCCCAAGCCTTCCCTTCCCCTGAAAAACCCCAACTCCCTCAGCCCTTCTTCATAGGAGAGGTTCTCCAGCTGTCTAATCATCTTTGTGGCCCTTCTCCAGACTCCTAATACTTCCTTGTCCTTCTTATGCTGGAGGTCCCAGAGCTGGGTGCAGGACTCCAAGAGCAGAGTGTGGGGGGGGGAATCACCTCTCTCACCCTGCTGGCCACAGTTCTTTTGATGTAGCCCAGGATACACTTGGATTTCTGGGCTGCAAGCACACGCTGCTGGCTCATGTTGAGCTTCTCATCAGTCAACATCCCCAGGTCCTTCTCATCCGGGCTGTTCTCAGTCCATTCTCAAGTTGTATTTGTGCTTGGGATTTCCCCAGTCCAGATGCAGGACCTTGCACTTGGCCTTGTTGAACCTCATGAAGTTTGCACAGGCCCACCTCTCAAGCCTGTCCAGGTCCCTCTGGATGTCATCCCTTCCCTCCAGCACGTTGACAGTTGAGTGCTGAGGGTGCACTCAATTTCACTGTCAATGTCACTGACAAATATGTTAAACAGCATCTGTTCCAGTACTAACCCCCGAGGAACACCACTCCTCACTGATCTCCACCTGGACACTAAGCTGTTGACCACAACTCTTTGACTTGACCATCCAGCCAATTTCTTACCCACGTAGTGGTCCATCTGTCAAGTCCATGTCTCTCCAATTTAGAGATAAGGATATCATGGGGGACAGTTTCAAAAATAAAAATGGAGAATAAAAACTATTTTGGCAACAATGTTGAGGCATGTTCATTTAATAAAAAATGAAAAGGTCAGAAATCAGACATGACAAAGTTGCACTATGCAAATAGTAAATGGGAGTTGAGACTGCATGGAACATATCAGTTTTGGAAATACAAAGAGGGAACATGCAGTGAGATTTGTTTTGCGTTTGGTGAATGAAGCAATAGTGCAAAATAGAAGATCCATTGTAGGATTGCCAAACTGCAGATTCGCTTACCTCACCCTTCCCAAAATCACACTACGTCACATGTGCTTCTGTGCCTTCTGCCATTTTTGCTGTCACGGTCGTGTACTTTTTCTCTTCAACACCTCCCGTTATTTGTGATCTCATTTCTCTGCATTTCATGCTGACATGACTTTTTAGATAGTCCATAAAAAATATTTTTTTTCTCATAAATCTAACAGATTTAAACAAACAAAAAAAAGCGCTATTTTTTTTCTAATTTTTTGATAACTGATTACCTATTTGTTTGTTCATTTCCCAAGTCTATGACCAGTAATTAGCCACTATCAGCCTTGTTTGAATTTCTGTAAAGAGCTATTTTTTTGTGAACCCTTCTGAAAATACTAGTAACTGCCAGAAAATAATTTAATATCCATATAGAAGATATTCCCTTGTCATCTTAATTCACTGTTTATTCATCCTCTAAAGAACTCCAATGATTTAGTTGTATTAGTCAATCTTTTATGTAAATCAAATAATAAATGACTTTGTGCCTAATATTACTTTAGATCACTTTTCTGCTAGTGTGATAAAAAAATAATAATAATACATTTTATTTTATTTTATTTTTGAATTAAAATTAGTGCAATGTTTGCAAAGTTTCCTGCTTAGACAAAGCAGCATTTTAGAAAGACAAATATTTTTTGAGTTGCATTTTGTTTTCTGCCACCTCTCTCCTCATTTCCTCATTAGGTTAGTCTATTTTTTGTCTTTCTGTTGATACTTTCAGGGAAACATATACACAACTAAATCAAAGTGTGGTTATTGTATGTCACAGGACATATATACTTTTTTGTAGCCTTGGTGTTGCTGAGGTTTCTCTGTGGTTGGGGAACATGCTGGACTGAGGTCAGTTGACCGTCCTGAATTTGAGGGTTTTCTGATCAACATGGAAAAAAAATGTAGTTTAAAGCTGAATCCTGAATAAAGTCCCACCACTAGGGCTTGGTAAGAGCTCCAAATGTGGACAAAAAAGTTCCCGACACTGTGGTGCTAAATGTCTGAAAAACTGCAAGCCATTTTCTCAGTCTTTCACTAACTGCCCCTTATTCTTCACTCTGCCTTACTTGGTCTCCAGAAAAATAAATAAAAATTGCAGCAGTAATTCTAATAAAAGTTTTTTTTTGTTTTGTTTTGTTTTGTTTTGTTTTGTTTTGTTTTTGGGGGGGAGGGATTCAGTTTCATTCTATTTCTTGAATAAAATTTTTCAAATTCAAATGCAAAATGCAAATGTCAAGATGCCTTAAGATGTCAAGGCATCTAAAATAAGTCTTGTTCCTGTTTCTGATCAGAAGTTTAGGACTCAGAGGAATAAGGAATTTCCAAACTGCTAGACAGAGTGTATTATGAACGGTAAATAGCACTTCGGCTGTTCAGTCATTGAAATTTTCTAATCGGTGAGAAGAAATCGTGTATTTAAAATACTCACTGGAGAAAAAGGTAGGAATTTAATATTGAATAGACAGGAAAATTAAACAGATACAAAATCATAATGACTATGCAATATTACTGACACTCAGATGAGTTGGTAAATCTCACACTAGTCTAAACACACATTTGAATGAAAGATTATGAAAGATTTTTGGTTTAGTTTCTCTGCGTTTTTTTTTTTTTTTTTTCCCAAATAGAAGAAAAACTAATCCCACATCCAAAATAAGCCTGATACACTTATTCTCTTTCTTTTCAAATTATTTTTTATTTTTTATAGGCATTTCAGTTGATGGTATTATTTTTTCTGGTTTAATTTGTTCTGAATTTTGGACATTTTTAAAACCTCACAATTTTTTGCTTGATAGTTATTCTGTCATTGGAGGAGCTGTACTTTTTTTGTTAAGGTGCATGTCTATGGTAATGGAGAACTCTTGAATTCTTGAGGACTATTGATTTATTATTGTGTTCAGACCTTGTCAAGTGGAAAACTTAAGACTCAAGGGAAAGACACTATATCATCCCCCAAAGTTGTCTTGAGGTACCATCAGATGCCTACAACTTTATTTCTTGTTAAGGACTATTGTAAAGTTTTGGCCTTCAAGTTGGTGTAAAAGCTGTCACCAGCTCCAGCAGGGCAAGTATTTTATCTGTTGCTTTAATCATAGAATGGCTTGAGTTGGAAGGGACCTTAAAGATCATCTAGTTCCAAAGAAGTTTTCGGTGTTTCTAGTAAGTAACCAAAAGTCAAACAATAGAAAAGCCAAACACACTACTAATAAAGCTAATAAAGCCATTTGTGGTACCAAGTCTCGTCATCCCTTTTTCATAGACATCCATGCCTGATTAACTCAATTTCAAACCATTTGTTTGAATTGTGAGGAAGTTCTTACTGAGAACCTGTTCTTAACCTAACACAAAAAGAGAGTGGCAGAAACTCCCCATGCAGAAACTGAAGTTATCAGCTAAACTGTGTGATTTTTCTCAAACATATTCGCTAAACCATCTGTCCTTAATGTTAAAAGCTCAATGAACTTCAGCACATACACTGATCCATCCAGAACCAGTGGACTTTTTCTGTGGAAAAATTATGGATATCACTTGTGAACATACTGGTACTCTGCATATGTTTATTCTGTTTATATTATCAATGGCAACCTAAAGTCCATCTTTTATAAATGATAAAACAAATATGCAATCCTGTTTTATTGATGCAATAGCAATCTTCTGACTTGTACTTTTTTCTTTTGTAATTATTCAAAAGGTGACACAGATGGAGTTATCGAAATTCTCACTGTTCTCTAAATTGAGTCAAAAGACAAATTCCATCATAACATGAATATTTGTACCAGTACTCATATGAAATGTTTTAAAGAAAACAAGAGGCCAGTGGCAACCCTGGTGTGTTTTGGAAAAGGCAGCCTGATGCAATTCTGCCCCATTAAATTTAATTTATTTTGACTTTTGGCAAGCCTACCAAGAAACTGAGGGGCAAAGAAGCAGTAAGTAATAACAGTGAGAACTGGGAAGCCAAAGACCATGTGGGTGACAGCCTACAAGGCCCCAGACTTTTGTTTTTCCTGGCAAACATTTGGAATGAATTCTCAAGGACAAAGTATTTTTATGTGTATGTGTTTAGTTTTTGTTTTGTATTTTTTTTCCTAATATGTAGTGGAAAAACTGTCTTCATGTGTCAACTTAATTCTTCTTTTCCACCTTCATGTAGCTCTTGTTTGTGTACTAATATTACTGATTGTTTCTTGTTTCAGCTATTTGTACAAGAATGAAATCCAGTCAATTGACAGGCAAGCATTTAAAGGACTTGCCTCTCTAGAACAACTGTAAGTGCCTTTTCTCTTCTGTGCTGTCATCTCCATGGTTCCCCTGCAGAGGAAAAGTGCACGTTCTGATCCATACATCCTGCCTGCATGCTTTGCATGTCTGCCTTCAATGGGTTGTTAGTCAGAGAGCCCCGTAATCACCTGCATGTGGACATGTGGAAAAACAAAATTGATCTCTGTGTCAAATTCCTCATTTCTGTGTTTGTCTTTTTTTTTTTTTTTTTTTTTTTTTTTTGGGGATTTGCATTCCCTGTGTCCCTATACATTATGAAATAGCTTTGACAAAGAAAGAGCACAATTGTGGAAAATGTTGAAAACTAATGTGTATTGCTTAGAGAAAGATTTTCATTTCATTTCTGTAGATTTTTTAACATTGCAATTCCTTTGACTACAGCAGTTACTTTGTTTTTTACTGTAACTAAAGCTGAATTGGTCTACTGAAGTTTATCTCAGTATTGTTGTATTTTATAAACAATTAGAGATTTTAAAATTAAGACCTTACTATTATTGATACATGTTAATGATTGCCATATACAGATGTTTAGAAAGTAAGAAAGTTCATTGTTTGTAATGCAGTTGTTTCAGTAATCTTTGTCTTCTAGCTTGATTAGTCTTACACTTTTTCCTCTATAATGACTGAAGATAAATCTCTGCTGAAAATGAAAATGCAGGCAGTAGCATTACAAGAACTGACTGTATTGGTTCTGTTAGGTTTAACTATGTTTTGTTTTATAAACAGAAAGCATTAGTATGCATGATGGTAATGTTTAGAAAAACAGAAGGAGACAGAAATGCATCGCTATTTCAGAATCCGACTGCCAAATAACAATTCTAAACTGACGAGTCTTGTAGCACGTGAATTTTGGGGGCTGAAAATCTCTTCTACTATGATATGTACCAGTTTCCTTCGTAGTATAAACCTCTAACAGACGTTAGTGGACATAGTGTGTAAAATAATACTTCAGATGGTGTACAAATCATGGAAGCTCATTTTAGAAGGCAGTTGATGCCTTTTGAAGGAAGAGCATCTGCACAAAACAAAAGTGATGATTATAAAACATATATAAATGTCATTTGTTCCCTTAACGCCTTTCTCTTCCTCTTCCTCCTGCTCTAGAAATGATTACTACAGCATATTGACAGCAACTGGTAGGGCTTAGTTGCATGCTAATAGCAATTCTTGTTTTCTGTGTAGAATTTTAAACACTGAGGTATATTTATTGAATCACTTCAATGTTACTCTACATAAAATCAAATTTTAAACAAAGTTAGAGTCTCGTAAATAGGTCCTGGCTGTACAAGATCTGCTTTATCACATTATCTTTGGAAAGATACTGTGTTCACAAGACCAAACAACACCTTCCCAATTTCTCCAGCTTCACCTTGGGACTGTGTCAGTTCTTCAGTATGACATTTCCAAGTTGCAGGCTACTGTGACCTGCACAAAAAATGTCAAAAGACATTTTGCAACCTGCATGCACTGGCTCAGCCAAATGTTCTTTTCCTTTCTTGCTCAGGTTCTCAGAGGAGAGGTTGTGGCTCCACACCTCAGGAGAACACACTTGTTTCACAGTAATTTCCTGTGCTCCAATGAAACAGAATGAAACTGACCGTTGATTTTTTTTAATTAATATAATTATACTTTTTTTTTCATTCTTCAGTAGTAATACTGGAGAGAAACTGTATGTACAGTTTGATTTAAGAGGACTGTTGCATGTATAAGGGAAGAAAAAGAAAAGCAGCCGCAAATACTGCTGCTGGCAGTATCCCACTAAACCTCCACGACAGAATTCTTTGCTGCTGATGTAGTAGAAATATCTTTTTCCTTGGAAATTTCTGCCAGGACAATAAGATCTTTGAATCAGACCTTGAAATTCACTTGTGGTAGAATAAATTTTGAGAACACTTGGCATTTTTTTGGGTGCTTGAACACACTGAGAACTTGAGCCATGCATATTTTGTTGCCTAACTCTTCAGCCATTGCAGAGTGTGGAGGGAGAAAGACATTTGTTTAAAAGTGATTACTTAAGACCAGTTTAGACCCTTCTCAACCTGCAGGATGTATGTTTGGGTCTGAAAAATATGACATAAACTTGCAGGAAATCTGTATTTTTTGGAGCAGCAGAATGAAGTGCCGAGGTGAGACTCCTCAAATGGGGGCGGACCCCCTGCCCTGTCCCCGTCGGGCAGAGGGAGGGGATCTGGGAGCTGAGGAGGAATGGAAACAGGTCCCTGCTCGACATCGCAGGCGATGCCCTCCCCTTCCGGCCCCACCTTCCCAGGTGCCCTTACGCAACAGGTTTGAGGCCCTAGAGATTGAGAGGCCGGTGTGTGAGGAAGAGGTAGCAAATGTTCCCAGGAGGATGCCTGGGGCGAGGAGGTCAACTCCGCGCCTCAGGACTGCCTCCACCAAGAAAGACAGGAGGGTTATTGTTGTTGGTGACTCGATTCTTAGGGGAACAGAGGGCCCTATTTGTCGGCCTGACCCTTCCCGTAGGGAAGTCTGCTGTCTCCCTGGGGCCAGGGTCAGGGACGTTGTCAGGAAGCTTCCTAACCTGGTACGCCCCTCTGACTATTACCCCCTTTTGATAGTCCAGGCGGGCAGTGATAACATCGAAGAGAGAAGCCTCAAGGCTATCAAAAGGGACTTTAGGGGACTGGGTCGGTTAGTGAATGGAGCAGGAGTGCAGGTGGTGTTTTCGTCCATCCCTACGGTGGCAGGGAGGGGTTCAGAGAGGACACGGAAAGCCCACCTGTTAAACACGTGGCTCCGGGACTGGTGCCAACGCAGAAATCTTGGGTTTTTTGATCATGGGGCACTTTACTCAGCACCTGGCCTGATGGCCGCAGACGGGTCCCTATCTTTTAGGGGAAAAAGGATCCTGGGCCAGGAGCTGGCAGGGCTCATTGAGAGGGCTTTAAACTAGGTAGGAAGGGGGATGGGGCTGAGGCTAGGATTGTTGGGGCTGTGCTAGGGGGAACAATGGCAAGGCCGGAGGATAAGGCAATGGCCCAGCTGAAGTGCATCTACACCAATGCACGCAGCATGGGTAACAAACAGGAGGAGCTGGAAGCCATCGTGCGGCAGGCAGGCTACGACTTGGTTGCCATCACGGAGACGTGGTGGGACCAGTCTCATGACTGGAGTGCTGCAATGTCTGGCTATAAGCTCTATAGAAGGGACAGGCAGCACAGAAGGGGTGGTGGTGTGGCTCTCTATATTAGAGAGTCTTTCGAGGTTGTAGAACTCGAGGCTGGGAATGACAAGGTCGAGTCCCTTTGGGTTAGGATCGGCAGGGACAACAAGGCTAGTGTCCTGGTCGGGGTCTGCTATAGACCGCCGAACCAGGATGAGGAGACGGATGAGGAATTCTACAGGCAGCTGACAGAGGTTGCAAAATCATCAGCTCTTGTACTCGTGGGAGACTTCAACTTCCCTGACATATCCTGGAAGCACAACACAGCCCTGAGAAAGCAGTCTAGGAGGTTTCTGGAGAGCGTGGAAGATAGCTTCCTGACGCAGCTGGTTAGTGAACCTACCAGGGGTGGTGCCCCGCTAGACCTTCTCTTCACAAACAGAGAAGGACTGGTGGAGGACGTGATCGTCGGGAGCTGTCTTGGGCAGAGTGACCACGCAATGGTGGAGTTCACTATTCTTGGCGAGGCCAGGAAGGGGACCAGTAAAACCGCTGTATTGGACTTTCAGAGGGCTGACTTTGAGCTGCTCAGGACACTGGTTGGTGGAGTCCCTTGGGAGGCGGTTCTGAAGGGCAGAGGAGTCCAGGAAGGCTGGGCGCTCTTCAAGAGGGAAATCTTAATGGCGCAGGAACGGTCTGTCCCCACGTGCCCAAAGACGAGCTGGCGGGGAAGAAGACCGGCCTGGCTCAACAGAGAATTGTGGCTTGATCTTAGGAGGAAAAAGAGGGTTTATAAGCTTTGGAAAAGTGGGCAGGCCACTAAGGAGGACTTTAAAGAAGTAGCGAGGCTGTGCAGGGACAAAATTAGGAAGGCCAAAGCTCATCTGGAGCTCAATCTGGCTACTGCCGTTAAAGATAACAAAAAACGTTTCTATAAATACATCAACACAAAAAGGAGGACTAAGGAGAATCTCCATCCTTTACTGGATGCGGGGGGAAACTTAGTTACAAGAGATGAGGAAAAGGCGGAGGTGCTCAATGCCTTCTTTGCCTCAGTCTTTAGCGGCAATACCGGATGTTCTCTGGATACTCAGTACCCTGAGCTGGTGGAAGGGGATGGGGAGCAGGATGTGGCCCTCATTATCCATGAAGAACTGGTTGGTGACCTGCTACGGCACTTAGATGTGCACAAGTCGATGGGGCCGGATGGGATCCACCCAAGGGTACTGAGAGAACTGGCAGAGGAGCTGGCCAAGCCACTATCCATCATTTATCAGCAGTCCTGGCTATCGGGGGAGGTCCCAATCGACTGGCGGCTAGCAAACGTGACGCCCATCTACAAGAAGGGCCGGAGGGCAGACCCGGGAAACTACAGGCCTGTCAGTTTGACCTCAGTGCCAGGAAAGCTCGTGGAGCAGATCCTCCTGAGAGTCATCATGCAGCACTTGCAGGGGAAGCAGGCGATCAGGCCCAGTCAGCATGGCTTTATGAAAGGCAGGTCATGCCTGACGAACCTGATCTCCTTCTATGACAAAGTGACGCGCTGGGTGGACGAGGGAAAGGCTGTGGATGTGGTCTACCTTGACTTCAGCAAGGCTTTTGACACCGTCTCCCACAGCATTCTCCTCAAGAAACTGGCTGCTCTTGGCTTGGACTGGCGCACGCTTCGTTGGGTTAGAAACTGGCTGGATAGCCGGGCCCAAAGAGTCGTGGTGAATGGAGTCAAGTCCAGTTGGAGGCCAGTCACTAGTGGCATTCCCCAGGGCTCGGTGCTGGGGCCAGTCCTCTTTAATATCTTCATCGATGATCTGGACGAGGGCATCGAGTGCACCCTCAGTAAGTTTGCAGATGACACCAAGTTAGGTGCGTGTGTCGATCTGCTTGAGGGTAGGAAAGCTCTGCAGGAGGATCTGGATAGGCTGCACCGATGGGCTGAGGTCAACTGCATGAAGTTCAACAAGGCCAAGTGCCGGGTCCTGCACCTGGGGCGCAATAACCCCAAGCAGAGCTACAGGCTGGGAGAGGAATGGTTGGAAAGCTGCCTGGCAGAGAAGGACCTGGGAGTGATGGTGGATAGTCGGCTGAATATGAGCCAGCAGTGCGCTCAGGTGGCCAAGAAGGCCAACAGCATCCTGGCTTGTATCAGGAACAGTGTGACCAGCAGGGCTAGGGAGGTGATCGTCCCCCTGTACTCAGCTCTGGTGAGGCCGCACCTCGAGTACTGTGTTCAGTTTTGGGCCCCTCACTACAAGAAGGACATCGAGGTGCTTGAGCGGGTGCAGAGAAGGGCGACGAAGCTGGTGAGGGGCCTGGAGAACAAGTCCTACGAGGAGCGGCTGAGGGAGCTGGGCTTGTTCAGCCCGGAGAAGAGGAGGCTCAGGGGCGACCTTATCGCTCTCTATAGGTACCTCAAGGGAGGCTGTAGCGAGGTGGGGGTTGGCCTGTTCTCCCACGTGCCTGGTGACAGGACGAGGGGGAATGGGCTTAAGTTGAGCCAGGGAAGTTTTAGGTTAGATGTAAGGAAGAACTTCTTCACTGAAAGGGTTGTGAGGCACTGGAACAGGCTGCCCAGGGAAGTGGTGGAGTCACCATCCCTGGAAGTCTTCAAAAGACGTTTAGATGTAGAGCTTAGGGAAATGGTTTAGTGGGGACTGTTAGCGTTAGGTCAGAGGTTGGACTCGATGATCTTGAGGTCTCTTCCAACCTAGAAAATTCTGTGATTCTGTGATTCTGTGTGATTCTGTGAAGTCAGCCAGGGTGCCTGAAAGGAAACCAAAGCTGCCTCTCTATGCCTACATCACTAGTGCATAGACCTCTAGTCATAGACCACTGATTCCCACCTGAAACGTCACAAATACCTGCCTTGGGAGGTTACGAGTTTTTGGTATTGGATTGTAAATTTGAGCTCTAAGTTCAGTCTGTTCCCAAATGCATGTACTTGTTAGTTGGCTTTCCTGCTATACTTTCAATATCTCATTTAAGACATTTTCATGATACAACATGCTTTCTTTGCAGTCCTCAGCTAGTGGGAGTCCCAGATATTCACAGAATAATTTAAATGTTTATTCTTAGTGGAATATTAATTTCTCATTTTCTTTTAACTTTCACAGTAACATACTATTTTTGTTCTTTGTAAGATATTGCTAGAATTATGCTGCAGATTGTATTCATATATACATGTCTTTGGGGAAATTAACATATAAAATTGTTATCTTACATGCCGTGATGCAGCTTCTTCTATTTATTTTATGTATTTCCCTCAATTCAATTTTCAGTTGGTGTCAAAAGCTGCTATGGTTTTTTAAAAGTTTTATATTACAACGAGTTCCTGCTTGTTGCATAAACGTGAGGTTTTATGTAGATTTAACACAGTGGAGCTTGATTAATGTCTTGATGTACTGCTAAAATGCTTATGGTAGGGAAAACGAGATAAATAAAGTAAAATAAAATAATTTGAGAGAGGGTTATGTGAAGTACAGTAACTATTATTCTACAATAAGATTAGCTGGGGTCATGCATTGTAAATGGCTGGATTCTTGCCTTATTTTGAATGTCTTTAAGTAACAGATTCAATAATCTCCTTAAGCATTCTGTTTGAGTACTTTATACCATTATTGTAATGTCTAATCTGAATCTCTGTCCTTGTGGTTTAAGCTGTTAATTCTTGTCATATGCCTGAGAGGGGCAAGAAAATCTGTTTGTTCATTCTCTTTCAAATAATCAAAATGGCAAACAAGCTGTTTATTTAGAACATAATTGATATGTTACTGATGAGTTTTAAGTACTTTCCAAAGAAGTGGCTATACTATTGGAAATGAACAGTTGGCATATATGGTAAAAGTAATCCTCTACAATAATATTACGAAGGAAGATAGGATCTGAAATTTACTCCTATGGAAGAAGAGAAATGCCACCAATATTGAATTTAAAATACAGTTCATCCTCCAAGGTTAATGATAACAAAGAAAAAAAAAATCTGTGCTGTGCTTATTTGATCAAATCTTTATTTTCCTCTAGGTGTTTCTTTTTTTTTTTTTTCTTTAAATATTTCCTTTCCTTCTGTTTCCTACTTGATAACAAATTCAGAATAAAAAAAAAAAAAAAAAAAGGAAAACACAAAAATCTTTAAAAACTAGTCTTGCATGCTTTTTCTTTTAATTTGCAGTATGAAAGCATTTTAATACCAAATTCATTCCATCATACTGCTTTTTTTTCAAGTGCTTGTTACACTTTGAATATAAAAGATGTCTATAAAGACATGACAATGTGAGATTATTTCTTGAATATGATTACATTCTGGATGAATTTCCAGTCCCAAGAAATTCTTATATTAATTAAAAAATAAAATCCATTAAAAAAAAAAAAAAAAAAAAGCATTACTGTGGTTCATACAAAAAAAAGAATGTAAGTAAACTAAATGATAAAATGTGAGTTAAGAGTAGATCATGCAGCCAGGAATTTTTTTTTCTTTTTTATTGTACTTATAATGTGTGACCTATAATACAGTCTAGTTTCTGCCACTATTTTTTTGCAGTTACATTTGTTGTCTACATACTTAACACCTCATTCTGTTCATAAATAGCCTGAGACCTCAAAAAAGGCTGAGACCTTTAAAAGCTTGCAAAGCCCTGCTTAAGTAGGCATATAAGCAGTTCAGAGCATTCCCTAGCTGAGCTTCATTATTTGATTTTTGTGCTACTGCAGTCAGCATGGTTTCTGATGAGGTAAAGTTGACGGTTACAATGTGTTCCAGTGCCTTGATCACTGCAATTGTATCTGTGATGATCTGAGGGTATAAACAAGGCAAGGTTTGTAACAGAGGTATTGTTTTAATTAAACTGATTAATTTGGTTGGAAAAAATAAATGAGTTTTTGTGCACAAAAGCTATCCTTTACATCTTTAATTATTGTTGACTGGAATACTGAACAGCAGTTAGGAGGTGTTGCTTTGGGTTTAATTAAATATGTGTCACTTAAACAGTCTGAGAGAGGTGCCCTCTCTTTTTCTGTCTTTGCTAATATCACTTCTGATTTGTAGACCTGGGGAAGGTACTGGGTGCTTCAGTGTGCCTGTTTTCCCCACCTTTATTAGTTAGTTCTAGTTAGAGGTATTGCTCATGCATACAAATCTTGCTTTGTTAGTGCCAAAGAAATACAAGAGATACTTGAATGATAAAAATGCAAAGACAATTAACTATGTTAAAACAGGGGGAAAAAAAAAGAAAAAAAAAAAAAACACAAAAAAACAAACGAACAAAACAAACAAACAAACAAACAAACAAAAAAACCACCCTGCTCTCTGTACAGGAAAAAAATGGTGCCTGGAATATTTTTTTTATTTTTATTTTTTTTTTATCCAAAAGCAAAGCTGCTTTAGAAGAAGCCACAACTCCTGCTTCTGTCTAGCTGTGAGCTGCTGGTGCGGTGGAGGTGGGAGAGCAGTGCCTTGAGGCTTAGGCACCGTCCCTGTCCCATCAGCCTTTCTGCAGGACTGGAACTAGCCAGGGTCACTCTTCTCTCCGCTCTTGACTTGAATGAAGTTTGCAGGAGATCGCTGCCTTTGAGATGTCTGTCTTTTTAATTTAGATGAAGCTGGCCAGTATTTTCAAAACGGAGCTGAAGACTGGCAGGCACAGCATGATTACACATTTCTTGTTTCTTTATGCAAACAGGATCAAAATCTGTTGATGATCCGTGGCCACACGTTGCACTGGCAGTAAGCAGGCTTGACACTCCGATGTGTCTGATCACATCCGTGCCGCTTTATTGGCTTTTTTATTTTATTTTTCCTGCCATCCCCATTCACTGCTGCCTGGCATCGCTCACTGGCTTGTGCTCTGGCCGTGCTGCTGGCAGGGAGCTGGGAGGCTGCCAGGCACGTGCCTGGCGTCAGCACGCCACGCGTCTTCCAGCCTGTGCCGGAACGAGAGCATCCACGGCCATCTCCTCTGGGCCTTGCACTGTGCAGCCGTGCAGCTTAGGTCAGGGAGCAGAGCAGTACAAGGGAGCTCCCATGGCCGCCGCCTTCCTACTTTTTGTGCAGTGGGATTGTTTATTTATTTATTTTTCAGAAGATTGGGTGGTCTGAGATTTTCTCTCTGTTTTGAAGTGATGGGCTTTATCATTCTTTAGCCAATGGTGATTGCTACGTATACAATCTCTCCAGATGTTCCAAGTTTGTCAGAGGTAGCAGTCAGACAGGAAACTTTTAGAGGATACATTTGGTTATAATAAGGATCCGAAGTCTATAAATCATTCTCACAATTCCATCAATTCATTTTTGTTCTCTCCTCTGCAAAGCTGTGGGGTATCTACACAGCTCAGTCCTCACAGCCAGGACTGGTATGAGCCTGCCTTTGAAGTCCTTTTTGCCATACCAGTTGCAGGTTAATAATCTGGTTGATTACCCCATTCCATTAAACTCTTTCCATGTTATCGGATTAATAGCTGTATGTATAGATTGCTGTATAATATTAAGAGCTTGCATGAGCATCAACAGAGCATCAACCAGAGCACAGCTGTGGTGGTTAATTGTACACTAGTTGCTAGGAACCCTTTCTCTAGGACTGATTCAGGTTTTATGCTATGATTTATTTTTTTTTTTTTTTGTCTTTTGAGCTGTTGAGAGACCTAGTAGCTTTAAATGCTTTAAATTCATAGCATTCTCACCATCTTGAAATTTTCAATGTATTCTTTATTATTGAAATTTATACATTATCCTACTGGAAACTGTAAATATCTTTAAAAAGAATATGCAACATTTCCCTATTAAAATACTATTTTCTTCATATATGCAAGGATGCATAGTCATGCATACCAGACTTTGCAAAAGAGTGCTCAAAGTAGTATCTCCAAAATCTCCAAAGTAAAAGTCATCAGACAGTTTTTTTGCAAGTATATGTGCACACACACACATGATATATAGCAGTGTTTAAACTTTCTTGCTAGTGTCTTCCTGTATTTTTCATTTTCTAGTACAGAGTTCAGGTGATATCAAAAGAAGGTTAGGCCACTGCATCATGGTCATCATTTAGATGTGTAAAACATGTAAACAGTAGCAAAATGCTTTATAATATTTTGCCTTTGTTAAGGAAACTGTTTCAGCATTTTTCTTCTTATTTGACATATTTTCAGGTATCTGCACTTTAATCAAATAGAAACGTTGGAACCTGAGTCCTTTACCCATCTTCCAAAACTTGAAAGGCTGTAAGTTTGTTTACCTTGGGGTAAGATGCAGAAGAGTCACCTTGCTTCTTTGAATAAAATCAAATGTTAAAAATCAGAAAATAATGTTCTTATCATCCTGTAAATTATTTCTAGGCTAAAAATTTTATTTTAATTGTTAAGTAACTTTTTTCCAATAAAATCTTTTCAGGCTTACCTTAGCAGAATGACTTTTTTTTTTTTTTTTTTGAGTTGCTCATTTGAATGCTTTTGAACTCCATATTAGTTTTTTAGTTGTTTTATCATTCTATGGCTTCTTTTCTCCCATATGGGATCAACAAATATACCTTAGAAATTAGGTAAAAATTAGCAATCAGTGAATTGCTGGAAAACGTTTTAAAAAAAATTCTAAAATTATTTTCCATTAATTAACTTTAAGAATAATATAAATAAAATGTGTACATGTCAAAATCTGAATTATTACATGCATATTTCTTTGTTTTTTTTTGACAGATTTTTGCATAACAACAGAATAGCTCATTTGATTCCTGGAACATTTAGTCACTTAGAATCTATGAAGAGACTGTAAGTAAATTGAACTATTATCAAACTAAAGAAAGTTTGAATAATCTAATTATAGCGTATCTCATCTTGCAAAGTTTATCTTTTTTGACAAGGTTTTTTGTTATGGAAGTATTTTAAATATTAAATCATTTTTCCTAAACGGTGCTGCAGTTGTTTACTTACATAGAGTGAGACCATTGCTTCATATCCTGCCATCTCTAGTGACTAATTCCTTTTGTTTGTTTACTGTCTTCAAATTATGTGTAGACGTATGGTCTTGTTCACTATCAGAACTTTGTTATGTAGACTAAATAATATACAAAACAGCTCCTTCCTTTTTACCCTCTTGTCTATGTCTTACTAGGTTATCCTTACATGATGTATCTGATTATTTGGATATTTTCTTTTGATTGCTTTTCTAATATATTATTAAATATAATATAATCTTTATGTTTATATATTTATACAGTACAAATATATATTATATATATATAATATTACATATATTATATATTTATAAATATATTATAAATACATATATATATGTATATTATAATATATATTATATATTTATAATATAGTGAAAATATATTAGTCAATATATTAGTCAAAATAATCAAAAAGGTAACTACCCCCAAATATACACTAAAGTCACTTTGTCATGCAATTTTTATTCCAGTGTTTACATATTTAATGGTACATATATTTAATGGTACAGATTACCATACTTGTGTTTTTTGTTTTTTTGTTTTTTTTTTTCCTACAGGGCCTTCCACTAGAAAGCACAATGTCCCACATAGTAACTAGAAAAAGTCAACAGAATTTATGGATCTTGTTATAGGCTCCTGTTGCAGGAGGTTACTAACTGAACTCAATGAGCAACTTATTAAGCTTAGCACTTAAATAAAACTGTGGGTCTTTGTCTCAGTTACATTACCAACAAAATGGAAAGTTGTAAAAAAGTCAAGTTAACTGATCCTTTTGCATGAATAAGTATTAAGCAGGAAAAAAATGGGGGGAGAATTGTATATGCTGCTTATTTTAGGAAGGTTTGTACAACATCTGAATAAGTTCAGTTTTTTTCACTGAATGTGGAGTTAGAAAAGAAGTCTTGTTCATATGCTTGCTAGGTTGAACACAGTTCTACCCGTGCAGTAAAAATTATATGCACTTTTGTAATAAAGACTGCCAGAATGCATACAAGCAAGTGACCACCAACTGCATTCAAGATTGCCTTCTGTCTGTAAATAGCCCAAGCTTGCTAATAAGATCGGTGGCCACTTCTTGTTTTATGCAGGCGTTTGGATTCAAACGCTCTTCACTGCGACTGTGAAATCCTGTGGCTAGCGGAGCTGCTGAAGACGTATGCGGAGTCAGGAAATGCCCAGGCAGCCGCTACCTGCGAGTATCCACGAAGGATCCAGGGACGATCAGTGGCCACGATAACACCAGAGGAACTTAATTGTGGTGGGTTTGCCACTTCGTGCTGACTTCTTTAATGTGTTAAACACACCCAGGCTTAGAATTTGTTCTTCTGTTCTCTTTGGTAACACTGACTACTTCTGGTTAATATTGAGTATTTCCAGAACTCTCTCTGTGTTCCTTCCCGGTCTTTTGTCTTCTTCCTACAGAATTGGTAATTTTTATCCCTGAGCCTATATTTAATGAAACAAGTATAATGAAACATGTGTTTGGAGTTTGTCATTAAGAAACTAAATGTGACTATCCAGAAGAAGTTTATTTTTCCTTTTTATATTTCAGATTTGATTGTCAACTAGGGTCTTTGGTATTATGTTAAAGTTGTCGGTGTCCCATATTCACTTTTACATAAAGGAGAAGAAGGAATGAAAACAAATATAATTGCTTCTAATTTCAGAGAATTTATTGTTAAAACTCTTGCTGACTTTGTTAGGTTAGGTCACTGGATTTCTTTTACAATCATCTGTATTTATTGGGTTATATGCCCTATATGGGCACTGAAATCCTCTGTCACTGCAGGATTAATGGACACCCCAGGGCTCAGGCCTCAGCACCTCTCCTTTTCTGAATCCATAAAGCAGGTTTTCCACCGTGCAATGGGTGTTTGCCTCAGAAGATATAAAATAACTAATAGACCTTTTATTTATATGTTGGGTATAATTCTGATCAGGGGAATTATAATCATAAGTGTCTACAGTGTTCTTGGAAAAGATAGTAAAAGGGGATTTGGTGCGAGAATAATTCACATGGCATCCTCCCAACTCTCTGCACATCTAAGCAGCCTGAATATGGAAACTGCAGGAAGCAAGCTGGACGAATTATTCTGTAGGAGGTAGGTTAGGCTCTGATACTAATCTAGAGGAAGTTATTTTAAATGGCACTTGTGCTTGCTGCTTTAAAGTTTGTTCCTCATAAGCAAATTGAGCCTTTGTTCAAATAAATAAAACAGCTACTTTAGAACCTGATACAAATTTGCACAATCTATTTCCAGTCTGCTAAAAGTTCCTAGGAAACAATGGAGGTCAGAAAGGCAGCCGTCACTTTTACATGAAGAAAACTCTGTTTAATCCTGATTAAGCTTATAAATATTTTAATTTAAAACATTTGTGGAAAATATTTTTCTACAAGGTATATAGAAAAAAATATTTATTTACCATTCTTTAGTAGTGTTGAAACAAGTAAGGATTCCTTATACATTTTATTTTTGATACAGAGAGGCCAAGAATTACATCAGAGCCTCAGGATGTGGACGTTACCTCAGGGAATACAGTGTACTTCACTTGCAGAGCTGAAGGCAATCCTAAACCAGAAATTATCTGGCTTCGAAACAAGTAAGTTTAAAAGAGGAATAGAGAAACTTGATGTAAGTATGTTTGTCTGTGTGTGTGTACATTTCTGGATGCATGGCCATACACATTACATGCTAACATATGGAATAGTAACAGCAGAAACATATTATAATAAAAAGAAGTATATGGAGTAATAATGGCCCAGATCTGTTTTATTAGTAATTCTAAACTCTTAAGAACTGATGATTTTAGAAAGTCCTAATTTATGACTACATATATATAATACTATTGGTAAGTTTTTCAACTGTAGTTATAAATACAAAGTTGCTCACAACTGTAAAACTGTAAATCACTTACATGTAAGTACCAGAGAATCCAACAAGGAGATGTCACACATGTGGTTTGTGGGCTTAGCTGGTGTTTGCATATGCTGCCTAGGTCTGTTTATATTACATTTTGAGGCAGAGCGATAGCTGCTTTTTTAAAGGGCTCCAGCTGGAGAAGAGTTAGATTTCAGAGGCTTCCTTGAACCCCACCTCCAAAGCAGTAAACTTTCATCTGAGCTGTAGCTCATCCTACAAAAGGGGATATCAGTCCCAAGGCAGGCAAGTGCCTATGTCACAGGATTATTTGGGGTAATTCTGGTTAGAGGGAACCTCAGCAGATTTCTACTGCAGCCTTCTGCTCAAGGCAAGGACAGCTACAAGAACACCCCAGGTTGCTCAGGGCTATATCATTTGGGTCTTAAAAACCACCAAGGCTGGAGATGGCACAAGTTCATTGGGCAACCTGCTCAAATGCTTCTCCTTGTTTAGGAGGGTAGGGTCTATAAAGGATGTGTGTCCCTTGGGAGCCAATGAGCCACCCTGGCTGCTTGAGCAAGCAGATCCCAGCTTGCTCCAGCAGAGCCACGCACATCATAGCTGAACTAGCCACACAGCAGCACATCATCTCCCCAAAACTGACCTGAATTTACAGCGGGCACATTATTTGTGAGTTTACCACCAGCTTAATCAGACTTTGGCTGAGTAATTCTCTTACACAAATGAAGAACTTGATCTGGAAAACAAATTCTTTAACGTTATATATTAATAAGGGAACCATTTTAGTTTGTTAGTTGTTGATAGAATGGAACAACATAGAGTCCTGTTTCTGTAGCTTTAGGCCGATTTCAGTAAGATCCCTGCGTGAGGCAAGGGTAGAGCATTTATGGAGTATGCAAAGAACAGAGCCTTAAACTTGGATGGTGTAATTATTTCATTAAAATTTTCTTTGGCTCATGTACTTTTTATAATAAACAAAGAAAACTTATTCGGAATACACATATGAAAGAGTTTTAAGAGGAAATTTGAGCTTGGGGTGTGGGATTATTGATTCTGGCTTGTTTCCTGGCTGCATGAATGAGAGAAAACTCTTTGCAAGGTAGTTGAATATGGCAAGATCAGTCAAAAGGCATTAACCTATTGAGCAATTGCTGAATGCTGAGTAGATCAGCAATCACACAGAATCACAGAATCATTAAGGTTGGAAAAGACCTCCAAGATCATCTGGTCCAACTATCACCCTATCACTAATAATACCCACTAAATCACATCCCTAATCACGACTTCCAACCTTTCCTTTAACACCACCAGGGACCAGAGACTCCACAACCTCCCTGGGCAACCTGTTCCAATTTCTAGCCACTCTTTCTGAGAAGAAATATCTCCTAATTTCCAACCTGAACCTCCCCTAGCACAACTGGAGGCCATTCCCTCTAGTCCTATCACTAGTTACCTGTGAGAGGAGGCCAACCCCCAGCTCCCCACAACTATTTTCAGGTAGTTGTAGAGAGCAATAAGGTCTCCCCTGAGCCTCCTCTTCCCCAGTCTAAACAAGCCCAATTCCATCAGCCACTCCTCATAGGACTTGTGTTCCAGGCCCTTCACCAGCTTCGTAGCCCTTCTCTGGACACGCTCCAGGGCCTCGATGTCCTTCTTGTACTGAGGAGCCCAAAGCTGAACACAAGTACTCAAGGTGCGGCCTCACCAGAGCTGAGTACAGGGAGATGATCACCTCCCCGGTCCTGTTGGATACACTATTCCTGATACAAGCCAGGATGCCGTTGGCCTTTTTGGCCACCTGGGCACACTGCTGGCTCATGTTCAAGCAAGCATCAACCAACACCCCCAGATCCTTTTCCTCTGCACAGCTTTCCAGCCAGTCTGCCTCAAGCCTGTAGCATTGCATGGGGTAGTTGTGTACAAATTGCAGGACCTGGCTTTTAGCCACATTGGACTTCATCCCATTGGCCTCTGCCCATCAAAAAACTTTTCCCTGACCGGGAATCGAACCCGGGCCGCGGCGGTGAGAGCGCCGAATCCTAACCACTAGACCACCAGGGAGGGATGGGGTGCATAAATAATTGCTCAGCATTTTGTACACAAAGGGTGAGCTCCTCATCCCACTTCTGTGCTTTCCTCATCATGTGAGGGATGAAGTGAGAAACATTTCCTTCAATAAAATGCACTAAATATACTTACATCGTATCACAGAAATGTTGTACCCATGATATAGCACAATGAGCTAATTTTAATTTACATTTCAAGCCAAAGCAAATTACAATCATGTTCGTAAGTGCTCCTTGAAAAATCCAGAGAGACCTTGGCACCAGGAATTTAAGCAACTAACTCCTCTTCTAGTAGAATGTATTTTGAGTATTGAACTTAGTATACTTCCAGTGGAAACATTTGAAATCAATTTACTGGTTAGAACAGCTTGTATTCTTAAAAGAGAATGAGACCAGGTATTTTGTCTTTTTTTTTTTCCCCATAAGCTTTTACTCATAAAAATATTTTGGCTTTTCATTTTGAAGGTGTAATACTTGCATAAGCAAAATCGATTCATTTTTTGTTTGTACTCTTCTTCTCTTTAGGAGAAAACTAAAAGTTCTATTATTTTACATAACACGGTAAAGCTTACTTTTTTCCCATATATTTTGGGTAATATATTTAAGTTTTTATTATTTTACAGTTTTCTGTGCTCATGATTTAAAGGTTTAACTCCAGCAGATTCTTTTCTTCACAGTAATGAGCTCAGTATGAAAGAAGATTCCCGTCTAAACTTGCTAGATGATGGCACCTTAATGATTCAGAATACTCAAGAAACAGACCAGGGCATTTACCAGTGCATGGCAAAAAATGTGGCTGGAGAAGTGAAAACTCAGGAAGTTACTCTTAGATACTTTGGATCACCAGGTAAAAAAAAACAAAGTCTGGATTTTGCATTTCTAAAGAGAATTGTTTTCTTAATAAGATTGCTAAAAATAAGATGTATTGCTTCTTGTATCTTCTTGACATTGACAAATTTTGTTTGTATACTCACCACCAGGCGAACTTAAAATGTCATTTAAATGTATACATGCTGTTGGGAAAAAAATACTTAGTAATTTCTTTCTTTTTGAGCACCCCATAGCACCTTTTAGCCAGATTGTTTTCTGGGTCTCAGTGTCTACGTCTCTAAACATCAGTAAATGAGGATATGATTAATAATTGTTTTAAACGGGGGGCGGGGGTAAGGAAAAAAGATTAGGATTAAAGCAAGCAGAGTTTGCACCAAGATTAGAGGTACATTGGAACAGAGCTATTATTAAAATAGAAAACCAAAACAACTTGGTTCCCCAAACTATTGCAATATTCAGCCAAATTAGTACTCTCAGCTAAAAGTCATATTTAGGCATTGTTATTTTCTCACAGCCAGGCCAAGTTTTGTGATTCACCCACAAAATACAGAGGTATTAGTTGGAGAGAGTGTTACCTTGGAGTGCAGTGCAACTGGGCACCCTCAGCCACGAATTACATGGACCAAAGGTGACAGAACCCCTTTACCAAGTGACCCTCGCATCACGATAACTCCATCAGGAGGACTTTACATACAAAATGTGAAGCAGGAGGACAGCGGAGAGTATACCTGTTTTGCAACTAACAGCATAGATAATATCCATGCAACTGCATACATCATAGTCCAAGGTGAGTATTACTTGCAGTGACATGCTGTAAAACATATTATGAAGAGTATATTACTTCAAGTATTAATTTTTTTTTTTTGGAATTGCCATAGCCAAACTAAAACCGTAAGGATTTTTTCTTTTAATTACACTATATAACCATAGTAATGTTGCTGTATATTTCACCCAGAGTAAGACAATATTCTGAAAGTTAAATTCCATTGATTATTTACTGAAGTTAACATTTGTGTTTTGAAATGCTTATAGTTTTGTTTGCTGGTATGAATAAAACATGCAATGTTTTAATTTTTTTGCCAGTTTGCTGGTATGAATAAAACATGCAATCTCCAGTTTGTGTACTTTTTTTCTGTAACAAGTAGCAGTCCTAGAGTTTAGGATTTATACCAGGAGTACTAGACTGGAGTTTCGAGTATAGATCCATGGTACCTTTCCCTTGTAGATAGCCAGGTGAATGTGGGCACATTTTCTGAGTTTCATGGAAACAGTCACTCTACCAGCTGAGGCGTTTCTGCGAAGTGAAAGTCAGAGAATTCCTAATGAATTGTGACCACAATAACTTTGGTATTGCATGTCAGTAGTAAGAATATAAGGTGTTTTAAGGACAAAGTATCAAAAAACCTTCTATGCATATATGTGGAGAATATTTCTTTTGCAAACATTTTAGTGCTGGAACTTTTATTTGCAAAACGTTTTGAGCAACTTAAATTAATTTCTGTTTTAAGACATTAAGATCTCTGACAAACAGTTCAGGTTGCAAATGCTTTGTAAATTAGTTCAGTTTTTAAAGCTACACAAAATAACTTGTCCATGTGTTTTGTTCATTTATCATTCACCAGTGGATTATTGTGTTTTGAGAGCTGAACAAATTCCTTCTCACACTGATAATGTCATGATGCAGAAATTGTCCTGCACTCCACTTACTGTTTTCCTTCTGAATAAAGACAAACAAAACAGCTAAGGAGGATTTTGACTATGTTACATTTTCTTCATAATTTAGCTGAGGAATTTTTGAAAGATAGAAAAAGAAGAAAGTATTTTTAATCTAGGGAACACTCCATGTTACAGTCTTTAAGTCTTACTGTGTATCTTATACAGCAATAGATACCAGAGACCTTCACTGACACCAGGGCACAATGTGATTGATGGGGATGTTCCTATTGCATAAGGGATTACCCTAAATCTCAGCTCTACATTAAATAGAATGTAAAAACACCAGCATCCCATTTCCCACCAATATGAGCTTTTCACATCATGCAGGAAATTGTATGCAATTTCATACAGTCATATATTTTTCAGTTCTTTTTTTTTTTTTTTTTTTTTTTTTTACCAGTTTATTTTCTCTTCTGTAGCTCTACCTCAGTTTACTGTCACTCCTCAAGACAAAACAGTGATTGAGGGACAAACTGTTGACTTCCCTTGTGAAGCACAAGGCTATCCCCAGCCCGTTATTGCCTGGACAAAAGGAGGTAAATTTGTTCTGGACGTACTTTTAATCTGCTAGAATAGATTTTGTAATGACACTTGAATTGAAAGGAAATTCATGTATTTGTTCAGACACTTCAGTCCTGAAGGAAATGGGGTTCATCTTTTTCTGCTTTAGCTAGAAAAGGCAAAATATCCAGCAGAAGCTAGTTGTCCAAGTGTTCTTCAGTATTGAGTAAAAAGGAGTCTCTAAAATGTATGTCTCCATCACAATTTCCTGCTAATAAAGGTTTAAGAAATGCAAGCCAAATCACATGTGGCAATACTTATTACTGACAATTTACTACAGAAATCGAGGTGACCATCACTGATGAGATCTAAAATAAGTCTGGATGTGCCCTCTTCAGAAACCAGAACAGTCCATCCTGGCATCAGTACAAATTCTGTGTACTGTGTTTCTGTCACTTAACGGGGATTGACAGGAACACTGGGATTCACTCTGCTGACTGCTGTATCAGGTTGGGGTTGTAAAGGCATTGAGCCCAATGCAGTGGGAAGAAATACTCCAGTGGATGTTGTATGTAAGTAGGTATGCCAGTTGAGTCAAGTGAAGCAGCTCTAGAAGGAAAAGCATCTCCTAAGGAATTCTAAATTATGGTACATAAAGCAGATTTTTAACAAACTCTTGATCATTTTAATGCTGATAATGTCCCTGTTTCTCCCTCTGCCAAGGTTGCTCCAATCAAATGAAATGTCCAGAAAGGAAGAACAGGGTACAGACACTGTTGTGCCTTTCATTTCATTTGTATTGTATTGTATTATACTCCATTTTTTCAGAGCTGTATGTATTTTTCTATTGGTTGTCTAGATGGTCTAGGCAGATGAATTGTGAGTGTCTTTCATACTTAACAATAATATGAAATTAACAGTAATACCTGTTGCCATTCTTCTGGTGCCTTCTTGTTAAGATGCTTTGTCGTGCTCCTTAAATGGAAATACTTCTCTCTGCCACAAATGGAGAAGGGGAAGAGATCAGGATTATGACTGTGTGCATACATATATTTGTGTGTTCGTATTCTGTGAATTCAAGGTTTCACCAGTTCTGTCTTTTTAAGAAACTTTTGTTTCCAATGTTTTATCAAATTTGAATACTTCCAGATTTCCCTTTTTCTGAAACAAAGAGACTTTGTTCTGTACTGCTGTAAAAACCAAAATGCTATTGCTCTGTGTTTCAGGAGGCCAGTTGTCTGTTGACAGAAGACATTTAGTTCTATCTTCTGGTACCCTAAGGATTTCCAGGGTAGCCCTGCATGACCAGGGACAGTATGAATGCCAAGCTGTCAACATTATTGGATCTCAGAGGATTGTTGTATACCTGACTGTGCAGCCTAGAGGTATGTTCTCCATATTTGATTTATTCTTCTCTTTTTCTAAAATGTAAGAATCAGAATTAATCATTTTTGATGGCATAGTATGGCATGTATGTGAATGTGAAGTTAAATTTAGGTTAAATTTATCTTAGTTTAGAAGTAAAAAAGCTTTTGAAGCAGAGCTTAAATAAACCCAGTGCTTGGGTTTTTCTTTAGAACTTTTACTGAATATTACAGTAATTCTAGGTTGCTGGATTTGCACTATAAGGTGTCTTATTAGCTCTTATAAATTGAGCATGTGGGTCAGTGTGCCCAGACAGACTTAGTTCGAAGTCATCTGGAGAATACATAGCCTTGTAATTAAGCTTGGCCTTTTTTGATAAGAGCTTGTTAAAACAGGACTATTATCTTTTGTTATTTAGAAAACTTGTTGTTCAGGGTGTTGCACATATTTCACATTTCTGATCATTATTTCTAAGCATATCTTTTTTTTTTTTTTAAAAAAAGTTTGTGGGTATTTTTTAATAAATAACATATGGATACTTATTAGGATTTGAACAGAGTATCATTTCTTTAGAACAAACTGTATTCTGTGAAACAAGTTCATCTGATCTACTTTTGTTTTTAAAGAATGGAGATTTGCTTTGTGGATGACTGTATTCCTGTGCTTGTGAAAGTATTTTTTCTTGTGAAAATGTTGTCTTTTTTCTGTGTGCATGTTAGACTAACTTCTTATAAGACTCTATGCTGCTAACTAAATAGTGTTATTAACGTAATGTTTTAATGTCCAGAAACAAAACGGTTCATTTTACAACACCAGAATGACTTTCACAATGAAATGCCATTGCTTATACCTAAAATAAGCTAACACAGAAAAAAAACCCTACAATTTCTTTTTTTTTCTTCAAGTAAATTCTAAGTAAGCTACTTCCATAATGAGAATCATATTAATATTTATAATTTAGTTAAGTACTTTGGTGTTAAATTACATTGAAGGAGATTAAACAGTTAATTAAAAGACTTTCTTGGTAGTGACCATATCTAAAACAGTTTTTCAGTAAAAGAGTATTGTAGTTTTCCTAAACTAAGACATCTGTCCAAAAAAAAAAAAAAATCCATTGATTTTTCTTAGTTAAAAATAATAACGGGAGATTGATTTGTCAAAGTACAGATTTTGTTCACCTACATAAAATTGCTGGATAAAATTCAACAAAACAAAACTATTTTTAAAAGTTTTATGGGTTTCCAGTTGTGTTAAACTTCACTGAGCTTAAGTTTAATAAAATTAATTTTGTGCAACTCAGATTGCAAAATCCAGTCATCAAAAGATAGTAGATACAAGATTGAAGGCTACATATATGTTCCTGAAATTGGAGCTCTCCATACATTCATTGCAATGATATTTTTAATTGTGCAACAAGAGAAAACGTTTTCCTTTGGGCTTATAACAAAGGGACTTTTCATCTCAGGAATGTCTAGTCAGTGCTCACTGTGGCTAAATCTGTATTAATGAATACAGATTAAAGGTTCAAGACTGTTTGTCCTCAACAAGACATACCGCACATCCTCCTAGACACTTACATCCCAGTGCAGACAATTTATTTGAAATTGTCTCCACTCCTTAATAACCATGCTTCGTTTGCAAGAGACCATACAAACAATTTAACACCAAGGCCAGATTTGTTTGGTAGCAGGCTGTGTGGCCAAATGCTTCTTGGTAGAACCATAGACCCATTCCTCCTCCCTGCAAAGTGCTGATATGTTCCAGTAGAAATACAGTTGTAAGCATCTTCATAATCTTGTACATGCTTCTCATGAAACTCATCTGAGTGCTGGATCTACATCCATCTGGATTTGAAGGAAATTAGGATTAAAAATGCATTAATTTTCTTCACCATGGAATTAGGTTGTTGTGCACCCTCTGCCCTTAAAATCAAAGGTCAGTTGATGTTTAAGGCCCAGGGCTCATTGGTTTCAGATGCACAGCAGTTTTGTGAAGGTTTAACACCCCAGCAGATCAAGTTGGGGCTCTTAGAGTTGAGTGAGTTCTGGAAAGTTTTGCTTTTAATCATCTGAGAAATCTCTGTTGTTGCTATTTAAAACTTGAAAGTTTAAAATTATGGCAGAAGCTGATGGGGAATTTCCTATTATTCTGGTGATTTTGTTCAAAGGTACCTATTTACAGATTTTTTTTCAGAGCTATTAGTGTACAGAACTTAGTGTTTTTGGCAACTACTAGCCTGTTTTGTTACAAGTTAAGAGCACTTAAAAATCAGTCTGAAGCAGATACTAAAAATAAGCAACATTGTCTTTAAGGTATTGTTATAATCAGGTAAAACTTGCAAGCAGAATAGGATTATAAATGAAGAAATGTTGGATAACTGAAAGAAATAAACAATGATGACCCCTTTTTAGATCATCTTTTGTAGAAGTTGTATTTCATACCTTATCAATGTGTCATTTGTTTTTTTAGTGACTCCTGTATTTGCCAGTGTTCCCAGTGACATGACGGTAGAAGTTGGCACAAATGTGCAGATCCCATGCAGTGCTCAAGGAGAGCCAGAGCCAGTAATTACATGGAATAAGGTAACAGATATTTCTTTGGTTGTTTCATAAAGGCGGTGGCCTCTCCATCTCTTCATAACTAACTGCTTAAGGTGCAAATTAACACAATGATCACTTTGATTCTGAAAACATTACCTTCAGTCTGATCAGCAAATCAGCTGTAATACAGAGTATGTATATAGATACCAAACCTGAATTTTAGATATGTGTGTGTGTGTGTGTATACACAGACATATATATGGTTACGCAAATTTTTGGAAACATTATACAGACCAGAATCAGTAATATAGATATTAATAGTCCTATATATTTCAGTGACAGCTCTTGGTTTGACTTCCGTCAGTGCAACAATTGTTAAATTAAACATTTATAAAGGTAGAATTACTGGTGTATTAAAGGGTTTCTAATATTAATCTTCAGTCTTCTTGATTATCTTCAATTAGTGATCATTAAAATAAATGTACCTTAATGTATCTTAAATGCACAGTATATGAAGAATTGACATGCGTTCTGGAGATCTTTAAAAAGATTGACAAATTTTGAGTAAGATAATGTGTACATATTCTCAAGAGGTGCTATCTTATTTTGGGGGCTTATGTTCTATGTGGTGAAGGCCTAAAACTATTAAAAATACTTTCATTTATAATAATGAGTGCTTTTAAAAGTAAACTATTACACTGTATGATTTAGATCTACATGCAAGTCCTCCTGTCACACATGACAACCGTGTGTTGAATTTTATATAAATTTATATACTTCACTATTGTTTTTTGTTTACTAACTCACTCTTAGAGGAAAAAGAGAACAGAAATTCAGGTTTGGAAACTAGGATTGGATATATCAGAATGAAAAAAACACTGTTCTTTACTGCAGGATGGAGTACAGGTAACTGAGAGTGGAAAATTTCATGTTAGTCCAGAGGGATTTCTTACTATTCGTGATGTTGGAACTGCTGATGAAGGTCGATATGAATGTGTTGCCCGGAATACCATAGGATACTCCTCTGTTAGCATGGTGCTTAGTGTTAACGGTAAGGTATATGAATCAGTTGGAAGTATGAACTAGATTACTTTTAGAATTTGGCTTATTTGTAAGATGCAAAAAGTTCATCAAATGCTAAATTCTTTCTTTTATCCATTTTTTTTTTAACCTTTCCCTTAAACCTCTCTTATTTATTTATTTATTTATTTATTTATTTATTTTTAATTCAGGCAATTATCCACACAGATGTGAGTAAGATTGGAATATGACAGCCAAAATGTCTCTAGGACTTAAGCTTCAAAACAAACAATGTTTTGGGCTCCTGTTAGTCATGCTATTTTCCTCCTGATTTTTATTTTGGACCAGTTCAAATTTTCTTGTTGAATACACAGTCTAATTTTAGGGATAACTTGACTGAAACTCCAATGACATCTTTCAAAGGACTTTTACAGCTATTGGTTAAAAACTGGGCTGCAACCACTATGACAGAGTTCAGGAAAGTTGTAATACTCTTAAGAATTTAAAGGAGAAAATAGAGAGGAAAAAAACTACAACAACAAAAACAGAAAATATGAATTTATAATAATTATTTGAAAGTAATAATGATGAATAATAAATATCAACTATTATACGTAATTGTTTGTAATAAAGCAGTCAAAAAACCTAAGGAAACAGCTTTGTTACATAGACTGATCCCAGTGTTTTCCTGACTCATCATACAAACAGATTTTCCAGTCTTATTTTGATTGAAAATCTTAAGGAAATCATGTGATTTTTTTTTTCTTTCAGTAGAAACTGAAATAACATGATATTTCTGTATCATTGAAAATGACTATTGAGCATGATTTCTTTAACATATTGGATATTGTTTCCCAGTGGTATGTCTAATGTTCTGTATTTTGCTTACTATATTAATGAATAAATATCAGTGATTTTTTTAAATGTACTGATTATCATGAGATATCAATCACCTGGTATCTTGAGTTCTGAGAGAAAAATTGCAGGGCTGGGAATCATTCACTGATGAGTTTTCATCTCCATTTATAGTGTGCGAATGTATGAATGTAGTAAAGTCCATAAAATTTCAGTTCATCTTGGCCATTCTGGAGATGCAAAGAAAGAAAAGGATGGGTAGTTTGATTCATCTGCAATCAATCTGTAACTGTAAATGATGTTTCTTCTAAAAATTAGTGGGATATCAGATACTGCTTCTCTGGTTTTGCCATTAAAAATGAAGCTGTCAGAGAATCAAGGAGACAAATGGGCAGATTATCAGTACTGGGTACTTGCTATCTGGATCGTATTAATAATGATGTAGCCAGGAGCATGTAAAAACTTGCATATCAATATTTCTTTTATAAAAAGTTATTGTTTTATAGATATTTCTAATACATAGGTATATTTTCTTACCATTGAGATGGAAAAAATCAAATGCATATAAGCTGCAGGGCAGTTTTTGCTGGCTACATTTAATTACATTTTAAATATGTTTTTCTTTTGTCATTTTCTTCTGACCTTATCTGCTGATGTTTTGTAAAAGCCTCTAGGTTAAGTTTAGGACAGGGTGTGTGTAGATTATGTTTTTGTTGCTTAAAAACTGTTAGTTTGCTTTTAACAGACAAAGTGCCATTTTTCTTTTCCCCTGAAAAAAAAGCAAGGCCTGAAAGGCTTGCATGTAACTTTAACTTTTAATATTTCTTAGTCTAAAAACTGAGCTACTGGCAGCAAATAGTTCATACAAAAATAAGGGTTTGTATAGTTAACATCTGACCAAGGTTTATGATTCAGCCCACATGCACCATTAATTAGAAAGATAACCCTGTGGGAGACGTATTTAAGGTCAACGCTGAGATTACACATAGTGTAAGCAGCCACAGGGAAGGTAAACAGCCACTGGATTTTTATATGTATAATGTTGAAATGCTAAAAAGGTTCGTGGCATGCAAGCACTCTCTGAAACAATTCAAACAAAGGTAGCAAAGCTGTAAATATTTCTTAAAATTGGTGGTTTATCTCATTATGTGTCTATGTGGCTGTTATGCAAATGAAGCTCTCAAGCAAGAAGGGCAGTTGGTAATTAGCATGGATCGAGGATTATTGCCATTAGGTCAGACCATTTTGGATGCTGAGAGTGTATTCTCAACAGCCTAAGGCAGCTGGCCTCAGAGCAGAGCAAGGGGCACCAAATCCACCTATACAGTGCCAGCGACCGTTTTATTTGATTTTTTTTTTTTTTTTTTTATAGGTGGTAGAGTTTGATTGCCCAGATCTAGTCTCTGAAACTTGTATAGATATAACCTAAGCTGCCAGTAATGAAGGATTAATGAAATCTTGCCTAGAAAAGAGAGAGAAAAGAAAAAAAAAAAAAAAAAAAAAGTCATGAAAAGCGTGTAAACAACAATTTTTTTGTCAGCTGATTTTGTACATCTGCTGATTTTATTTCAGTGTATTTGCTTTGGATGTTTTCCCTACTTTACCCTTCTTCCTGTGTGGGTTTTCCAATCTAAACAAACACTGGAAATTGTTAGCTGTTGCCCCTGGATCTGGTAGTTCTTAGGTTAGGCTGAATGGAAGGTTATTAGTCTTAGATACGCTATACAAACATCCAGCTGCAATAGAGCAGCACATAAAAAAGCAGATGAATAGGCCCATGCTTCAACGTTCCTGTACTATGAGTAGAAGAGCTGTAAATAGAATCATAGAAGCATGTGATTTTTAATGTAGTGTTATAACATTAGATAATTTTTAAATGGAAAACAAAGTAGTGATCAAAATGAAATTTTTATGTGTTGCTTATCAGAGTAAAATCATGACAGGAGCAGTGGTAATTATTGTAGCTGTTTGGGAACATATGCACATCTGTATTCCCCCTTCCCTCCCTTTTTTTTTTCCAATTTAATTTTCAGTGTTTTATATGTTTTCATGAAATCTCTTCCATTTTTTGTGATTTATATATTCTAAAAGGAAAAAATAAGTCTATATAAGTATATAAGTATTATAAGTATTTTATACTATATTATTACTATTACTATATTACTATTATATCTATATAAGTATTTTCCTCTCATAAGACATTCATTTTAACCCCTTAAATTCTTGCATTAATGCTTTAAGAACAGAAGTTTATTTTACACACCTGAAATGATATCGTGTCTACACCCTGTCTTATAGAAGTATCTTTTTGTGTGTGGTAATTTTTGCAATAACACCTTAATTCCTCTTCCTGTAGTCCCTAATGTCAGCCGAAATGGAGATCCTTTTGTACAAACATCAATTGTGGAAGCAATTGCAACTGTTGACAGAGCTATAAATTCAACACGTACACACCTGTTTGACAGGTATCCCCTTCTTTTTTAACTGAGAAGTCAAAATTAATATATATAGTAGGAATAATGAAACATTTAGTAAGCAAGAAGCCATTTTATTATTGAAATGACAATGTTAACACATCTGGTTAGTTCTGGGAATAGTAGTCATTTAGCATGGAAAGATCCCTATTACTTAAACACTAAGTTGCTGAGAACAAATTTTTTATCTGTTGAGATCTCTATTCACTGAAGTAGTTTTTCTGGGGAAACAGTGTGTTATAAAAGTCTAGTAAATGTTTACTTCCATATTCTTTTATTAAACATATATGTTTGTTTTTGTTTGCCTTCCATTTTGAGATGAGTGACCAAGGTATGTTCTAATCATGTTGAACTTTTATAGTATGCAGTGTTATGTTGCAACTCCTGTGTGCACTTACTTGTTTGTTTGTTTTCCAAATTATCTATTAGTCGTCCTCGTTCTCCAAATGATTTGCTCGCCTTATTTCGATACCCAAGGGATCCATACACGGTTGAGCAAGCAAGAGCTGGGGAAATATTTGAAAGGACATTACAGCTTATTCAAGATCATGTACAGGATGGTCTAATGGTTGACCTGAATGGAACAAGTCAGTATTCTTTCCTTATTTTTCAGTGATGAAGTTTCTTAAGTCATCTTCAAAAGAGATTTTTCAGAATCTGGGTCCCAATTGCAGAACCCTTACGTTGAAATCAGTGGAGTATGATTTCACAAAACAAGGAGAAATATGTTTATGTTATTCAGTCTTTGTTTTGCACACTGCTACATTATGGTCAAGCTTGATTTGATTGAGCTCTCCTAGTAGAGTGCTTCTACTTTTCATCACATTGACATATTAGGGAAAAAGTCGTGTTCAGATTCTTCTTCTGATCATATTTGGTATAATGGATTTGTCTAATGTATCCTGTGTGTTAATTCATTAGGATCATTATTTCATTGCAAACCTCTGTTATGTATTAAGAATCAGTACTTGCTATTTCTTTAAGTAAAAATTTGGTATCATCTTGCAGAAAAAAAAAATAAAAAATAAAGATACAATGAGAAGGATTTATGTTATTTATGAAACAGTGCTTCCACAATTGCCTCAGTAGTATTCAAAGAATTATTTGCTACTCATTCTTTAAGTACTGTATCAAATTAAGCTAATTGTTTGCTTTAACTCTGATCTCATGTATTGAAAACCACATTTCTTTTGCTGCTTTTTTAAAAACAGTGCAAGAATGCAGTATTTAGTATTTCTACCTTTTAGGTATTGAACTCCCAAGTACAAATTCATGAAGTCCAGATGGAGCATATATAACTAGCATGTGTGTGTAGATATGTGTGAGGAAATGCTTGAAACGTAGGACTGAAGTATTTGGAAATAATGATGGAGTTTTAGGAGAGCTTTTGAGACTTGAAACATAGCCAAAAGCGACAATGAAAATCTAGAGGAAATATTTTTTCTTATTATATTTCTTTTGATGTTTATAATTGAGTATTTATTGTAACTTCCGAAAATGTTAACTCTGACTGACCCTGAACTAGTCAAGTATTTATAAGACCAAAGACTGCAGGCTTTGTGGAGTACTGTAACAGTTGATAGTAAAAGAAGCTTGTTACTCATTATTAGAGCTGAGTAAATAATTTGTGATAAAGTTAACCACAAAAACTTATACTAAATTCTTTAAAGGTTTGTGTTTTATAAGAGCACACAATTTAATTTGCCTATCTGATTAGGTGGGTGTGCAAATATATCAAATATAATACTGACACAGCGCATTGTAACAGTAAGGATATCTAAAATCTGATAGCTTGACTGCTTTTCACTAGTATTTGTAATAGAGGAAATCAATCACCTAAGGCTTACATCACCTTAAAAATTATCATTAAAGCATGCAAATACAAGGTAATGAACACAAAATCATGCAACTTTCTGGGAATTCTGCAAACTGCAAATTCTGTTCACAACCAAAACTTACTTCTCAGCCCTACAAAATCTATAGAATCTGGCTTTTAGAGAAACTTGAATAATAAAATAAATCTGTTTTCATTTAAACAGCCTAATATTCAGATTTTGGTATTCATATTTGTCCTTACTTGGTTTTATTTCAAAATGCAGGGCCCAATGAAATGTGTTATTTAGCACGTTTGCATTGGGAATAGTTGAGAAATTCGACAATTTCCTATTCAGAGACTTTTATGAAAAATCTTGGACTATTGCAAGGAAAGACGATGGAGCCAAATTCTCCTCCACAGTGCCAGACAATATAACAAGGGAAATGGCCACAAATTGCTGCTTGGGAGGTTCAGCTTGGATGGTAGGAAACGCTTTCTCACCAGGAGGCCAATGCAGAACTGGAGCTACTTATACAGAAAGGCTGAGTAGTCTCAGTCTTTGGAGGTTTTCAAGACCGCTAGACAAGGTACAGCTGAGCTGGCCTGATGCTAGAGACAGCCTTGTTTCAAGCAGGAGCCGTTGAATCTAACCTATAGATGAGATGTCACCTCCCACTTGAATTTGAACTTGAAGCAATATATATGTCATAGTCCCAAAGGTGAATAGTATGGATCCCAGAGGAAATCTGTGTCAAGTGTTATGCAAACAATAATTTTCTTTACAGTGGACTGCTCTGAATAACGTGAGTGCAGATTACTCCATATCACTTGTCTAAGAGACCACTCCTCTGTTTATCTAAGTTGGTCATAATTTTTTATGTGTTTTTTTGTTCTTTTTTTTTTTAATTTCTTGCAATTCTTCAACTTGACCTAATATTAGTCATTGCTCAAATGACCAAATGACCTAATGCTCTAATATATGTATGTGATTATTCTTTTTTTTTCCTTTTTTTCTTCTTTTTTTTTTTTTTTTTTCTGAACAGTAAGGGTATTAATCATGTTGACAGTACAGTATTATAAAATAACTTTCCAAAGAAACACATGATCTTTGGCGACTATGAGTCTATGAATCTTTGATTTTCTTTCTTTTTTCTTCTGGTTTCAGGTTATCACTATAATGACCTTGTATCTCCACAGTACTTGAATTTGATAGCTAATCTCTCAGGCTGTACAGCCCACCGACGAGTGAACAATTGCTCAGATATGTGCTTTCACCAGAAGTACAGGACACACGATGGAACATGCAACAACCTGCAGCATCCTATGTGGGGCGCTTCTCTGACAGCCTTTGAACGTCTGTTAAAATCAGTCTATGAAAATGGATTTAATTTGCCTCGGGGAATCGAACCCAGGAGGCTCTCTAATGGATATGCACTCCCAATGCCTCGATTGGTTTCAACTACTCTGATTGGAACTGAAACTGTAACTCCTGATGACCAGTACACTCACATGCTCATGCAGTGGGGTCAGTTTCTTGATCATGACCTTGACCTCACCGTTGCTGCCCTAAGTGAGGCCAGGTTTTCAGATGGTCAGCATTGCAGTTCAGTTTGCACAAATGATCCTCCATGCTTTTCGATCATGATTCCACCAAATGATCCCAGAGTTAGAAATGGTGCACGCTGCATGTTTTTTGTACGCTCCAGTCCAGTTTGTGGAAGTGGCATGACATCTCTCTTGATGAATTCTGTGTACCCACGAGAACAGATCAACCAGCTGACTTCATATATTGATGCATCCAATGTGTATGGCAGTTCAGACCATGAAGCACTAGAAATCAGAGACTTGGCAAGTCAAAGGGGTCTTCTGAGACAGGGCATTGTACAAAGATCTGGCAAACCCCTTCTTCCATTTGCTACTGGCCCACCAACAGAATGTATGAGGGATGAAAATGAGAGCCCAATTCCCTGCTTCTTAGCTGGTGATCAGCGTTCTAATGAACAGCTGGGTCTTACCAGTATCCACACCTTGTGGTTTAGAGAACACAACAGAATTGCCACAGAGCTACTGAAACTCAATCCACACTGGGATGGTGACACAATATATCATGAAACACGCAAAATTGTTGGTGCAGAAATGCAACACATAACATTTAGCCACTGGCTACCTAAGATCTTTGGAGAGGTAGGCATGAAGATGCTTGGCGAATATAAAGGTTATGATCCCAGTGTTAATTCTGGCATAACTAATGAGTTTGCAACTGCCGCTTTTAGGTTTGGTCACACACTCATTAATCCTTTTCTGTATCGACTGGATGAAAATTTTGAACCTATTCCACAAGGCCATCTACCTCTTCATAAGGCATTCTTCTCTCCATTTCGGATTGTAAATGAAGGAGGCATTGATCCACTTCTAAGGGGATTGTTTGGTGTTGCTGGTAAGATGCGTGTCCCATCACAATTACTCAATACAGAGTTAACAGAAAGACTCTTCTCCATGGCACGTACTGTGGCTTTAGATCTGGCAGCTATGAATATTCAGAGAGGCAGAGATCATGGAATTCCTCCCTACCATGATTTTAGAGTTTACTGTAATCTTTCTTCAGCTCAGACTTTTGAAGATCTGAAAAATGAAATTAAGAATCCTGAAATCAGGGAGAAACTTAGCAGGTGAGCCTGAGGTGAAGAAAAATAATCCATTATCTAAGTGTGCATGTGAAATTAGTAGCTAAATGTCTTATCTGGAAGAAAATATTTGTTAAGAAAGTGGTAAAGAGATTTTTCTAAAGAAACTTCTGACCATATCAGGAAACAGATGTGGAAAATTCCCACATGCATTTAATTACTCCACTTCTAGAGCCCAGTGAACAATATGAAGTTGCATGCATTCATGAAAGTATTGATTTGAAACAACTTTTTATAACTGCTGCTAAATATGAATGTTATTTTAAGGTAAGGTCATATTTAATGCCAGTCTCATGCAAAGATTTACATGCTCTGTTTCATCCATTCCATACTAAACAAGAACTAAACTAAGAGAAGAATATCAATCACTCTATTTTCACTGTATTTTCATGTGTACATCCTTCACCACAAGTAATCTGGTCTTCTTTAGAAGGATCAAAGTCTGAAACTAAGCCTTCAGCTACCTTCCATCTCTTGCTTATCTACACAAAATAAAAGAGAATAAGTCTTTGGTAGCATAAAAGGAAAAGTGTTCAGAGGGGCAGGAAAGAGAAGCTATTGAAAAGGGAAGTTATTAGGAATCAAAAGAAATCTACTGCGAGAAATGAAATTGTGGAGTAGACATACAGTCCCCCATGCTACTGCTCATGTATATGCAATGTACATTGCTGGATTTCAGTACACCAGAACATAGGTTCTTCACAAAAAATGTAGCACTACCACTGTCATTTTTTATTGTGTGTTATTCATATATTTTCCCCTTAGTTTTCTTACTTACTGTTGTTTTGTTTTTGTAAATGAATAATATTTGGTACTAAATCTTCATGTTATTCTTTTTTAGGCTGTATGGTTCCCCACTGAACATAGACCTATTTCCTGCTTTAATGGTAGAAGACTTAGTTCCAGGGAGCCGACTGGGGCCGACTTTGATGTGTCTGTTAAGCACCCAGTTCAGGCGTATTCGGGATGGAGACAGGTAAATTGAAATACCATGGAAACCAAAAGTAATTTTAAATAGAGGACGCTTAACAGTAGTTGAATGTCTTGTTTCAAGATCAAACCACATTTCTTATTTTCATTGGAAAGGTGAAGAAATGAGGTTTAAAACTTTGTTACAAGCTGTGATTAATTCATTTTTTAAATCTATTACTTTTTATGATGAATGTATCCAAGCTCCAAAAAACACCACAGCCAACATATGCTGATCAAGCATGGTTCTGTAAGCTAGAAGTTCATTCATGATTTTCCTGTTACTAGTTATTCAAGTCACTTAAGTTTCTGCAAAGTGGGTGTTACTTGTCTTTTATTAGTGTTTAATTATTTTATTTGCAGAGAAATTGGGATAGTTGAGACCCCTTGGTCACCTCTGCTGCTAAGCCTAGGTTAAAAAAGTACTTTTCTGTGTATATGACCACACCATATATTTCAGTAGAAGCAGAAGCAGTATGTGCACTTAAAGTGCATTAAAAGCAGGTTGTCCCGAAATACACAATTGAATAATTGTTCTTTGTTCTTTTGTTCTTAAATTACTTTACATGCAAATTATGAACAATTTCTCATTGTGAGTTTCTACAGTACCAGGAATTAAAAATAAATAAATAAATAAATAAATAAATAAATAATCATTGCTTTTGTTACCACAGCCAAACTCCTCTGGGTAAATTCAACATACACATGTGGAATTTGAAAGTCATTTTCCTCATTTTGACATCATTTGTGACCTACAATCCTGTTTTTTACATGGCATGATGGTTGAAAGACTTGTACTGATTAGTTCTGTCCTAGTTGAAAAAGAAATAGAGGATGAATTAGGAAATTAGATGTGATTTACTTTATCTAATATTATTTGCTTTACATTAGTTATATAATTACTACTTAAGGTAGTATAAAGGCTTTTTTTATTTCTGTAGTCAATACCAAAAGTCTTTTTGTATGCTTTTTTTTTTTTTTTTTTTTTTTTTTGTAAAAACAACTTTCTTACATAAAATCTGTTTTAACGTTAAACTGTAAAACATAAAAATCTCATGCCTGGAGGCAGAAAGAGTAAAAGTAGATATATATGTATTATGTATTCCAGATTGCTGGTGACAAGTACCTATTTGTGTCACAACAGGATAATGATACTGCTTTTTTGTGTCTGTGTGCACTTTTCCAGAAAAAGATTTCTCTCCCCCTCCCTGAAACAATATTTAGTAACTATAGGAAAACATTTAATATTTAGGAAATGGGATTCTGCTGTCCAAAGAATACAAATATTTTGAAGCAACCTGCCAGCAAATAGTAAAATATTATTAGACATAGTGAAAGCAACTCTCACTGTGAAAAACCCTCACAATGGGCAGAGGATCAAAGCTGTCAGCACCACGCAAAACAAATGTGCCTGTGCAGGGAAAAGGAGTAATGTTTGAAGTGAGCCTAATTTGATGTCAAGATGGAGATTCCTTAATCTGTTTTTCTGATTCTGGTGCTTGGAATTACATTGGCTACTATCCAACACCTTATGAAAATGATACAATAAATTTCTGTAGTAAATTTAACAATCTCAGTTATCTTAATCTTAAAATATGTGTAGATTAGCCATTATCTACATATCTTCTCAGCAATTCTCTCTCTATATAATATATTATGTAATATACTATATATAATAATATATTGTTACATTATATTATTATATTATTATTATATTATATTATATTATATTATATTATATTATATTATATTATATTATATTATATTATATTATAATACTAATCTATCTATCTATCTATATATGTATGTATGTATATTTTTTTTACCTATAGGAAAGTTGTCTGGGAAAAAAATCTATGGTAATCTAAAACTACCCTAAAAGAACCTTGAACCTGGTAGTCTAGATGACATCTAAATCTACGCATTTTAGATGTCTGAAGGTATCCAAGACATTAAAATGGAGCAAGAAAATATGTCAAAGATTTTGTTGACAAAATTGGTCCCTTTCAGAGTTTCAACCCAAAACAAAGTGGGGCTGAAGTGACACCAAATGCTTACCTTTAGGTATCTGGATCATACCCTCAGATACATTCCACTATGTGCCCATTATGGCCAAAGAACCAAGGAGCATAGGCTCAGGCTAATGCAAACCCAAAGAGTTATATATGGCATCGCCTTAAATGTTGTGTGTGTTTCTGGGCTCCAAAATATAAGAAAGATGTTAAGATACTTGAAAGCATCCAGATTAGATCAACAAAGCTGGTAATAGGGCTGGAAGGCATGTCCTGTGAGGAGAGGCTGAGGACCCTGGGGTTGTCCAGTCTGGAGAAGAGGAGGCTGAGAGGCGGCATCAGTGATCTTTGCAGCTCCCTGAGGAGGGGACGCATAGAGGTGCTGGTCTCTGCTCCCTGGTCACCGATGACAGGACATGAGGGAACAGCACAGAGCTGTTCCAGGAGAGGGTTAGACTGGGCATTAGGAAAAATCTCCATACACTGAGAGTGGTCAAACACTGGAAAAGGCTTCCTAGAGAGGTGACTGATGCCTCAGGCCTGTCAGTGTTCAAGAGGCATTTGGACAATGCCCTCATTAATATACTTTACCTTTTGGTTAGTCCTGAAGAAGTCAGACAGTGGACTAGATGATATTTGAAGGTCCCTTCCAACTGAACTATTCTATTCTAATGTAAAGATATCTGGTAACTGAACCTATAGAATAATTAATTTAATTCTGAATACAGTATTGCAAAATCTGTGCATGTTTTGTATTTTTTTTTTTCACTAGAAAACCTGTCTTTTCTGTGAGATTACAGGTTATGGTATGAGAACCCGGGTGTGTTCACGCCTGCTCAACTCACTCAGATCAAGCAGACATCTCTTGCCAGAGTTTTGTGTGACAATGGTGACAACATAACCCGGGTACAACATGATGTCTTTAAGGTGGCTGAATTCCCACATGGATATAGTAGCTGTGAAGATATTCCTAAACTGGATCTCAGGATGTGGCAAGATTGTTGTGAAGGTCAGTACACAGGTGGATTTTAGTGTATTAATGTATGCTTTGTTTGGTGTTGGTTCGTTTCATTTTAAGAAGATATTTGATTCATATTCACTTTTTGTTAAGATATATTGCATGGTTACAAACTCAGATTTGGAGCACATTGCTATTTAACTTCCTAAGAGAAAAAAGAAAAAGAGTGGGGAAGATTCTTTTTTACTGAAGTGTCCTCTTTAAGGAGTTGTCTATTCATCTGACATTCTACCAATGGATGGATTCTCTCTTGCTACTGATCAGCTTTCATGCTGAACAATCTCTTTGAGATCACCTTTTTATCTCTTGTAACTGCAAAGCTTTAAAGGAAATAAGTGTAATAATGTTCCTTCCTTGTTAATAATGAAATAAGATAAAAAACGTGACGCCCATCTACAAGGGCTGGAGGGCAGACCTGGGGAACTATAGGCCTGACAGTTTGACCTCAGTGCCAGGGAAGCTCATGGAGCAGATTATCTTGAGTGTCATCATACAGCACTTGCAGGGCAAGCAGGTGATCAGGCCTAGTCAGCATGGGTTTATGAAAGGCAGGTCCTGCTTGAGGAACCTGATCTCCTTCTATGACAAAGTGACGCGCTTGGTGGATGAGGGAAAGGCTGTTGATGTGGTCTACCTTGACTTCAGCAAGGCTTTTGACACCGTCTCCCACAGCATTCTCCTCAAGAAACTGGCTGCTCTTGACTTGGACTGGCGTACGCTTCGTTGGGTTAGAAACTGGCTGGATAGCCAGGCCCAAAGAGTCGTGGTGAATGGAGTCAAATCCAGTTGGAGGCTGGTCACTAGTGGCATTCCCCAGGGCTCGGTGCTGGGGCCAGTCCTCTTTAATATCTTCGTCAATGATCTGGATGAGGGCATTGAGTGCACCCTCAGTAAGTTTGCAGATGACACCAAGTTAGGTGCATGTGTCGATCTGCTCGAGGGTAGGAAGGCTCTGCAGGAGAATCTGGATAGGCTGGACCAATGGGCTGAGGTCAACTGCATGAAGTTCAACAAGGCCAAGTGCCGGGTCCTGCACCTGGGGCGCAATAATCGCAAGCAGATCTACAGGCTGGGAGAGGGGTGGTTGGAAAGCTGCCTGGCAGAGAAGGACCTGGGAGTACTGGTGGATAGTTGGCTGAATATGAGCCAGCAGTATGCTCAGGTGGCCAAGAAGGCCAACAGCATCCTGGCTTGTATAAGAAGCAGTGTGGCCAGCAGGTCTAGGGAAGTGATAGAGTGATAGTCCCCCTGTACTTGGCTCTGGTGAGGCTGCACCTCGAGTACTGTGTTCAGTTTTGGGCCACTCGCTACAAGAAGGACATGGAGGTGCTCAAAAGAGTCCAGAGAAGGGCGATGAAGCTGGTGAGGGGTCTGGAGAACAAGTCCTAAGAGGAGCAGCTGAGGGAGCTGGGTTTGTTCAGCCTGGAGAAAAGGAGGCTCAGGGATGACCTTATTGCTCTTTATAAGTACCTTAAAGGAGGCTGTAGTGAGGTGGGGGTTGGTCTGTTCTCCCACGTGCCTGGTGACAGGACGAGGGGGAATGGGCTAAAGTTGCACCAGGTTTAGGTTGGATATTAGGAAGAACTTCTTTACTGAGAGGGTTGTGATGCATTGGAATGGGCTGCCCAGGGAAGTGGTGGGGTCACCACCCCTGGAGGTCTTTAAGAGACATTTAGATGTTGAACTTAGTGATATGTTTTAGTGGAGGACTTGTTAGTGTTAGGTCAGAGGTTGAACTCGATGATCTTGAGGTCTCTTCCAACCTAGACAATTCTGTGATTCTGTGAAAACAGCTAAACAGCTACCACCAGCCTTGTGTAATGAGTGATCATTCATATATTAAACTGCACACGGTAAACATAGATTTGAGCAGTGTATGTTGTAGATAACTGCTTTCCTGTCTTCCTCTTTTTGTGGACAAACATTCCTATTCATTTTCATCTCCTTCAGCTTTTAGGACAGAGGGAAAACTTTTTCTTCAGCAATAGGTGGAGTTTTCCCCAGAAACAGAGTTTACTTAGCACTGTTGTCATGTAGCAAAAGAAATCGAGAATCCCATGATGCTTGGTAGCCAAAATATTGGCCTCTAACCCATGTTGCATACAGATTTTCAGAATGACCTCTGTTTAAGCATCAGCACATCAGATGTTACTGCATCTTTCACACAGTTAGAAGATCCCTTCCCAAGAGTATCTTCTGCATCATACAGATTTACGGAATGATTTGCAGTAGCATCAACAACAACATTCTTCAGAGGACGATGACATCTCTCTGTTGAGCTCTCCTTGACAGTATTATCTTCTCATGATGAAGCTTGATTGTTATCTTCATGTCTGAAAAAGTAGATTCACGAATTTCATAGAATAGAATTATTTAGGTTGGAAAAGACACTTAAGATCATTGAGTCCAACCATCAACCTAACAATACCAAGTTCACTGCTAAACCACATCTCTAAATGCATCTTTTAACAACATCTTTTAAGTACCTCCAGAGGTAGCAACTCCACTGGACAGCCTGTTCTGATACCTAACCACCCTTTACAAGAATAAATTCTTCCTCGTATCCAATCTAAACCTCCCCTGGTACAACTTGAGGCTGTTTTCCTCATATCATTTCTCACCTGAGAAAAGAGACTGACAACTTTGCCACTTCTAACTCTTTTCAAGTAGCTGTAGAGAGCTATGAGGTCTCCACACAAGATCCTTTCTTCTGGAATAAACTAAGTTCCCTGAGCCCAGTTCCCCGATCTGCTCCTCATGTCCTGTTTTCTAGTCCCTTTACCAGCTTCATTGCTCTCCTGTGAATGCATTCCAGCAACTCAGTGTCTTTCTTGCAGTGAATGAACCAAAACTGAACACAGTACTCAATGTGCGGTATCACCAGTGCATGTAGAAGGGTACAGTCACATCTCTAGTCCTTCTGACCACACTATTTCTGATGCCATTGGCCTTCTTGATCCCCTGGGCACACTGCTGGCTCATGTTCAGCTGGTTGTTGACCAGCACTCCCAGGTCCTTTTCTGTCAGGCAGTATTCCAGCTGCCACACTTCCCCAAGCCTATACCACTGCATGGGATTTGTGTAACACCTGTCAGGAAGTTTTCTGTGGAACTCTGCTCATCTAGAAATTACCATCAAACAAATTACTAACTGTAAAAAAATAAATAAATAATTTTACAAAGGATAATGGTATTATCTGTTCATGATTATTAGTATCTTAAAATTTACTGAGTAAAAACCTCACTTTCAATACAAGTAGTATGTGGAAACACTGATGAGAGGTACCTGGATCTGAGATATTCTGATCTGAGATATTCATCTTTTCTTTTGCTGATTGTTTTGGATTTACTGCTGCTGAATAAGCTAGTAAAATTCAGTGAAAAGATGTGCATGGATGAAGAACCAGTGGACTGTACTTCTGAGAAAGCAGTCACACTCACAGCAGTCACACAGTCACACAGTAGTGTATGTTTAATTCCTTTGGGGGAAAAAAAAAAAAAAAGTAAGTATCCTGAGGAACAGAGAGTCTTTTAGTGATGTATCTCAGAATTCAAGAATTTTACAGTTTAACTGTAAAATGTAAACTGATGGAGGATGTCCCTTCAACCTAGTACAGACACAGTTACTAATGAAGAATTGTTCTATTATGTCTTTACCATGACAACAATCTTGTGTCATTAAAAGTGTAAAACAAATGAACCAGCAAAAAGATTTAATGTTGCAGTTTGGCTTTTAAACTGATGATTTTCCAGTACTGTTTCTTTGATTTTATTACTATTGTTTGTTTATTTAGATGAAAAAAATTAAACCATATTCATTTTCCATATTTAAAATACTGCTTATTTTATAATTAAAATTCTTCTAGAGTGTACTGAGTTAAATATATCATTGCACTTTATGTATGTTTAATAAGTGACCCATATGTTCAGCTGTGTTAGTTTGGTTATAAAACATCTGTTTTTGTTATCCTTCCTGTTTTGTTAATGTCAAAATACTTTTCCACATGAAGAATAGAACTTCTTAGTTACAAAAAGCTACTTCTTACATTTCTTGAGTAAAGCCAGTGTTTGTTTCTTATAAAGCAGAACATTATTCCTTTTTATAATAACAATACCAGATTACCTTTACATTTCAGTTAACAAATCATACAACAGAATTGCTAGTTTATGGTGTGGAAAAAAAAACACATGAATTCCACTGAAGTACACAAGACTTTCTTCTGGTTTCCTTCACTTTCTATCTTTCTTTATGTTGTTGGAAAATATTGTTGGAGACAGAAGTTACTGAAGAATTATTGCAGCTCTTTGTTTCAGCAAAGAGCATCCAAACTTCAGATTTTCCAAAGAAGCACTTTTAGTGCTTTATTTCAGGCTTAGTGTAAAAAGGACTTTTTAAAAAGTACTCAGTATAGTTTCTGTGATTACTGTTACTGACTTTTTATTTCCACTTTTTTTATCTCTTTCCTCAAAGATGAGCATATTATTCTGAACATGACAAATGTTTCTGAGATGACTTACATGAAAAAAAAAAAGAAGAACGGAGATTATGTGCAAACAGAGTGGCTCAAATGGAAACATGGTTTTACTCAAAATATGTAAAGTGGAAATGTTGTCCATTGTGAGTCTTTAAAAGTTTTGCACAATTTGTATAAATCATAATGAAAAATATCTTTAATCTTTCTTTCTTTTTTTTTTTTTTTTTAATGTCAAATAATAACCCAGTAGGAAGTGATTCAGTCAAGGCACAATTTACCCCCCTAAGTATAAACTGGTTTAGGAAGACAATTTTCCTTAGCAGTTTGTCAGTTAGCAACCAACATATCTTCTGAATCAGATAATGATCTTTTTGGATTAATTCTGGAAGACACTGTTATAAAAATTAGGATTAAACATATTTAAATCCCACCGGTTAAGACACATACTTCCTCTGAGACCATTTATATATGGTCTTCCAGTGGGATAGACCTAAATTTATGGATTCTTGCATTTTAAAACCAGACAATGAATTATGTCATAGTTTATGTTTGCATTGACCACATTCATCTCTTTAATTTAAGCATGTCTTTCAGGAAGGCATCAACTATTTGTTTTAACTATTGTGCTTTATTCCAAGCTACAGCTTGTCTGACTTTTACTTCTAATATCATATCTTATTACGTTCTTCTTATTATGCCCTTTTGTCTTCAATGAAAATACCAACTAACACTGGGCTAGGCCCTAAATGTTGTGGAAGACTTTACAAATTTTGAAATGTTAACAGCAGTCTCAAGGTGAGAATGCAAGTTCTTTTGTAACACTGAAAATTGTTTACCAAGAGATCTTCAAAATATCAAAATACAATTCATGCCTGGCCATGTTTTCTTTTCACAGAGATCTTGAGGTTTGCTTTTGTCATATCTTATTTATATGTGTCTTCTATGGTTAAATGTACCTTCTTACATTTAAATGTACATTTAAAGACAGTGTCTATTAGCCTCAGAAAACTTCTAAGTATATCAGACTACTAAAATGAAGTTCCGTGGTCTGAGATTTAAAGACCTTTTAAGACCATTTAAAAACCTTATTTTTTCTTTGAACAGAATTTTGTTTATTATAGTCCATCATATCTGCATGATAACACATTTTATTAAGAGAATCAATGTATATATTTTTTTAATATTTCATCCAATCAAGAAAATTATTTTTTCTACCTATGGTGAGTAGCATACAGTTCTACAATTCTGTCCTCTGACAGTACTGCATCTTTGCTAGCAGGATTCTCATGCCAGTAGTTCCTGTAGCTAGTGAAAAGCAAGGGGAAGCAGTAGGCTGACATTTATTCCATTTAAACACTCCAGAACCCCAGAGGTAAGACCCCAGTCTCTTGAAGTCAACTGCAGGCAGTATAGAAAGAGGTGTTTCTACAGGACAATTCAGGCTGCAATCTCCTTTTTACTTTGCCTTTTTTTTACTCTGTCCATTGACTGTAAAAGAAGCATTTGTAGGAAAGCATCTTAATGTAGGTGTCTCAGTGATTTGTAACAAAACAAGGCAATCTGAGTCTCTTTATTTGTGAACTGTTACTATCTTTCTCAGACACTTATACCATCACAGTCTTATGTACAGATCAGTTATTGGCAAATTTCTTGCTTTGCAAATTTCTATTTAGCCCATGTATTATCTGTCTGTCTGAATCCACCTTTTCTGATTGTTCTTTGTAGTCCAAAGATATGTGGTTTTAATCTGCATAACTTTCTAAAACTATATTTTTTTTAATTTTTCTTCTGAGAAGATTATATTTGCCTTTTTTTTTTTTTTCCTTATTTCAATAACCTAAGGTTCTCCTTTATTTTCCTGTTCATTTTTTGTACAGAAAATGAATTGGTCTGCTTATAGCTAATTTGGGCAAATTTTAGGTAGACTGAAAAAAAAAAAAAAAAAAAAAAAGCAGAACTTAAGCAGAACTTTAGGCTGATTTTTAGGCTGATTTTTCTAATTTGCCAGTACTGATAAGATGTTCATATACATATATAATACATATATATACACACATATATATATGTATACACACACATATATATATATACACACATATATATAATACATACATATATATATGTATATATATATATATGTATAATATATATATATACACACACACACACACATAAACTTCTTGTTTAAGGCTTTCTGAAAGCTAAAGCATTTTGTCCTGCACCTCTCAGCAATAACAATTTTCTCCCTTATTCGTCTGAAATGGAAACCAAGAACTAGAGTTGTTCATTTGGCAACTTGACACTTTTAAGTCCTTAAAAACTACAGAAATGTCAGGTCTGGGTACTTGAAGTTGCCCCTGAACATATGTTTCTCATATTTATCCGTGTAAGGCGCTAAATCCTTCCCAGGATTTTGGTGCTTTGATTGTAAACACCAGTTTAGGATGAGAAATAAAGAATAGGCCATTGTGCTTTTGTACCAAAGAAAAATCTAGAGAAGACCTTAGCAACTATTAAAGAAAGGTGATTTTTTTTTTTTTTCAGAAATGACTTCCAAAAGAAGCTAAAATTTCTATGGCATTCAGGAAAATTTTAAGCAACAGATTGCTTTAAGAAAAAAATTCTTCTGACCAAAACTAGTTCTTTTTCCAGTGACCCTTCAAAGTGACCCTTTTCTCATCACACTAAATATAGAAGTATCTAGGGGTAATCAAAAATGTCTTCATGGCAAGTATCTTACAGACACAGCAGTCTGTTCCCATCTGAAAGAGCTTAGTTTCTGAGTGAGCAGCAAGACGTTTGTGTGAGAAGCAGCAGAACACACAAGAAGAATGAACAATATGTTGGCAGCCAATATCATGTAGTTCTTTAGTGCTGCATTTATTATAGGAGGAAGGGAATAAATTTAATCAAGGAGGGAACATGCTGAAAGGAAGGAAAAGAGAAGGAGAACTGATAAACTGGATAAACTGTTCAAGAATGATTTGCAGGTACTGCTTTCAAATTGAAAATTAATCAGGGCTTTTTTTTCCCCCCGTCTTCATTAATATCAAACCATGAACAAACTTTTTTAAAGTAACAGAGAGATTATGTCTTATTTAAATATAAGTCAAAAACAATAAAAATAATCTAAGATACATATTTTCATATAAGCACAGAGCAACCAATATATTACCAGTGATAGGACCTGCAGGAAAGGTGTTAAGCTGAGGCAGGGGAAGTTTAGGCTGGACATCAGGAAGAGGTTCTTCACCGAGAGGGTGGTCGCACACTGAAACAGGCTCCCCAGGGACGTAGTCACTGCACCAAGCCTGTCTGAATTTAAGAAGTGATTGGACCGTGCACTTAGTCACATGGTCTAACTTTTGGGTAGACCTGTGCGGTGCCAGGAGTTGGACTTGATGATCCTTGTGGGTCCCTTCCAACTAGGGATATTCTATGATTTCTTTAATTTACATGGAACAAGAATTTTACATTTGTTTTTCACATTGCTCAGTTCAACAGTGTTTTGAGACTCTTTCTTGACTTGAAACTTGTGCAATGATTTGTGTTAATACTTTAAGTATTTGGTATAGGTACTGCTAAATTCGAAAAGAGTATTTGCTAAGATGTTACTGCCTTTTTGAACCAAACTTGTTCTGCTGCATGTTAAGAGAAACATCAAAGAAAATATCTTCTTCCCCTATTCAGTTGCTTTCATTGCTCATTCTGCTAATACCAGGCTTAACTGGGATAATACATCCATGGGATCCTGTTATTCAGCTTTCCATTTTGTTTTGTTAGCATACTCTTTGGTTCTAATAGTTGAACGTGCTGTTGGTTTGTGAAACATCCTGGCCTGCGATGACTTTTTGTTTTTAAAGCTTCTGCAAACAGAAATAAGAAAACTTCTATTTTCTTATTCTCTCCTCTCCAAAGTGCTGTTCCATTTATTTATTTATTTATTTATTTTTAAATGGGACTCCTTTCAAATACTCACTGTTTTTGGAAGGCTAAATAATAACTGGAAAGACATACTTCATCCTGTGAAGTCATCCTCTTTGGATCTTAGGAGAAAATTTCTGTTATAATTGTCCTCAGGCTTGAGACTTCTACTCTACTGAATAAAGTGTTTTAGTTCTTAGTGACTGGTGATACCTTCAAATCTCTTACCTTTGTACATAGGGCTGGTCAACCAATAAAGAATGCAGATGTTCTTCAGGATTTAATTAAATATTCTCTTTCAAATGCCAAATATAACAAACCTGGAATAGATGAGAAAGCAACAGGCTGTTTTTTCTATTATTGTTTTCCTCCATATGTAACTATCTCATTCCAAAAGAAGAAAATAGTTAAAAGCCAAAAGAGTGGAAATTTTGGATATGAAAAGGACAGTTAAAGTAGTAGTGATACATTTGTGGAAAAAAAAAAAATCTTTATTCCTTTGTTTCATAGCAAAAAAAGCTGGTCTGTGAATAATAAAATTTTCTACTTCCAGCTGACTTAAGTATTGCATCCCTCAGAGATATTCAGTTGCCTTCAAGCTGATTCCATAGGGATATGCCTTTGCCAATTCAGAAGATACTGTGAAAATATATTAATATAATATAAATTATATTAAAATATATTATATATAGTATGGTTTGTAATGTTTAATTTCTTGCTTAATTTCAGACTGTAGAACTAGAGGACAGTTTAATGCATTTTCATATCACTTTCGGGGAAGACGTTCTCTTGACTACAGCTTTCAAGAGGACAAGCCCTTGAAGAAAATGAAAATTTCCAAAACAGTAAGGTGAGAGGGTTTTTGCTTTGTTTTGTTTTTAAAGTAAGAGAAAGCATTTGTTTTCAAAATGGAATGAAACTGATGTATTTCTTTATAAGTGCATACCGCTTTTTTTTCCAGTCTCTGCTTTCTTCAGTTTATCATTGATGTATTTCATTCTGACACTTATGCATGCATAGCCACTACAAGCTCAAAATTGTTTAAGTCTCTTTGTGTGTGACACAGTGTAGTACTTCTTCCTGTGCTGTACAGGAAAAAAAGCTAGTATTAAGTGTAATTTGAGGGATTTGGAATCCCACAGCCCTGCTGTGCCTGTAGCAACCAGACTGTATTGTTTCCTTTTCTGCTCAGAGCTGCCAGGTCCTCCTACAGTAAGAGGAAACCAAGTGTAGATAAAACGAACATAAACATTTATTATAGAGATTAATAGAATTAATAGAGATTGCTTCTAGTACCTCAAAGAAGCAGTGGAGGGCAGGGGTGCTGCAGAGAGACAATGCTGTTTATAACTCTATGGTCCTCAAAATTCAAGCAAGGTCCTCAAAATTCAATCCTCAAGCAAGGAAGTAAACCACAATGTCACAAATAATCTACATAGTGTCCCTACAGTTTCCAAGGAACCAAAACTTATCTTTGATTTAGTGTGATGAAATGAGTCCTGCTTGGACACTTTATAAAGAAAATAAATGGAGATCCTTCACTCTCTTATTTAACCGAACATTCTTCATTGTTTCCATATATATGTGTTCTTTTAGCAAATAAAATTATCTGCTTGACTGAGAAGAACATTGGTTCATATTCAGCCAGAGTCTACCCACTCAAGGCAAGGAAAGTATCTGGATAGATATTTAGAAAGTTATGTTTATTTCAGCAGTTTCAAATATTCAATTGAATGTACTGAAGATACACCAGCATTATAGTTCAATTAATTGGTAGGAAGTTGTTCTGAAGAAACAGAGCCCTTAGATGTTAAGAGTAAAAGGTTTCTAATCTTAAACAAGAAAAGGCAGTAGCTAAGTCTAAGCTTACTTAGAGACAATAGAAGAAGAAAAGAAAGACTCATTGGAAGGAACCCTTGAATGAGGATGTTTCATGTGGTTATGCAAGTGAACAGTTAGAAGCCATTGAATTTACAAATTAATGTAATTCATTTTTTTAAAAAAATAGTCCCATAATTATATAAAGCTGCAGAAGGGTTAAATTGCATAAAAACGTAAGCAAGAAAATATAAACATATAAACATGTATCTGAGAAACAGCTCGTTTTTGTTAACACACTGTTAACTTTTTCAGAAATGAAGTTCATAGATCTACAACAGTCAAAGTGTTAATTAGGACTACAAAATTGTAAAGTTACAATACTTTATTTAAAGCATAAAAAAAGCTAGAGCAACAACATTCTTTTAACATTCTTGTCAATTCTTATGTATTTAAATTACATTTCTGGTGAGATCTTTTTTTCTTTTTTTCCTCCTCATTTTCAGTAACATAAGCAGGTGGGGAAGATTAAACATTTAGTTACAAAATAGCAGCTGGTTTACTTGAACTTTGGCATGTTATGTTGTTTTGAGTTCCTTTTCTTTAATTTAGATGAAAAAGTATGGGAAACTAAGTAGCTTGAACACCTGCCAATAAGTGCAGTTTTAATTTATACAGGAAGATAAATCATGAGTCCTAATATAGAAAAGAGTACTTTGCAGGTTCATTCTTTGGGTATCCCTTAGCTCTGGGGAAGACATGCTAACAGAATAGGAATGCTTGTATGGATTCAGAGATCTTAGTGTAATAAGTGTAATTAGTGTTTTCCTGGTTTTGAATACATTAGTTTTTTTAAATCTTGCCAAATAATGTATTATATATTATAGACAGTTCCTTTCATAACTGTATACATTTTTCCCATCAACAGAGAGAATCAAGTAACACAAGTTAGTGTTGTATGACGCTTATCAGGAAAATGCTAGAAGTGCTATAGTCAGAATACTCTAGACTTTGTCTATGATAAACAGCATTCATTTCAAATGTTAATCACGTTGGACACAGGAACGTGTCTATATCTAAAAGCGCTTTTTCCCACCTGTGTATGAAAACCAACTTATTTTTAAAGACATTTCTTTAAATACATTGTTTGCTAATGAGTAAATAGGAAAAAAAAACTATGAATCTTAATGTGAAAGGTGAATTTCATGTTTTGAAGTAACACTTTTTAAAGCTCTTTCAGTTTAGTCTGCTTTTCTATTTAAGGCTCAAGAGATTCTAAGGCTCTTTTCCCAATGATTTAAGGTGATGCTCTACAGTGTCACAAATGACAACTTAGTGTTTCCCCGTGCATTGTGTACATACATTATTCTTCTCAGCAGAAGAAATTCATTGTCACTAGTGACATCAACAGTAATCCATAACTCACCTGACCTGAGTCTGTCATCAGCACTGGTGGGTCTGGTGTACTGTTGTGGCTCACTGGTGTTCAGTGTGGCCAACTGCCTACACTTGTTGGTTCCTCTTTACATTTGTGCTAAGTGTTCTAAAATATCAAGACAGATAGAAATGAGCTAGGTGAATTGACATGGCATCAATTTCTTGCAGTTCTATGAAACAGAGTAAATATTTTCGTAATGCCACCTCAGCATCTGATGAAAATGCAAACATGCCCATAGTGAATGACTTCAAAGAATTTGTTTTGGAAATGCAAAAAACTATTTCAAGCCTCAGAAACCAGGTAAGGTGCTATACAGAATAGTTTCTAACTCTAGATTTAATTTACAATGTTCTCCTAACATCACTTGTCTTATGTTTTTAATATTTAGACATCCACTGCAGCCAAAAACCACCACATAGTATCTCAAACAAAACACAACACAGAACATGGTGTGTGATTATTCTTTATTTCTATATTCTTCTGAAATCATATTAAAATATTATTTGATCTATTCTATAGATATTTTTGACTTTTGAACCTGAAGCTTTCTGTAAACATTGAATTCTAAACATGAGATTAATCTTGCCCTAAAAATTTGTGTGTAGTTGAAAAAAAATCTCTTTTTTAAATCTGAAATGCAATGCATAGTGCATAGAATCAGTGCTCTAAGTCTATACTCTAAATTTAAGTCTATGCTCAGGGCATAGAATCTAAGTAAAACTATGATTAAAATGTGGAGTCCATAAGAAATCATATGCCAGATTGCCATAGTTAAAATCTAGATCACTTACTTTTACGATGCAGCATAGCTTCCTCATTCAGAATAACTCAGACATAATGACTCAATATCAAAATAATATAAGAACTTGGTTTCAAAAATGGATTCTGTATAGGACAGATAAATCCAAAATAGGCCAAAGATTTTGCCTAGAAAAGTAAGCTCTAGCTTTTCAATGTAATTTATAAATATACATCGTGTATTTATTTACATAGCAGATTGCTTCCATCTTTGATGGCATTATTTAATCTTTGTTACACTCATCATCAATGAGTGCTCTGACAGTGGAAATGCTTTGGTAGGCCAAGTTAAGTCTTATTACATTTCATTCTGTTTTTCTGTCTTTTTTGGATGTCAAAAGGACCAAGGGATTTTTAAAGATGGTTCCTTTACTGTTCTCAAATGGCACACAACCAGCTAGCTATACTAATCATATAACCCCTATTTTTCATCATTAAGAAAAAAAAATACAGTCAAAGATCCAAGATAACTTTTTAAATTAAGGTTATGGGGGTTTTTAGCTCCTTCTCATTCAGACTTTTTGGAAAGTTTATATTTGCCTTAGTATATATATATGTCAGATGTAGTTTGCATGTCTTTGTATGTTCAAGATGTATATTCCAATGGTAGGAAAGATGTATCCTTTGTTAGGTTTCCTTTGAAAGTCTGTTTACATATTCATTACACATTTCCAGGTTTTTAGCATTATGCAAACTAGATAGAAGAAAAACCCAGACAAGTATTTATCATACATGGCATAGCATAAGAGAGAAGACAGAATACCTTGCACAAATAAAAACTTTGCTTTTACTCATTTTTTTAATACTTACAGATAAAAAAACTTGAATCACGCCTCAGTAAAACTGATTGCACTGATGAAAAGGGTAAATCATATTCCAGCAATGAAACCTGGAAAAGGGACCCTTGTACTGTGTGTGAATGCAAAGTAAGTATGTACTTCAGTTATTTGGTGCAAAAAGAGATTCTGTTCTCATATCCCTGCCCATTACAATGTTTTTAAATCCACCTCTTGTTTACATTTATTATATTTCCATTTATTAAATATTAAATATTTTAATATTTATTATATTTCCATTTTTATGGATGGTACTGGCAAAATTAGCTACAAAATTAATTGCACTTCTTGAAAAAGTCTGTTAAAATCCTTGAAAAACAATAAAAGCATATCTAGCTTATTGCTAAATTTTCATTTTCTTTTATTATGTTAGCATTTTAAAAAATGTAGTCAAAGAAATATGGGGGCACTTGGCATCCCAGTTTCATGCCTGAATGTTAAATAAGATGACATACTGTTCAGGTATAATGTAGAAGGTACTATAAGGCATAATAAGAAGGTATAATACAAAAAGCCTTCTCAATATCAATTGATACTGAAGTAAACTATATGAAGTTTTTTTTTAATAACCAAGATCTTAGAGGGGATGAATGAAAACACATGCTTCAATAATGGGAAAAAAGATACTTCTTGATTGGAAAATGTAGCTAAGTATGGTCTGGTTTCATTCCTTGTTTTCCCAACACAGGTTGGTCAGATTACCTGTTTTGTGGAGTCGTGCCCGCCAGCTGACTGTGAAGCTCCTGTGAAGATTAAAGGAGCTTGTTGTCCAGTCTGCTTAAAAGAAAATATTAATAAAAAGAAGCCATAAGTCTTCTTTTTTTTTAGATTTTAGGGTGCATACTCTTTGTTTCAATGCCTGCTGATGGCAAAAACTACAGGCTTAAAACAGCAAGAAATCAAGATTACAACATTCTAATGGTGCTGTAACAGTATAACATAATGTATCATTGTATTTTCTGCCCATGAAGGTAATCACAATGCAAAAATTAATGAAAGGGAAACTAGCAAACAGGTCAAAGTTAATTGTGTGTTAAGCTTCTCAGGTTAGACAAACTAAAAACTGGTGCTACTTTAAGAGAACACTGTCAGGTAGTTTTAGGTATCCAAAATGACTGGGCTTCAGACTTAGGCTAAAATGAACACTTTTCCCCCATCTATGATTAGTAATGTTGAAAGTTCCATTTTCAGTTCCAGTCTGACTTGAAATTTAGCTCTTTATTATTACTTAGTAAATGATGGGAAAGCAAAAGGTCACTCACTGTACCCAAACCAATGCAATAGAGGACCAGTTTCTGCAAACCACATATGCATGGAAATGCTGTTGAATCACACTATCATTTCTACGTATGGACCATCAAGAAAATAAAGAAAAACAGAGTGCACCTTTCAACATTCTCTTGTTCACTGAGCAAAATTATTCAATATTTTCGAACTAGAAAGGCTGGAATTACTAGGGGAACATGAGTAAATGTAATTGGAAGATAGAAAAAGCAATTGAATGTATATTACAGGTATAATTGACAGTGTTCCTCATTTTAGGAAAACACACATGGCAGAGTAGCATTTGATCTTAACATGAACATAATCTTTATGTCAAAACATATGTAATTGCTTGGCAACTTATTTTTGTTTCATCTATTTTAAATCATTGTAACATGACCATCCAGTCCCGTTTCTAAGCATGCTTCTCTTAATCTCAGATCAGCTCACATATTTGTATGGCCCTGTTTTGAGAATGTGAAACCACGTCACATGCCATTTTATATACAAAAATACCTACTGACTTTCTGTGCATATTGTCAATAGACATATGTTCCTGATTATATTGTGGCACTGTTTGTTGAAAAAAAAAAAAAAAAAAAAGAATCTAAATCAAGCATCATGATTAATTGTGGATTGACTACTTTTTCTGACAAGGTATTTGATTTTTATTTTTTTGTTCAATTTCATCTAATGCATATATATTTTTACCTCATATTTTTATCGTTCATGTTAAAAATGGTCTGCCAATGGACTTTAGTTCCCATTTAATAAATGTTTAACATAATAGAGTATATGTCTACACTAGCATTTCAAAGTTGTATACTTTTTAGAATACAAACTGCATATTTTTGACCAGGACTTATATATTATATTCAGTGAAGGACAACTATCATACCTCATTTTACAGTTTTTTGTTTGTTTGTTTGTTTTTTGTTTATTCAGAAATTATTCTCTCCCTAATTACTTAATATTTTAGAATTTATGGCTCTGTCCTTAATTCCCAAGTTAGGACTAACATGAACCAAGCTCTTCAGGTTTTCACTGACTTCTGAATTTTTTGTTCAAACTGAGGGAGCAGAGATCTGGAATCAAAGAACTCTGCACAAAATTTAACATTCTCATCTTAAACATTTCAGATTATGCAAACAAACTGAATACTTAATTATTGCATGATAAGTCAAATACCTGTCTAATAACTAACCTAGCACAACTAAATAAGTTCTGGTATTATATTTTGGCACATAATTTCTCTGATTACTAACATTAATAATTTCAAATTTGATAATCAGATACCATGCCACACATTCAAACTCTGGTGTATCTTTAAAGCTTGCTAAAGAAAATCATTTCATACTATAGTAAGAACAATATGTACATGTGAGTGGTGTGTTAAAGATGTGTGGTAGAAGGTACACATAGAACTGCAATTTATATTTTTTAGAATATTTTAATTGATTTTATATACAATGTTTTGACTTATGTAATTTTCTATTTTAATACTTTCAGAAATTGTGTGTGGCGAGCATGTTTGAGTATCATATCTAGAGGCTGTCATTCCTGTATTTCTTTGATACTCTGGTATTTTGTTGACTTTTACTGAGAGTCCAAACCACATGTCTCGTCCTGTAAGTCCAACTCAGATGGAACTCCCATTGACCTATAGCAGGAATTCCTCAAAGAGGAAGGATTGCGGAGCTGAACCAAATATAATTTAACTGTCTAAATAGATACATAAATCAGTAATACATCCAGCTGGTTACTACTTACATTCTTTTATTCCAATTTCATATTAAATAAACTTTCTCAAAATTTCCACGTATTGAAGAAAAGAGTTTCCATTTATACATTATAAAATAGTAACATATATCCGATTGTTCATTTTCTTCAGCCTCCAGAATAAAGAGGGAGGCTTTCTTCGATGTTCACTGTTTATTCATATGGTATATAAAATGGGCTTAGGAGTCTGGATATGCTTAAATAAGTGTAATTTTGAGTTATTTTCCACTGTCCATCGGATTATAAACCATTCAGGAAAAACACGTCTTTACGCAGTTTAAAGTGTAATCAGTCATGGATTGTGCTTGTTTTATTGTCATGTCTGCAGAATCAGCATTAATTTTAACATTTCTGAAACAGTGGCCAATGGCTAGATGACCATTTTCTCAGTATCCACTGTGAGAATATTGCTGTAATATGTTGCAAAATTTACATATTTATTTTCTTTTTTTAATGTTACCTAAAGCAAAGTCTTTGTTGTTTTTATTTTAATCAGTAAATTTACCAAAGAACTGTTTGCACTGTATAATGAATGCTTTTCAGTTAAAATAAAATGGGCCACATTTCCAAGTAAACATGATTTCTTCTTGATAGATATATTGTTTAGATTAATTGCTGAAGATTCCAGTATGAAGATTTTATTCAAAGAACTATAGCACTTCTCTTATGCAGGATAGTTACGACTCCATTTCCAATAAAAAAAGAATGAGCTAATGAATTATGTAGATAGATTCTTTATGACACATAAATCATCTATTCACTGTTCTCTCCTAGGTGATAGGAAAAAATACATGTAGGGTCACAAAAGAATATTTAAATGTACTCTTATCTCTAAGTATAAGTTTATTTGAAAATGTTCTTAGTGTTGGACATTTTTCCCCAAAAAATTGGCCAACAGGTGAAGTATCTCTTGATGGAAATTATGTAATACTTGCATACAGCCTGGTCTTGCGCAGTTTCTTCACTTTCCTTGGCTCTTCAGATAGATCCAGTCCTGAATTGCCTTGCCATGCACTTGATTCCACATTTGTTCTTTATCGACATCATTCCACAAGTTCAGGAATCCAGGTTCATGGAATACCTTGTCTGTAGTTGACTACTTCTAGACTTCTGAGACTAGACAATGCATGAAGAAGTCCCACCTTGTATCTGCTCCATTCTGTGCCTTTGAAACAAAGCAACTGTCAACTTCCTGGTGGTAATCCAAGGAAAGCAATGACAGAGCAAGATTAGGATGCTGAGAGGGTAAAGACAGTCATGAAACACATGTGCTTGGTGCAGCCCTGAAATTAGTCTCCTGTACAGTAGATTATTTTTTTTTAGTCATTAGAATTAAACTCTTGATCTGCTACTGATATATTTTGAGAAAGATTCAGAGACTTGAAATACTATGAGTAAATTCACTTTATTCCTTTAGGTTGAATTCAAGTACGAATCATTTGGTTGCAATATGATTAAAGTTTTCATTACAGGGAATGACCTCCCATACTCAGTAACTTTGTTTTGTAAAATAATATTCTGCTGCCATAGTGCAAGTTGTTACATGATCTAAAATCTTTTTCCTTGTGTTTTCTTTCTGATCCCCCTGTAGCATTTGCCAAATCAGTAATCTTCACAGTGAGAGTTTTAGACATTCTGGGGCTGTTCCTTGGCTTTGTGTTGGAAATTAAAATGAAGTATCAAAAGCTGGTATATTTGAGTAGTTCTATCAAAACTTACACATTATTGTATTGTACTTTTCTGGAAATACATTAAGCATTGTGCATATACAGTATAGTACGATTAGAAAATTACCATCAGGAAGAAAGACTACTGCTTTCTTATGGTCTCTCTCATCTACAATGTGGGGTTTAGCTTAGTATATTTCTGAATTCACTACACTGATTTTTATTATGTACAAGAAAAATAAGACCTGGTATGTGACAAAAGCTTGTTAGATGGAATACGTGAACAACATATATGACCATACACACATATCTCTAACACTGAAAGATTGTGAGTTTGTGTTAGGTTCCCGGTGGAAAGCAACAATGTTATACATAATAAAACTAATGAGAAACAGTAAACTAGTAAACATGTTACTAGATTTTAGATTACTAGATGTTAATATTGCTGTAATCAGCTTTGCATTATGATGTACCTAAAGAGGAGATTGTGCTGAGTCATGAAAAGAATCATAGAATCATAGAATATCCTGAGTTGGAAGGGACCAACAAGGATCATCAAGTCCAACTCCTGGCACCGCACAAGTCTAAACCCAAAAGTTTAGACCATGTGCACAGTCCAATCACTTCTTAAATTCAGACGGGCTTGGTGCAGTGACTGCTTCACTGGGGAGCTTGTTCCAGTGTGCAACCACCCTCTCAGTGAAGAACCCCTTCCTGATGTCAAGCCTAAACTTCCCCTGCCTCAGCTTAACACCATTCCCACAGATCCTATCACTGGTATTTACAGAGAATTCGTCACCTTCCACAAGGCACGAGGAAGTTGTAGACTGTGATGAAGTCCCTCCTCAGCCTCCTCTTCTCCAGGCTGAACAGGCCCAGTGACCTCAGCCGCTCCTCATATGTCAGCATTGTTGTCTGCTAATACCATATTTTAAAGCAGACAACCTAGCAATATTAAGCTTTTATTTTACAACTATCCTGGATGCCTAGTTTCATGCTATGGTTGCTTTTCTTTCCTTTTTTCACTCTTAGCCTGCTGTGACATAGCAAGGAAACCTCTCCATCTCCAACGTAGTTTTCCTTCTGTTTTCTGCCCAACATATTTGCTATCCACCCTCAGTGTTATGAATGGTCCTTTCAAGCTGATTTAGCATTCCAGCCCCATAACAGACAGAGCTGAGTACAGATCAGATATAAGTTACAAGAGAATCTGAACAGTTGTGCTTAGCAGAAAAACTATGAATTGAATATATCTGTTTACACTCAGAGATGGAACAGAACAGAAACTCCTGTGATAAAGGAATAAACCTAATTGTTGCATTCAGTAAAGATTTGTATCTGTTTGAAGCATCCCTCAGTAATACAACTTTACAATCCCACACGTCACATGCTTTAAAAATGTTGCTGTGTTGCCAAAACAAATCACATTACCTACTAATATCTTTATGACATGTTGTCTGTTGTTAACCTGGCTCACAGCCAGTCCTAGGATAAGCCCAGTAAGCACTTCTTGTCTCTTTTTATAGAGATTAGTGTGAAAAAAAAGTACCCTGAGGGGGGGATAAGAATAAAAAATCAGAAGTAGTCCCAAGAAAGGAAAAGGAACTATTGCTTTGTTCTGGTGGGGAGAAAAATAAATAAATCAGCTAGTACTCTTAACTTTTTTCAGGCAGAATCTGACAGTTCATATAGGAACATATTACATATGTCATAGTAGAATTTATGCTATATTGCAATATAGCATCCCCAAGCAATGGGAATCTCCCACCACAAAGCATTGCTTCTTTTTCATTGAAAATCACCATTTCTTTTTTCTACCCCATACTTTTACAACTGAGGGACTTAAAGAAGAACTCAAGACAACAAGGCCAAAAAGTTTATTTTGGCAAATCACCAGCCCAGCCCCTCAGAATGGCAGGTCTTAGCTGGTGAATGAAGACAGGCCTGAATGGATTGCTCTGGAGAAGGATTCAGAGCCAGCTAGTCAGACAAAGGGGTACAGTGGGGTTCCTGTACTTTTCCTGTACTTGCACACTAGATTCATGGTTGATTATGAATTTCCATGATTTGGATTTCAAAGTTCCCAGGAACTCTTGAAAAAAGATACTGAGCAGAGGGCTTGCTCTTTCCTAAATCACTTTTACTGTAGAAAGCAATCATCTTGCTACAAATGGGAGGCAAATGTGACAGCTTTCATAATATGGAGAACAATTCCAGTTACTTTTTAGTAAGCCTTTTTTTTAGTTGTAGTTTTTATTTTATTTTACTGTATATTTTTTTTTCATTATGCTTTGTAGGAAGGGCCTTCTTGTATGCAGTGAAACAGATTGGAGACATTGTAGGAATGGAATAAATGTTTTCTTTCAGCTGACCTGGCTCGACATGGTTGAATATAGCGTTACTTGTTGCCAGGCTATTCTCTTCTAGTGAGGGTATTTAAAGATTGCCATGGGATTATTTGGATTTTCTTTTATATCAACAATCAATTCAAGCAATAACAAACAATAGCTGCCTTGATGTCAGACCACGACAGATTGTTTCTGGTGCAGGCAAATGCTGATGTGGATTTTAAAACTGTTGTCTTATGTTCCTTTCTTTTTTTTTCTCTGCGGTGGAATGCTATTATTACCACAAATCTTACCTCTCAAGCAGCAATATTTTCCATTTGAACTTTAGATGTACTCAGAAAACATGTTGCCTGACTTGTTTAAGATCAAGGACTTTGCACATTGGGAATGATAAAAAGGGGCATAACTCCTCTATTGCTTTAGATTAGTAGACTCTTAAAACCAGGGGAAGTCAGTCTAGTCTTGCCTAGCATCTGCACAGCACATTAAATTGAATTCATGCAGTGTTTCTCACATTAAAACAATATCCTGTGTTTCAACAGAATCTTAAAAAGACATGCAGTCTTGATTGATATTTTTAAAATGTTACTTCTGCATCATCATAATATATATTTAAATAGGGGGTTACCTACTCTCAAAAAAAGAACATTCAAGAGTGTCTCTGTATGGGTATTTGGCTGCTGAGCTGCTCATCCTGACACCTTTGTTTCACTTTTATATGCAAAGTAGATTGTGCTCCTCCTCCTCCTCTTATTTTTTTTTTCCATTACAAGGTTTTATGCATACACGCTTGTAGTTTAAGATGAATCTGACTCACTAAATCATACCAAGAATTCAGATTCAGCCAGATTCTAAAACTGCTTTTAGCTCTTTTATAGCTCCCAGTTTTGAAAGTAGAATTCACATTCTTTATTCCCCCATGCATGGTTTTGCATTTAACTATGTTATACTGATTGAATGAGTTCTGGCTATAAAACAATCTGGATCTGTCTATAATTACTTTAATTTTCATTAAAATTGTTTACTTATGGGTTAAGACTGTTTAATAAAATCTAAAAGTAATAAATCTAAATAAAAGTAATCTAAAAGTAATAACTCTAATAAAACTAAAGTAATTCTGATGGTGCTACAGGTTTATCCCTCTCTTACATTCCTTGCACCAAAATCAGCTAACAGTGACTGATCACACTTGAGAGACCAAGAAAGTAAAGGAGTAAAGAGAGATCCTGCTTCCTTTCTATAGTGAGAAATTGTTCACAAAGGAAAAAATGCTGATGACAGCCACCCTTGTTTTTCCCCATCTGCTGCTGTTTACTTCATTCATAATACATTACTGAAAAGTATGATAGCTTAGAGAGAGGGGCTTTGATAGAAATGTCAGGATTCAAGCTGCAGTAACATACAGTGGAGTTTTTGTGTTCCTAGTGATACTCTTGTCTCTCCTTTCCCTTTCAGGCCACAAGCTTGTCTGTATTACTGCCTATGGTTCTGTCTTTAATTTAAATTAAATGTAAGTAAGAATAGCCCTTATGAAAGAGCAGAAAAATATGGTTGGGGAAAATGTTTATATTACAAGTTTAAAGAGTTTGGGCTACATTAAGCTATAGCTGCGGTCAGGAATTTTGCATATTTTAGTATTGGATTTGTACCACTGGAAAATAATGCCTTGTTGGCCTACCGAACAGCCATGGTTCGCAGATGTGAGAGCTTCCCAGTGCCAGTGAGCTTCACCACAGCTTTGGAAATTTCAGACACAGATGAAGACCTGAGTTCATTCAGGCCTTGGTCTTGGTTTCTCCACTGAGACTAGCACTGTGGGTAAGTACCTGCAGTGGTAAGTACCTGCTGGGCTATGTGACAATTACTTGTTTAAAAGGGAGTAGAAAGGAGTAACTCTGTTCTGTGCAGAATTACTGATAATGTTTTTGCTTCTACATTAGAAAACTGCACACTGCCTTATCCATATTCTAGAAGCACTGACAGGCGCCATCAGTAAATGATGACTCTGGCCACCTTAAAACCCAAAATATGTTTTATATAGAATATTAGAGTATATGTTCACAGAAAAGTTGCTTGTATTTTCTTTTTTTTTTAATTACTGCTTTGAATGGCCAAGGTTGTCTTAAAATAGAAAAAGCAAATGCAAACAGCACAACAATCACACCTAGCTTATAAAACAAATATTAAAATGTAGACTGCTAATTACTGGATTATAAACTAACATGTTAATCCCGGACTTCATAGAAGATAATACAGTTCCACATTCCCTGATACTTACAAAGCGAACAAGATAGTAAAATATAATATAGATACTAAATCTGGTTTGATGAAATCTGATGGCAATAACTGGGCCAGCTCATTTCAGCTGTATTAAAATCATATACTTTAATTTTCCTCTGAAATTACAGAAAAAAATAATAATCAATAAAGTATGACCTTGTAGAAGTGCTATAGAAATTACTTCCTTAAATGGACCATTACTTTTCAAGTTTGCCTGCCCTATCTTCATCTAGTCAGTTGACTTCTTGTCCTTCTGAAAACCCACGACAATTTGTTAACAAGAGATAAAAGATGGGGCTTGAGTTTTGTCTGTAATAAGCAAATGTGGTCCTTCCCACACTATGTGCCTGGGATGGACCCTGGTTGGGCCAGGATTTCACCCCAGATATTCTAAGAATATTCCTGTGGTTCTGGATTTTGTGTCTTAAGAGGGATTAAGAATTTGGTGTCTAGGATACAAGAGATCAGTTTCAATAATGCCAGTCTACTAGAAGTCAGTGTGACAGTGTGTGGTGGTTTTACTCAGGTGGGCAGCCGAGCTCCACCACAACCGCTCTCTCACTCCCCCTCTCCTCAAAGAGGAAGGGGGAGAAAATACAACACAGAGAACTCGAGGTTTGAGATAAGAAAGGTTTAATTAAAGGGAAAGGGAATGGGAGAAAAAAACAGAGACAAAAGAAGCAATCAGTCCGCGCGGAAGCACAGAGAGAGGAAAAATTATTCTCTACTTCCCATCAGCGAGCGGTGTTCGGCCACGTCCTGGGAAGCAGGGCCCCAAACGCGTAGTGGTTGTTCAGGAGGAACAGCCCCCTCCCCCACGAGAGCCCCCCCTTTTATTGCTGAGTGTGACATCAGGTGTTATGGAATATCCCTTTGGTTGGTTTAGGTCAGCTGCCCCAGCAATGTCCCCTCCCCATCACTTGCCCACCCCCAGTCTGCTGGCTTTTGGGGGCTTGGAAGGAGTCCTGATGCTGTGCCAGCACTATGCAGCAATAGACACAACACTGGAGTGATATCAGTGCTGTTCCAGCTACGAGTGCAGAGTACAGCACTGTGTGGGCTGCTGCAGGGAAAAGGTGACTCCAGCTCAGACAGACCCAACACAACTTCCACCCCTTATTCCATAACATTTGTGTCACAATCAGGTACAGTTTAGTATATAGATGTTCTCATCACCATTGTTTTCTGTCCATTGAAGCATTTTTATGTCTGTACTTCTCTTTATTCTATAGGTCTTTTCCCAAAATGCTCATAAAAACTGTTGATGGTTTCGCCTTCATCTGTCAAAGTGGTCACTCAGGGCAGGCGAAGTTGGTTTTCTTGACACCAGCACCAGCTTAGCTCACATCAGTGTTGCACTTGCCCGGTTCCTTGCAAAGTTGACCTGTCATTGGTTCTGCAGTGTCCTCCTACAACACATAACTTGGATGACAGATTAATTTTCTCCCAGTGTTAAATCTCCTTGAGGCACACACTTGATATCCCCATCTTTCTGCATTACCCACCAGGTATACCCTGGTCCTTGGGCAAAGACAATCCCACGAGTGGGTTTGCCTTTTCCCGAGGCAGGGGCAACCCACACCGCCTTCCCCATCCACTTCCCCACACGCACTACAGGGACTTTAGCTTCTCCCACAGTGTGTAGGGGTTTTGTTTCAGCAGGACCAGGACGGTTTTCAGACCCCCTGTTGTTAACTAGCCAAGTGGCCTCTGGTAGATTTATATCCCAATGTTTCCATGTCCCAGCACCCAATGCTCGCAGCATAGTTTTTAACAGTCCATTGTACCTCTCAACCTTCCCAGAGGCTTGTGGGTGATAAGGGATGTGATACACCCATTCAATGCCATGTCTCTTGGCCCAGGAAGTGATCAAATTGTTTCGGAAGTGACTCCCATTGTCGGACTCTATTCTCTCCGGTGTACCATGTCGCCACAGCACTTGCCTTTCCAGGCCCAAGATAGTGTTTCGGGCCGTGGCATGGTTTACAGGGTATGTTTCCAGCCACCCAGTAGTTGCTTCTACCATGGTGAGTATGTACCGTTTGCCTTGGCGGGTTTGTGGAAGTGGTCCGATGTAGTCAATCTGCCAGGCCTCACCATATCGAAATCCAAGCCATCTCCCCCTGTTCCAGGGAGACTTTACCCTCATGGCTCGTTTAATTGCAGCACAGGTCTCACACTGATGGATAACCTGTGTGATGGCCTCAATGGTCAGGTCCACCCCTCGATCACGAGCCCATCTATATGTGGCGTCCCTCCCCAGATGTCCTGATGTTTCATGAGCCCATCGAGCTACAAACAGTTCACCCTTATGTCCCCAGTCCAGGTCCACCTGAGCTATTTCAATTTTTGAAGCTCGATCTACTTCTTCGTTGTTCTGATGTTCTTCGGTAGCACGATTCTTAGGCATATGGGCATCTACATGACGTACCTTTACAGCCAGGTTTTCTACCCGGGCAGCAATATCTTGCCACAGGGTAGCAGCCCAGATAGGTTTACCTCTGCGCTGCCAGTTGTTCTGTTTCCATTGTCGCAGCCATCCCCATAGCGCATTTGCCACCATCCATGAGTCAGTGTAGAGATACAGTACCGGCCACTTTTCTCTTTCAGCAATTTCTAGGGCCAGTTGTATAGCTTTCACTTCTGCATACTGACTTGACTCACCTTCCCCTTCCATGGCCTCCACAACTTGTCGTGTGGGACTCCACACAGCAGCTTTCCACTTCCGATGGCTCCCTACCACACGGCAGGATCCATCAGTGAACAACACATATTGCTTTCTGTCTTCTGGCAACTCATTGTACGGTGGTGCCTCTTCAGCACGCATTACTTCTTCTGTCGGTGCTCCGAAATCCCTGCCCTCTGGCCAGTCCATAATCTCTTCCAGGATTCCCGGGCGATTGGGTTTCCCCATTCGAGCCCGCTGTGTAATTAACGCTACCCATTTACTCCACGTAGCATCGGTTGCATGATGTGTAGTGGGGATTTTCTCTTTGAACATCCAATGTAACACAGGTAGCCGTGGGGCCAAGAGAAGTTGTGCTTCTGTACCAACAACTTCTGAAGCTGCTCTAATCCCCTCATATGCTGTTAATATTTCCTTTTCAGTTGGGGTGTAATTGGCTTCTGATCCTCGATAGGCCCGGCTCCAGAACCCCAAAGGTCGGCCTCGAGTTTCTCCTGGGGTCTTCTGCCAGAGGCTCCAGGTGAGCCCATGCTCCCCAGCTGCAGTGTACAGTATGTTTTGCACAGCTGGTCCAGTACGGACAGGCCCAAGGGCTACTGCACGAGCTATTTCTTGTTTGAGTTGTTCAAAGGCCTGTTGTTGCTCGGGGCCCCACTCGAAAGAGTTCCTCTTTCGAGTCACTCGATATAGAGGACTCACAAGCTGACTATAGCCTGGCACATGCATTCTCCAAAATCCCACAAGACCTAGGAAAGCTTGTGTTTCTTTTTTGCTAGTTGGTGGAGACATAACTGTTATTTTGTTGATCACATCCGTCGGAATGTGGCGACGTCCATCCTGCCATTTTACCCCCAAGAACTGGATTTCCTGTGCAGGTCCCTTGACTTTATTCTGTTTAATGGCAAATCCAGCTTTCAGAAGAATTTGAATTATTTTCTTCCCTTTCCCAAAAACTTCTTCTGCTGTGTTACCCCATACGATGATATCATCGATATACTGCAGGTGTTCAGGAGCGTTCCCCTGTTCCAGTGTCGTCTGAATCAGTCCATGGCAGATGGTAGGGCTATGTTTCCACCCCTGGGGCAGTCGATTCCAAGTATACTGAATGCCCCTCCAAGTGAAAGCGAATTGTGGCCTGCATGCTGCTGCTAGAGGGATAGAGAAAAATGCATTAGCAATATCAATTGTAGCATACCACTTGGCTGCCTTTGACTCTAGTTCGTACTGGAGTTCTAGCATGTCTGGCACTGCTGCACTTAGTGGTGGTGTGACTTCATTCAGGCCCCGATAGTCCACTGTTAGCCTCCACTCGCCATTGGACTTCCGCACTGGCCATATAGGACTGTTAAAAGGTGAATGAGTCTTGCTGATCACTCCTTGGCTCTCCAGATGGTGAACTAACTCATGGATAGGAATCAGGGAGTCTCGGTTGGTGCGATATTGCCGCCGGTGCACAGTTGTAGTCGCAATTGGCACTTGCTGTTCTTCAATCCTCAGCAATCCTACAGCAGAAGGGTCTTGTGAGAGACCAGGCAGGGTAGACAACTGCTTAATCTTCTCTGTGCTCAAGGCAGCTATGCCAAAAGCCCACCGGTATCCTTTTGGATCCTTGAAGTACCCTTTCCTGAGGTAGTCTATGCCAAGGATGCACGGAGCCTCTGGGCCAGTCACGATGGGGTGCTTTTGCCACTCATTCCCAGTTAGACTCACTTCAGCTTCCAATATGGTTAGCTCTTGGGATCCCCCCGTCACTCCGGAGATAGAGATGGGTTCTGCCCCTTGGTGGCCTGACGGCATTAGGGTACACTGTGCGCCTGTGTCCACTAAAGCTTTATATTTTTGCGGTTCCGGTGTGCCAGGCCATCGAATCCACACAGTCCAGTAAATCCGGTTGTCCCTCTCCTCTACCTGGCCAGAGGCAGGGCCCCACTAGTCCTGGTCGGAGTATCTATCAATTATTTCTTCCAAACGTGAAGCAGAAATCTCTTCATCAGGGTCAGGAGTAATACTATTCCTTCTACTGCCTCTGGGGGACTGTTCAACAGAAACTGGGGCAGCAATCCTCCTAGGGGCCCTCTTTGTTGCTGTTGTATCTTTCCGTAGCTCACGTACCCGAGCAGCTAGGGCCGAGGTTGGTTCACCATCCCACTTCCTCATATCTTCCCCGTGGTCACGTAAATAAAACCACAAGGTACCTCGCGGTGTGCGTCCCGGATTCTCCCTTGTTTGAGCTGGGGACTGCTGGTGCTTGATGGCCGAAAGATTTTTCCGTTTAGGTGAGGACGAAGCTATGTGTTCATCTAACCGTTGGGACAGTTTCTCCACAGCTGAAATGCAGCCCCGTACTGGGGGAGAGAGATTTTCTTCATACTTATGAAGCTGGTTGGACACGGTATCCACAGTTGGCCCCATCCCCTCGTCCCAACCCATGACTGCCAGTGTGCTGGCATGTGTTGGGGGTGCAGCTCGTACAAACTTCCGCCACATGGACGTTGTGCATTGCACTTCATCGGGGTCTTTAGGTGTCTGGGCGTTGTTTAAATCACTATAAAGCATCTCCAGCACAGCTAATTCCCGCAGCTGCTGGAGGCCCTTATCTATAGTGGCCCATTTGTTTACTTGGTAGACAATATCCTCTTTGTGGGGATACCTTTCTTTCACTGCTGTTAGGATTCGCCTCCAGAGGCTGATAACTTGTGCCTCTCTTCCAATTACTCTATCAATGAGTCTTTCTCTAGAAAGGGATCCCAGCTGCTTGGCTTCGTTGCCTTCTAGCTGTTGGGTATTGGCCCCACTATCCCAGCATCGAAGCAGCCAAGTGAGGATGTGCTCACCTGGATGGCGACTGAAGTCTTTCCGTATTTCTCGCAGCTCACTCAGAGATAGAGACCGAGTAGTTTCTGATTCATCTATGATTTCAGTCTCTTCTTCGCGATGTTGCCGTGATAACGCTGCTTTAGAGCCACTTGCCTTTTCCTCTTCTCCCTCATCCGTAGAAGGAGCTTCTTCCCTTACTAAACGACCTGATCTCCGTTTCCACTGTTTCGTCTTTACTACAGGGGCGACTGATACCATAGATGGTCGGTCCTCTAGGGTGGTCACAGTGTGTGCTGTCTCATTATCAAATTCAGGAACCTCCCTATCCCCTTGAGGGTGCTGGGCAATGTTAATTGACATCTGATAGGCGTAAGCCAGACCCCAGCAGAGTGCAGCCAGCTGGTGGAGTTCTCTAGTATTGCCAGGGTCAGGGCATACGTCTTTCAAACATTCCACCAGTTTTCTTGGATTTTGTACTTGTTCAGGGGTGAAATTTAGAACCATTGGGGGAGAAAACCGTGATAGGTACCTGCCCAAATCCCCCCACACACCTTGCCACCCACAACTTTGTCTGGGGACAGGTCCTTGAATAATATTCTTAATAAATTGCTTTACTTTGGGGAAGATGACAAACACTAGACCTAGTGACAGGAGGATAATATCCGACCAGGGGTATCCAAGATACTGAAAGGCTGCTGTAATTAGCCCACAGGGAGAAAAGTAGAAGGCACTGTAATTCCTAATATTTTCAATAAGATAATCTCCAGGAGACCAGGAGGATAACAATGCCGGGTTTGAATACCAAACAAAACTGAAGGCCAGTATGTTACAGCACAACATGATAAAAAAAACAAGCACAGACTTCAACACTTTCTCCGATCGGATGTAAAGGAAAAAAGAAAACAGAGAGTGGGCTATATACAACATATCCACACAGAAAAGTATTACCAGAAAACCGAGCATTATGACTACCAATATGTTAGTTGTAAATACTTCAATCAATGCTATTGTTATCTCAACCCTCGAGCTCCACGTTGGGCGCCAAAAAGGATTGTGGTGGTTTTACTCAGGTGGGCAGCCGAGCTCCACCACAACCGCTCTCTCACTCCCCCTCTCCTCAAAGAGGAAGGGGGAGAAAATACAACACAGAGAACTCGAGGTTTGAGATAAGAAAGGTTTAATTAAAGGGAAAGGGAATGGGAGAAAAAAACAGAGACAAAAGAAGCAATCAGTCCGCGCGGAAGCACAGAGAGAGGAAAAATTATTCTCTACTTCCCATCAGCGAGCGGTGTTCGGCCACGTCCTGGGAAGCAGGGCCCCAAACGCGTAGTGGTTGTTCAGGAGGAACAGCCCCCTCTCCCACGAGAGCCCCCCCTTTTATTGCTGAGTGTGACATCAGGTGTTATGGAATATCCCTTTGGTTGGTTTAGGTCAGCTGCCCCAGCAATGTCCCCTCCCCATCACTTGCCCACCCCCAGTCTGCTGGCTTTTGGGGGCTTGGAAGGAGTCCTGATGCTGTGCCAGCACTATGCAGCAATAGACACAACACTGGAGTGATATCAGTGCTGTTCCAGCTACGAGTGCAGAGTACAGCACTGTGTGGGCTGCTGCAGGGAAAAGGTGACTCCAGCTCAGACAGACCCAACACACAGTGCTGAACATTAAAATTGTATTCCTAAAAAAATCCTATTTGTAACATCCCAGACCTGACACTTACCTGTTAATACACAACAGAATTGAACACACAAAAATGTTAACAATTGCAGTTCCTGAAAACAGAAGTAGCCCAAGCAACATTTATATCTAATTTCCTTACAAATCTTTCATACAAATCTTACATTAGTATATGCATATATACTATAATGATAGCATGTGACTACAGTTTAAGGGCAAGATTCCACTAAAGCTATGTCTTCTATTGGAGACCATCAGGTTTGTCATTTTAGAATAAAAATCTTGGCAACATTATCCTAGAAAATATTTTTACATTTTTCCTAGGTCATCTCTGTTATACAGGGACCATCCCTGTGAGTACCTAGATAAAAGTAAAATTGAAATCCATGTTAATTTACAGGATTTTGGCCAGATTTCAGGAAATCGTTTGCTCTTTAGAGATTACCCTTAATCCTCCCAGAACAGATACCAAATTATCCCAGGCAGCTTGCCAAACTGTCAAGATGACGGCTGCTATCTCAGATCTCAGTTAGCACATTTCAGTCTTCAGTGAAGATTCCCAAAGTTGTTACATCAGTCTTGGCAATGCACCCCAAGGAAGCATGCACAGGATCATTACTTACATTAATACAGTTTTCTCTCAGGCCCTGAACAAAAATTCTGGCAATCAGGCAGAAAAAACATACTTCCCTTTTGTCTTGTAAACTTGAGAGTCAATTAGTTAAAACATCTCTATGGAATAGATGAATTTCCAGCTGTAAGCAGGAAGGCAACTTCCACTGAATATAATACTCTTTTATTATATATATATATATATATATTCATTTTATTTATGAAACATTTCATATAATTATATTTGAGATAGTTTTTTTGTGACTGTAGTCACTACATATAAGTACGTACTTCACAGATGCATATGACATTTCTTAGGCCCATCCAATAACACCTGTAGTCCACATACCTCTCTCTTATATGACATTAGTGACCCTGTGCCTAAACAATGATCTAGTCTGAAGTATTCTGTAAAGGGACTGGATCTGTGAAAGAAACATTTCTGGTACCATAGGGACTGATTTCATGGGGAAGGTCAAATGAGCTTTTGCCAAACAACCATCAGGAAGGGACCAAAAAATTCACAATTATTTTGAAGGACATATTTAGAAAAAAAGCATATGGAAGGAAAGGACTAAGAAAATTTTAAGAGAATGCAGTTTTGAAGAAAAAATGTTACTGAACATTGAGTAATTCTCTAAAATTCCGCAAACTGGAATAATCACTGAAGTAAGCTCAAGAGTTTCATCTGTTTAATTCTTGGTAAAATTTTCACAAAATATTAAGTACAGAGTGCAAAAAGATAGTAAACTGCATAATATAATCTTTATTATCAAGAATTGTAGCATATCTAAACACATCATATCTACTTTTCATTTTTATGCTGATTTCATTAATATCTAGAAAATTCCATTCTATGTGAAAGGAATACCATTGTGTAAACAGTATCTACAGTATTTTATTTTATTTTATTTTATTTTATTTTATTTTATTTTATTTTATTTTATTTTATTTTATTTTATTTTATTTTATTTTATTTTATTTTATTTTATTTTATTGTCACTGTGTTACTCGTATTTTTGTCATTGTATACTCGTTTGCTAACAATATTAATATTATCCTGATCAGGAGTCTTGCTCTCAGTATCTGATACATGTATTTAGTACTTTACATATTGATTCTGATTTTAGTTGACTATTTAGTAATTGGATTTTTTCTCTTCTATTAACATTCTGTTCCCCTGACCTGAAGGAGGCATGGATCTGTGTACTGACCGAGTGGTGTAAAAAAGCTATTTTGGAGTACTCTACATTCTGTATAGAATATCCTCTACTTTATATGTTTATGTAAATGATGTAACTAGTATCAAATTTATTTTGAAGTAAATGTCAGAGGTAGCGTTAATTGTTCAAACTAGAATAAGAAAGAGAGAAATTGGTTTTCAGCTATTCCAGTGAAGATGTGAGTTAGCTCAAGAAGTTAAATGGAATTTAGAGGAGGAGTTTTTGCAGTTAAAAACATCAAAAAGGATTGTATTTTCAATGGCAAAGTTAAAAGGATTTGTCTGCAACATGCTTGTAAAGATTGTTTATCTAAAGTACTCTAAAGAAACCATCTGGACTGATGGATGGTTAGGGAGGATGCACGGCTAACAGAGCTGCTGGCCCTCCTGTCTCCAGCAATGCTGGATTCTACGTTGACCCTTTGTGTCATCTTGATCTTAAAAAGTATTCTGGAGCAAGCCACAGAGGGGAAAGCATCTCTTAACCATTGGCTAAATCTTGAACACTTAATTGAAGGAGGGGTGGCCTTGAAGACAAGAAACAGGATGGTTTTATTCTTGGATTAGCTTTTGGCATGCTTGGGGAAATCATTTGATCTCTCAACATTTAAGCCTCTCATCTATGAAAAAAAAAACAAAAACAAAGGTACAATAATGCAGGCCTGAAGTCTTTTAAATCTACTGAAGCTGGTCTTTTTTGACCAAATGTGGTCTTTTTTGTCTCAGAGAAAACCTACTGTTATTCCTTCTTCCTGTGTTATTTCCCATTCCTCTTTACTTTTCATTTTTACTGTCACTGCCTTTGTTTTGAATAGGAATTTGTTTGACCAAGTGAAGACAACACTTACATGAAACTGAAACCAGAAGGGGAAGTTGAGTTCTAGATGGTCTGTTAGAAGTTTTCCATGTCTGAGAGTGGCTGATAATGCCATTGCAGTGCCTGCACATTCCCATCAGCTGCTCTGATGGGGACATTAAAGGTTACAAGTGACATTCTCTGTCCTTTCTTCATTCCTTTCAAATACACAGAATTAGGTATGTGGAGAATTAACAACAGTGAGGCCATATATAATTATGCATGTCTCACTCCTGTCAGAGAGACTATACACATTAACATTGTTTTTACTGTGATATGAAAATTAACAACACATAGAAATTTAACAATGACATTATTTTTGGCATCTCATGAATTTACTGCTAACTAGGGATAAAGCATTACCCTCTTGTTCTTTTAGAATTCACTTCAGAATTAGATTTTGATTACAAATATCATGATTCTGGTAGCTCCATCCCACAGATGGGGCTTTCTGTTGGTCTTTCTATTAACACCACAGATAGTCTTTACAGGACTCTATGCTCGTAGTCCAAGAAACAAGACTCTACATTGCAGGAGACCAGGTTAAGATGGGTTTGTTTTGTTTTGTTTTTCTTTAGATTAAATTTGTTTTAAAACACATAACTAATAGTATACAAAAGTCTTGGAGTGACATTCCAGTCTTGCTCGGTGGACATTTTAAATTTAAGTGCCCTGTGGTGAACTAAGCATGCTATTGTTATAAAGGCATGTATGAAGTACAAATAGTCCAACTTTTAAATCATTTTGAATTATTACTGTTTTTCCTAATGGCTGAAATACATATCAAGTAACTGCATTTCCACAGTTCATATTTCCATGTTAAAGCATATCTTTTTATAAGTAATTCTTAAATGAAAATCTGTATTTTTGTGTCCAAATTTGCATTAGCTGTGGAGTAGTCCCCATTGGTCTTGATATAGTGCAGAATCAGCTGCACTTTATTGTTGCAATTATCATTGTAGACCTCTGTCGGACTCTCTCCACAAGGTCCATGTCTATCTTTTGCTGGGGAGTCCAGAACGGGACACAAAACCCCAGTGTAGACTCACCAATGCTAAGTAGAGTGGAAGGATCACCTCTGTCAATCTTATCGCAGTACTTTGCCTAATACAGCCACAAATACTGTTAGCCTTCATAGCTGCAAAGGCACACTGCTTACTCATGCTCAACTTGGTGTCCACTAGGACCCCAGTGGCCTGGAAATCTGTTTTCCATCTGTTTTCCATCTGTTTTCCAGCATGTCCTGGTACCTGGAGTTGTTCCTCCTCAGGTTCAGGACTTTGTATTTCTTCTTCTTGAACTTCATGAGGTTCCTCACAGACCATTTCTCCATTTCTCCAGCCTGTTAGGGTCCCTCTGGATGGCAGCACAGTCCTCTGACATGTCAGCCACTCCTCACAGTTTTGTGTCATTTGCAAGCTCGCTGAAGGTGCACTCTGCCCCATCATCCACATCATGATGTTAAACAGGATTCACGCATGGTCCAGCATTTATGCCCAATTTGATTAGTCGTAGTGCACTGTGATTTCTTGGCTGTGGTACATAAGTGGTCCGAACTGCAATTGTGAAGGTTCTGGGAATCTACAGAAGTTGGCACACCAGCTGGTCAATTATTTGAAAATATTCAAAATAAGACTCTTAAAATTGAATAACTCCCTTAAAAATATATTTATCTTTTAAGTATAAAGTTTTTGCAAATAATAATAATAATCTGAAATGTAAGTGTTGGATATTAAGTTTAACATAATGTGTTAGGAGAATTAAGAAACTGAAAATGGAATGTTTAGACAAAAATAAAAGCTGAACAGTTAGCAACCTACACTAACCTAAAGGGACACCCTTAAGATAAGGTTATTTACTAAATATCACCCCTATCTGGACTTTATATTCCATTTACAATGGAGTCCAAAGGACCAATCCTCGTTCCAAGGGCCAGCAGTGGACATATGTTTTAGCCAGTCTTTAAAACAATCGCTTCTGTGAATTCACATTTTCCTTCATATATAACTGAGAAAAGACATGCTACTGTTAATTTTCAGTTACATGCTAACACTTAATTTAAAACTCTGCTGAGACCTTATTTTTTTCAGTGCTTTTACAGTAATTTGATGACTTGTAAAGTGACAGAGGAGTGCTTGAGAGGCTGAGAACTAGGTGTTGTCTAATGTTAAATGCCCATGGAATGAACACAGAGAAAATTCACAGCAAAATCCTGTAACGTCTTTAGAACAACTTTATACGAAGGCTCGGCTGTTCTTACAACTGATCGTAAGCCAGGGCAGTTGTGCTGCCATGCAGCTGACTCCAAGGGATTGGAATGATGAAGCTTTGTATGACAGTAAATAAAACAATGTCTGTCTCCACGCCTGCAAACTTTAGTGCTTTCTTAGAAAGATCACAGAATCACAGAATTTCTAGGCTGGAAGAGACCTCAAGATCATTGAGTCCAACCTCTGACCTAACACTAACAAGTCCTCTACTAAACCATATCACTAAGCTCTACATCTAAACATCTTTTCAAGATCTCCATGGATGGTGACTCCACCACTTCCCTGGGCACCCCATTCCAATGCCTCACAATCCAACCTAAAACACCCCTGGCGCAACTTTAGCCCATTCCCCCTCATCCTGTCACCAGGCACGTGGGAGAACAGACCAACTCCCACCTCGCTACAGCCTCCTTTAAGGTACTTATAAGGAGCAATAAGGTCACCCCTGAGCCTCCTTTTCTCCAGGCTGAACAAACCCAGCTCCCTCAGCTGCTCCTCTTAGGACTTGTTCTCCAGACCCCTCGCCAGCTTCATCGCCCTTCTCTGGACTCTTTTGAGCACCTCCATGTCCTTCTTGTAGCGAGTGGCCCAAAACTGAACACAGTACTCGAGGTGCGGCCTCACCAGAGCCAAGTACAGGGGGACTATCACTCTATCACTTCCCTAGACCTGCTGGCCACACTGCTTCTTATACAAGCCAGGATGCTGTTAGCCTTCTTGGCCACCTGAGCATACTGCTGGCTCATATTCAGCCAACTATCCACCAGTACTCCCAGGTCCTTCTCTGCCAGGCAGCTTTCCAACCACCCCTCTCCCAGCCTGTAGCTCTGCTTGCGGTTATTGCGCCCCAGGTGCAGGACCCGGCACTTGGCCTTGTTGAACTTCATGCAGTTGACCTCAGCCCATTGGTCCAGCCTATCCAGATTCTCCTGCAGAGCCTTCCTACCCTCGAGCAGATCGACACATGCACCTAACTTGGTGTCATCTGCAAACTTACTGAGGGTGCACTCAATGCCCTCATCCAGATCATTGATGAAGATATTAAAGAGGACTGGCCCCAGCACCGAGCCCTGGGGAATGCCACTAGTGACCGGCCTCCAACTGGATTTGACTCCATTCACCACGACTCTTTGGGCCCGGCTATCCAGCCAGTTTCTAACCCAACGAAGCGTGCGCCAGTCCAAGTCAAGAGCAGCCAGTTTCTTGAGGAGAATGCTGTGGGAGACGGTGTCAAAAGCCTTGCTGAAGTCAAGGTAGACCACATCAACAGCCTTTCCCTCATCCACCAAGCGCGTCACTTTGTCATAGAAGGAGATCAGGTTCTTCAAGCAGGACCTGCCTTTCATAAACCCATGCTGACTGGGCCTGATCACCTGCTTGCCCTGCAAGTGCTGCGTGATGACTCTCAAGATAATCTGCTCCATGAGCTTCCCTGGCACTGAGGTCAAACTGACAGGCCTATAGTTCCCCAGGTCTGCCTTCCGGCCCTTCTTGTAGATGGGCGTCACGTTTGCTAGCCGCCAGTCAACTGGGACTTCCCCTGATAGCCAGGACTGCTGATAAATGATGGTAAGCGGCTTGGCCAGCTCCTCTGCCAGTTCTCTCAGTACCCTCGGGTGGATCCCATCCGGCCCCATCGACTTGCACACATCCTAGTGCTGTAGCAGGTCGCCAAACATTTCCTCGTGGATAGTGAGGGTCACATTCTGCACATTTCTTGCACAGATCTTGCACATTTTCAGCTCATGACAACTATCACTTTCTAAAACGTTAGCACAATCAAGCCAATTGGTTTTAAAGGGTAGCAGTTTTTAGATATCTACAGACTTTGACGAACCAGTGGACTAGGTAGTCCCTGGAATAACTGGCAATTACCTGAGCTGCTTGAACACTGCAGTTCTATGTAGTGTTTGGCTAAGTATCCCTACTTGTATGTAGTCCATAAAATGGAGGGGGGATCTATTCATATCATTCTGTTAAAGAAAAATATAAAAGGAAAATTCAACATATTCCAGTGAATACATAAAGTATAATAAATGTTCTCAGATAACCTAGTTCCTACCATATTAGTCCATTTTCTCCAGAACTGTTTATTAATTGCTAAAGATTGACAGGTGCTTGAGATACAGACTGTCAAAATTCAAGGCAATTTTTTTTCTAACAGCTGCAAATCCTGCAGGTTCCTGTGCTCTGCTGGCACTTCTCTGATCTGATGCCTTTTCTAGTGCATGGCCACCTTGGCTGCCTTTTTTTTTTGTTGTTCTTTTCTTTTTTGCTTTATTTTATTTTATTTTATTTATTTATTTATTTATTTTCCCTCCTTGCATCCTTAACCTCTCATCTTAATCCTTCTACTCCCATCAACTTTTTATCTTTTTACCCAAGTCTGCTCGCATCACTCCCACTTTGGCTCCAAGTTGGGCTTAGCTGGAAGAATCAAGCATGTCAACAAGCCCCAGCAGAGCAATTTTGAGTCTAACATAAGCAGACATTTCCTGTAAACCTGATACCTGGATTATTTCCATGTTACAGGGATGACAAATGGCTCACTAAATAATAGTCTTCATAAATACATTATCATTTCAATGAAATGTTTCATAGCATTTCTGAAAAGGCAATAAGAAGTGAACCGTAGTGCAATTCTCTGCTGAGCTACACAGCGAGACCTATTCTAGGTTCATGTAAGATGCTGAAAAACAAACAGGGACATGATATCATCACCAGATGTTGGATATATAACTTGATATATTTCTTGTGGTTAGAGGGCTGAAGAGCTGATCGAACCATTATTCCTCTTTGTGTAAGAGCAGCAATACATCTGTTAGAAATTGCACTAGGACTTTTGGGATTTTCAAATGCAGCAACGCAGTTTTGCAGATGTTGCTAATTTTACACTGCTAGATAATGAAGATTTAGATTTTGAGGGTGGGTGAGGGGAAGGGAATGTATTCCATATTTTACTTTCTTAGGATTATAACTTTCTATCTTATTTTGGAGAGGGTAGGCTTGAAAGCAAAGCCTTTTATTCAGTTTTATTTTTTTAAGAAGTAGCAGCTACTTCTCTTACTATTACTTTACATGACACTTGTCACATAAATGTAAATGTCACAATATTTCAAACATGAGATGAACTGACTGTGGTAAAGAGTTGATCTTGTGCAATGGCAGCACACAAGAACAATGCACAAATTTTATTAGTCATGTATAAAAATTTGTTACAAAAGAGTGTTTTAATCATTTTCTTTTGGTTTCTAATATGGAGATGTAAAAGAAGACTTCAGTTAAACTGTATTTTCTTGACAATAGCTTTAGATTATTTTCTTTGAAATTTCAGTGCAGGATATAGGACTAAAACATTGTTCTTTGGAAATCTCTGTGTATATGTCTTGGAGCTGAGCTGCAGTATGTAAAGGAATAGTGTGATTCAGGACTGTGAAGCCTGCAAGCATGCACATCTGGTCAGAAATCTGTCCCTTTTGGAACACTGTCTATCTACTAATATATCAATTTTTAGGCCAGCAGTTTAGGATGTTTGATGAGGCAACTGGTTTTTACATTTACTGATGAAATGTGCGTATCTTGGACAAAATCTCTTGTCTTTGACCAATGTTTTTTTTCTGTGCATGCTACTCCTCCCTATTCCCAGCAGTAGTTAAGAAACACCTTACCTCATTTACCTAACAGCGATGACATTTCAGGTCAGCTTGTAAAATAAATTCAGGCAATATATTTATAATCTTAATGTGGGAAAGGTCTGGTCAGCCTGTGAAAAAAAAAAAAAAAAAAAAAAAAAAGATTCTGTTTGACCACGTGAGAAACCCTGAAGTTACCTAGATGAAAGTATTTGTGTTTGTAATTTTCAGCAACAGAAGAGAAGGCAAAGAGAAGTCAAACAGTTCCTCTCACTTGATTGTTAATCAGATATTCTGGGGATGCAATGCAGTAACTTGGCTGTTCATATCTTGTCAACGCAAAAGGAAAAAGTAGGGTAGCCAGCAGGTTCTTTCCTTTCCCTATGCCATAGACTAGGATAGTTTGCTTGAATGAAAGAAAATATTATAGCTGTGCAAGTCCAGCCTCAATCCGCTGGGGTAGTGTGCATGGGATATTTTGTGACTGAAAGTCCTTTTCTTTAATCATGATTTACTCAAAGACAGAGGAATAAGAGGAGAGAGACAAAGAAATAAGACATGTATTTGATAAGTGCTATAGCAGGGGCAGAACAGAGGAGCATCAAAAGAGTGCTTTAAAGGCTTGAACTAAATATCCACTTTCTGTAGCTTGGCCTGTAACAACTCATGGCCTCTGCACATAGGAAGGCTCAGTGTGCACAGTCACTGTGAAATAACAGCTACAGTTGAGAATCTCCATCTTGAGCCAACTTTGGCATTTCTTCATTTGGAGACCACCACTGACCCTTTGAGGCCATGTAATTCCATCTGAGCAGAGCAGCAAGTCAAGCTGTGAACCATCTGCAGTTCCAGTGCTCCCTGTCTGAAGCTCTGCTCCAACTACAACCTTGCCATCAGTAGGTGAAGTTCACTCAGTCTGCTCACGGGCTCAAGGGTTCTGGACATCTGTTTCATTTTTCAGCCTAAAGGAGTCAGATGCCTGTCTTCCAAATGAGGGAATGGGGAACACAAACTATTTGGCCACATTTAATTGTATTGAAGGGAAGCAAAGGGGGACTTCAGCAAATTATACAGCTAGTTCTCTTTGTGTATGTGAAATAGTTTGCCTGTTAATTTCAAGGAGATCTGCAACAAGCCGAACATCCCACTAACTGAATCAAATCCCATTCTCTGGGCTGCCATTTCAGCTTGGCCAGTTTTTACATAGATCTTTTGCTCTCAACCTCAGGTGTATACTTCAAGTGTATCTTTTCCCCAGTAAAAGAATTTAAGAACTTAAAACAGTCTCCTGAATTTCTTCTAACTCCTGCTAAAGCTGTCTAGTTTACACTGTACACAAGGTTTTGCACACAACGTTTTGCTCTCTTCAGTTTCTCTATTGCAGCATAAGACTGAAAAATACATTCATGAATCCTTAATATCCCCTCAAACAGGACACCAGGCAAGCTACTGTGTGTTAATTTTAAGCCTTGCTAGTCTCTTGACATTTTGATTTCCTTGAGAGAAACCAGCAATTATATGTTTAGCCATTTGTTTTGCAATTGAAAAAAAAATCAGAAATATTTTCTGTCTTATTAACCAGACCAGTTTGTGGACACCAGGGAGTCTTTAAAAAACAGCTTTTCTCCATATTTTACTTTCTTCCAGGTGGCTGAGGAAAATAATGCATCTGTTCCAAATCTCAGTAGACCTACATATTACAGACGTCACCGGAGCCTTAAAACAAACATGTTGTATAAAGCTGGAAATGTTTCAAGAGTTCCCACAATTATGAATTCATCTGATATTCACTTGAGAAACATAACAGCTTGGAACAAATTATCTTTTCTAAACTAGCTAGCTGTAGCTACATTTTCCTCTCTGTGTGTATGTGTGTAAAGAGATAGGAAGGCAACAGGGCAGACAGATAGGTTGAACAGTGTCCTGTCCTGAGCCAAGAAGGGACAGAGGTGGTTTCTGGCAGCTGCAGTTCTATGATTGCGAATGAGGTAATGACTTACCAGTCCCAGCTTTTACTCTTCTCTGGTGGTTTGAGTTGTAGTACCCATTGATTAAACTTGTCAGCAAAAGATACATGAGGAGAGAGTAAGTTCTTAACAACTCAAAGCAGATCCCTTCTGCCAGAATTAACTCCCTTGCTTACTTTATTGAAGCTATTTATACATTATTTCATCGGGAAAATCCCCCTTGTGACACACTTCAGACTTTCAAGGAGGTCCTGGGAAATCGTGATCTCATGGTGGATATTTTAACTGTTTTCTGCTTGCCAACATCACTCATGTTTCCTTTGACAGGGAATTTTATAAAAGTTTTTAATTGTTTAAACAACAACAACAACAAAAGTTCTCCTTAGAGATACTACGCTGTTTAATTATGGTAGTATCAATTTTTTATGTTATTTTTAAAAATTTGTTTACCCTTAAAATGGCAATGTTCAGACATTTTTGTCTCTTCTGAAGTGTCTATACTTTTGCCTTTTAATTGAGCCATAATACTGTAAAATAATTGTATCAAATAAATAGGTTGTATTCATTTAGTATTTAAAGTCTCTCCTCCTGTCAAAGTTACCACAAATTTACCAGAACAATACTGTTGGTTACAGTGTAATTTAAAAAAAAATGTTTTTAAGAAATCTGAATAATACCTTTCTGAACATGAGGAAAATTTTCTACAAGGTATAGGACCTGAGAGAAATGACAAGATGCACGAGAAAACAGGGAGAAGAAATAAAGAGAAATAGAAATTTTACTGAATAGTAGGGCTTAAGCTGTTGATACAGCCAAGGCATTTTTACGACTTCTTTTTAAAGGTGACTGTCTAAATTATTTTAGATCCCATAGCTTGAACTGATGCCAGCCTGTCTCTATTTAGACTGTTTCTAGATTTTAACTTATGTCTGTTTCCAATTTCTTTTTTTTATTGTAACCTCTTTTCAGTCTTTCTGTATTTCTTTTCCTTTATTTATATTCTTCATTAGTTCCCCTCCTATTTTTGGCCAGGAAGTGTGTGGCAGGGGAAAGCAATGATCTTCAGTCTACCTTTGGACAATTTTCTTAAGGCTCTCCCTCAGCACACGAAGGAGTGAAAAACAGCCCTTCCCTTAGATAACTAAATTGGGTGCACGGTACAAAATATTATATATATTTGCAGTCCTCATATAATTTAATAGTGAGTTTGTTTATCCCAGAGATCTTACTCTTTCTCTTCTTTTGTTATACTCTCCCAGTTGCTGGAACTGTCTGGAGAAAGAGTACAACTCTGTGAGCCCAGGACTATTTTACTGTTTAATTAATTATGTGTTCATTTGAGTATAATGGCACCACTCATTCCCTTATGAGCCTGCAAATCCAGGGACTTGTACTGATTTTATAAGGTATACTGACAAACCTCATGTCATTTAGGATGCAACCCACCAAGAGTAGCAAGAGGAGGGTTTTGATAAAAGGAAAAGGAGAAGAAGAGGTAAAAAAAAGTGCATACATCCTTGCTTCGATTTGTCAAAAATGGATCTTCTAATCACCTTCTTCCTGATGCTGCTAACAGTGTTCTTTCATGGCCATGACCTTTCTGAGACTTGTGTCTTCCTTTCTGAGAGAGAAGGGGTGTTGACAAGTACATAAATACAGCAAAATTAAGCACAGCATGCAAACAAGAAGTAAGCAGTAGGCTGTCAAGAATTAAGAGATGACCTGACAAGAATCTCATGAAGTTCAGCAAAGAGGAGTGCAAGGTCCTGTAACTGGGGAAAAAAAAAAAAAAAAAAAAAAAAAAAAAAAAAAAAAAAAAACAACAGGAAATGCTGGGAGTCACCCAGCTGGAAAGCATTTTGTAGAAAAAGATGGAAAGAATCCAATGGAGGGCAATGATCAAGGGACTGGACCACATCTCCTGGGGAGAGGCTGAGAGAGCTGCGACTGTTCAGACTGGAGAAGAGAAGACTTATCAATGTCTATAAATATCTATATGGAGGGTACAATGCAGGCAGAGCCAGGCTTGTTTCAGTGGTGATCAGTGACAGCACAAGAGGCAATGGCGATGAACTAGAACAGAAGTTCTGTCCGAATATCAGGAAAAACTCCTTTACTGTGACAATGCCCAGAGATGTCGTGGAGTCTCCTCCTGGGAAATCTTCACAAGCTACCTGGATGTGGTCCTGGGCAACCTGCCCTAGGTGTTCCTGCTTGAGCCAGCTCCCCTGAGTTGGACTAGATGACTTCCTTAATCATTCTGTGATTCTAGGGGAGATTTGGGGAGATTTTGCATAATAACAAAAATGACTAAACTTTTCTGCTTTGCGATATGTAGGATGGGGAATCTGGTATTCCTAAGAGATGAAAAAATATATCCTGGATTTCAAAAGTAAATTAATTCTTGATGTTCATATTCCCTAGAAGAAGAGTTCTTAACTGGGTGGACATGGAGGGGTATGTCCCCTTTTTCACCTGAAAAGAATTTGTGAGAAAGATTTGTCCTATGTTAGCCACTAACTTTAGCCACTACAATGCAGGCTAGTATTGCATGCTATTATGTGCATTGGAACTGCGCTATTAGCTGTATTGTGCATACTGTTCATTTTTGGATGGGCTATAAATTGCAAATATATGCTTCTGCTTAGAGAAGTCAGTCTGTGGATCACTTATGCAGTGGGTTCCATGTGTCCCAGATCTTTGTTCAGCTCATTCTATTTGTGCTCTGTAGAGCATGTGTACCTATTCCTGCCTAGGAAATGCCAGTTAAGAACTGCCTAGATTTCAGTTTACTTTACCTGGGGCAAGAGGAAATGAATTTGCCACCCTTCAGGTCTCAGAAGCTTTGCTAGTTGAGTTACAACTATTGCTGATATTTTGGAAGTGGTAAGAGGAAGGAAGAATATGTTTTCTTTATTTAACAAAATTAATGTGTTGGGTTTTTTCTTCCTCCTTTTCAAGTTAAGGGGGAGAGGTATTTCAAGGGGCAATGGCTACTGAGAACAATGAAGTGAAGAATTTATAAGTGTGTATTTATAACAACAGTTTTCCTACATTTACCAAGAAAAACATCATTCAGTGGCAGTCTGGCAAGCTGCAGGAGAGAGCTCTGACTATTAGAGTAAGATGCTCTATTAGAGTAAGATGCAAGAAAATATTTTTAAACGATCATCTATTTACTAGAAAATAACATTTTGCTAATTTGAGCATCATGGGAATGCCCAATTAGTTATTTGGGCAATTATTAAAATTAATTAAAATAATTAAAATATAAAAATACTTACCTGAGTATGAACTGCAGGTATATTCTCTAATGCTTTGCCTTACTAGTTGCTTTGCCATCTGACATATCCCTGATGAATATGTCCTGTGTCCACACTGATTCCTGTGCTACAGTTTCTTGCAAAGCTATTCATTATTGCAGTTATTAATATATTGCTGCATGATATTTTTATGTTTCAGAGTATAGCTGTATGTTTTTAGAAACTGCACTCCATATACGTAGTTTTAAGTGCTTGGTACAGATACCAGGTTCACATGCAAAATCATGTTATGAACTTGAATTACTATGCCAGGTGTTCACCTTCCCCAGCTAGTTCCTCCAATTCTCTACTGAAAATTCATGCACCAGATCATCTTCCTTTCCCCTGTGTAGCTCGGTAACATTTCCTTCCTGCTCTCTGTGCTCTCTACATCAGAAACAACATGGTTACCTAGCTTCAGCATACCAAGCTGATCTTTTATACATTCAATTATGAGCAATTCACATTTTTCACTTGTGAAAATTCACATAAGATATTGCTGCGACAAGAAATCCAGCTTAGTGACCTCCGTCAGGAGTGAGTGCTGCAGTTACATTACTCTGATGGTAATAGGTATTGCTGCCCTGGAGTAAGGAAATCCCACTCATGCCTGGTAGTGGCTTGGATGCACCACTGAAGGTGATTGATGTTGATTGCTGAGCAAAACGAATAGACGGTCAAGGGAGAAAGTGAGAATGCAGGAAAGAAGGAACAGCAGCAGAGCCACCTACAGTGCTTAGGAAGTATTTGGAGAACTGCTACTACGTGGTAATTTTATTGTGATCATTGCATTACTTAGAGCCATGGGACTTTGTTCTGAGGATATCCAATTAGGAACCCTGAAAGAGGAGAGATTAGTCTGGGGAAACCTTGGCAGAGGCATGGAAATATTAATTACAGGCTGAAAATTACCTCTGTACCTTAAGCTCCATCATAAAACCACAGAGCCTTGGGCCAGCTCTTTATTTTTCATCCCCTTTGTGACACTTGGATCTCTGTTTGCATACTTAAAGTTATAATCACAGTGTACGTTATTGCTAGGAGGCTGCAGAGATCATGCCTTTTCCTTGCTGTAGTCAGGAAGGGTCTGTTTTTCTCATAACATTATTTTCCACTTGTCCTGAGAACAACTTATTACTCCAGTGGTTACCATAGGGACCAGAAGACTTTCAGCATATTCTTCCACAGTGTTTTCACAGGCTGCTCTATGAGCCTGCACAATTACAGTAGCGTGACACCATGTTATCTTTATTTGTGTAAGACTTTATCTTCTCTCTTAAGAAAAAAATATTCCAAATTCTGAACAAGTTCACAGGAAGCAATAAGTAGCATTGGCCATCTCTTTAGCTCATTTTTTTTTCCATTTATTCATTCTGTCTTTTCAAATAAACTTTTTTTTTTTTTTTTTTTTTTTTTTTTTAAAGTGACTTTAAACCTAAAAATCTCTGGATCAAAAAGCAGAGATTAACCTTAAGCTAACAGATTTGTAGTTACTTTTGTCTTGCCCTCTTAGACCTACAAGACATATAGATATAGTCAAGATTACAGAAAGTTAACACAAAGGCCATTTCATTTGTATTCTGGGAGTAATAGAACAAGAATCTTTCCTTGTTATTAGTCGTTAGATCAAAGCTACTTTATGCAGGAATGTTGTATTTATGTTCCAAACTTAGATTTCACTCAGCAAATGGCTTCAGGCCCAAGCATTGGTGATTAAATTATGTACTTAAAGTCTGATTAAGCACTTTAATGAAAAAAATTAAAAAAATAATAATAATAATAAAATTGACCTGTAGTTCACATTTATTTCTGCCTTGTTTTACTGGGGGAAAAAAACAAAAATAAAAAAATTCAAATGTACCCTGGTGGATTATAGTCCTGTTCGTTTTTCAGCGCACCTAATTATTTACATGTCAAGTGAGTTTGGATGTTTCATTGCTAGGATAAAGATGCAAGGCTCTTAAAACTGTCCACTGTTTGGCCTACAAAATTTCAGGGATCTAAAAACACACTGGAGATAAGAAAGTCTTACCTTATCTTTAAAACAGTGCCCTCTGTAAATGGAAACTAGTAACCAGTGTAATTGTTCCATGGCTCAACTAGTAAAACCTACTCCCACCATTGGGATGGGTGGCATAATAAGCGGCATTCTTACCCTTTTGGAAATAAAGTGAAATTGAAAAACCTCCAGAAATGTTCCCAAACTTGACCCTTTTTCTGAAGTTCACCTTCTCATGTGAATAGCTTGGTCTCAAACTAGACATTTTCTGAAGCTGGCCTTCCCTGGGCATTCTTCATAAAGCTGACCCTGTGTTATTTTCTTCTGCGAAGTTGCTTCAATGCTGTTTGTCAGATGGTCAGACCAGGAGCAAGGCTTAATTTCTGGGCATGAGTCAGGACACTACAGTAGGCCCAGCAGAAATCTTCTATTTACAGAAAATTTCCCTTCTTAATAACAGAAAAGACATGTGGCTGTCTACTGAGTATTAATATCCAGGCTTCCGCATGCAGTCTAATGAATTTTTGTTCTGTGCTGCAGAGCTATGCCATACCCATAGCCTTTTCTGCTTGTCTTCTCCATTTGCTTCTTATATTTTGCTGGACTGTAACGTGTGGCATGCATTTTTGTGGAGATCTTCACATCTTCAGTATTTTCTGGACATTCAGCAGGAACCAAGTTGTGTGCTTAATCTGATAAGCCCTCACAGCCCTGACTCTGTGAGCTGTTCGCACTATGAGGTTACGTGAGAATTCATGCATAGTTGGATGTGATGGGCTTCTAAAAATATCGCACTCCAATGTACATGCACACTGACAGCAGAAATGCCAGACATTCCTCACCGCTCAAGGCTTTGCTGTTGACTGCGTGTGCATACAAAAAAGAAACCAGTTCGAGGAATGAAGCCACCTCCCAGTAAGGCAGTACTCTAAGAATTCTTTTAGCAGAGTTTCTTTGCTAATTGTTCATAGATTTTTGTTTCAAATAACCGGCAGCTGTAGCCTGAAGTACTGTAGATCTTCTCCTGCCCTCAGCTATTCAGTCAACTTGACTAACTGTGAAAAAAATCAAAGGCATGACTGAGGGAGGGCTGCAGTCAAAGAAAAATTGCTATTGAAACCAAAGTGAATCTGCTTCCCTGCCAGACTTTCCGTAGACAAAAGGGTATTTGTTTTCCCTTTGGTACCCACGGTGGCATGGCTTTCATTAGAAAGTTAGCAGGCCAAGGTTACAGCTGTACAGGATTGCCAGCCAGCTTTTTGCAGCCAAATGGTGTAAAGCAGTCCATGAGAGCACAGCTGTCTCATAGTACAATGAGGTGAGGAACACATGATGAATAGCTATGTCTGTATCTGCGGGTGAAGTGAGGAAGGAGAAGAGATCACTGAGGCTATCACAGAACACAAGTAATACAAATTATTCTGAGAATTTGCTGTCAGCTAAATGAGCTATGCATCTGATAGTGCCTGAAAGAACAGATGGGCTGAAACAAGGATGTCACATCCAACTCATCTTATCCATGGCCAAGAAGGGAGGGGAAACATTTGAATTCCCAGCTTCATCATCATCTTATGCTTATGGCTTCCAGTAAGGTCCCAAAGATGGAAGAGCCTGTTTCCCATTTAAGATGCAGCCACATTCTCAAAACCCAACAATTCTCAGGAGATTTCATGAGCTTTATGCCAAAACTCACATAACTTAAAAAAAGATGTTGGCATAGCTGCCAATGGTTGTTTGCCACCAACCCAAACTAAAATTCTGGTAAATTTAAACCTTCAAGCTTCAGCCAAAACCAAAACATTGCCCCTCAGCCCATCTTTACTGGCAAACATGTCTTATATTTTACTGTTGTTGGACCTGATTGTATTTGAATTCAATACTAGTGAATACATCGTTGCATTTATTTAATTTTATATTTTATCTTTAGGACTTAGAAGTGCTATGTGGAGTTAACTAATTTTAAATACAAATGTCCTTAAAATCAGCCAGGTGTGTGTTAAATCAAGAGTAGCGATATTTTTGTTCCTTTGAAATTTTCCACTTTGTCAGGGCCACAAAAGCACTAGTGGGCCTTACTGGTCCTGCCCAGCCTCCACATGTGCTTCTCCCCATCCCTGCCCATGGGCCCTGGATCCTGATTTTAGCTCAGCCTGGGACCTTCAATCCCTGCCTGAATAATTTTGCAGCTGTGCCTGTTTGCAGGCATTTTTCTGGCCCCATCCCCCTTTCTTTCTTGATGGGATAGTCCGGACGGACCTTGTACCTACATCTGGGGCTGTTGATGGGCCTTGCAACCAGCCCACAGATCGGCCTTATTACTCAACCCTTTGAGACTGTACTCCGTTGGTGAGGGCATGGCTTCAGCTGGGTCACCTTCAACTTGCATGCCTTTAGGCAGCAGCTGGCCCTTGCTGCTCCCTGACAGCAGGTTTTTATCAGTGGTCTTATTTGTTTATTTTTAAATAGAAGCACATTTTTTGTACAACTCTGCAGCACTGTTGAAACTTCATCTGGTTCTGCCTTTAAAGAAACAGAGATGGTCAAGCTTCTTCATTAAATGATTTTTGTAGCTTGCCTCTGCTTCTAACTCAGTCAGCTCTTTTATGTGGTGTAAACAGTCTTCATACAAATGGAGGTTGATACCCAGTACACTGTAAAAAGACATGACTAGATTTGGACAATCCTCAGTATTTGGCAGTAGCTCCACAATTTCAGAGAGCCTTCTCCTGCCAAAAGTCTTGCTCTTGAGGGTGAGCTAAGCAGTTGTGATGGGCTGTTTGCATGGAACCCAATCGTGATGCACACAGAGGGGAGGAAAAATCATATAGGCCAAAAGTCTTTACCAGGAATTAGCACAAGAAAAACCCTTGCTCCTTTCTCTCTTCATTGTTACTCTTGGAGGCAGAAAAAGTGAAGTCATGCCAAATATCATCAGGTCCTACTCAGTGTTTATGAGTGACCAATGAAACTGCTGCATTACCCGCCTACTCTCAAGTACTCTGTGCTGCTAATGGTATAAACTACTTATATTGTTAATACATCTTGGAAAATTAATGTGAATTTTTATCTGTTGATGTGTATGCAAATATGCCAATTCTGAGTCAAAATTTAATTTGTAGGGCAGAACACACACATACTCTTATATCTCAGAGAACTTCTGGAAAAAATAAAAATAAATCTTTACAATACAAAATGTTTCTCTCCCATAGAAAGTCAGTGTTATCTTTGCTTGGAGGAAAGACATATGCCCAATGCCATACAGTCCTTGTTCTGTAACACTGCAGAAATCCACCTCAATATGCACCTTGTGAAACTTTCTCTAAAATGCTCCATATATATCAATGAAAGCCAACCTAGAGGTGCACTCCTGTCTCACTCAATCTATTACTTGACTATACCAAACTCCAACCTAATTCAGGTGTCTTCTTTCCATATTTAAGGAACCTAAAGGGAATAGGAAAAGTCACCACACAGGTGTTTCTTGAGAATGAGCTGTCCTTTATTTTAAGCCAAACCATGTGTGAGCAAGTATCTGAATTTTCACAGAATTAAAAGTTAGAGATAAACATAATTATAAGTCTCCTCTTGCTCTCAAATAGAGCTGTTAAATACATGCTGGGGAATTCATGTATGCACACACACACCGTCCTCTCAATTCCTCCTTTGCCAAATATGCATCAATATTGTCTTTGTCTATACAATCCTACATGCAATCTAGAATTGTATGCAAACAAAAAAACATAGGAGATAGACATAGGATAGAATCAGAAGGTTGTCAGAATGATCCCTGTTTGTACTAACCTGTTGCTAATCTAAACCAATGGTTAAAATGAGATTTATCATTATCAGTTCCACTACCAGTTCCAGTACTGCTCAATGAATCATGTGCATATGGAAGACTTTATTTTCTTTCTTTCTGTAGATAAGTTTCACATATATGGTTGCAATTTGTTTTCTCTTCTCAGCTCTGTCTAGATTACCCAATCCTAATTCATTCAACCTTTCTTTATGGGCCAAATTTTTAAGACCTTCAGTCATTCTGGTTGCTTGTCTGGACTGACCCACATTCTTCTTGACCTGCAGTGCCCAAAAATGGACACACAACTCCAGCTGAGGTCATACTACTGACAAGTAAACTGAAGTTACTTCATGTGTTTTGCAGACAAAACTATTGTTTATCTATCCCAGTATGGTATGTTCTTTTTTTTTTCTTCTTTTTCTTTTTGTAGCAGCCTAGGGTTGAAAAATTTTCAACTTGTGACTCACTCACAGACCCTTTTCTGTAGCACCAGAGATCATAATTACTCATCCTGTCATTACACAGCTGATTGCTCTTACTTATGTGCAGAACTTGACATTCATTCTTGCTGAATTGCATTGTATTCTTCCCCAGACAATTTCTCTCAAATTGCTCAGTGATTCTGCTGTAAGCCTATTTTTAGAACCACTCTTAGCAGACAGTGGCTAAAGCCACTGCCACTGATGCCTCATTATTATAGGTAATGTTTGCAGTGTCACTTCTGTCACTCTGCATTAGGGTAGCCTGGACACTGATGGCACTAAAGACACCTCCATTTAGATACTTGGGGACAGATATCTACATGCATGTTAAATGTTTAAACTTCCACTGCAAGAAATTAAACTTTCGTTTCATGTGATTTCTGAATGTTTGAAGATTATTTGCTTAACCAACCCATCGGCACAGTGGCTCTTGAAGGCTACTCGAGGTTCCCTAGACTGACCCAGACATGCACAGCAGAATGACAGAGGGGATACAGAAACTCCATGAAGTCTGTGGCTTTCTGTATGGTAGCAGGATGTCAAACAGGAGATCACAGACCTTTCAAATGGCACCAGATCCTTCCTATAAACTGAATCAAGCCCTGTACATTTAATGGAGGGGGAACAGAAATATTCTTCAGGCTTCACTGACTGCACACACTATACAGTGTAATTGGAATGTAGCCTGCCATGCTGATAGATGCTTAGGTGTCGTAATTACAAATTTAAGTCCTTAATATATCCTAGCAGGAGGAGGAAATCCATTGTTGAGAGGAAAAAAAAAAAAAAAGTATTTTAAATCTTCACATAAGTGCAATGTAAAGGATTTCCTCACCATTCATCCCTTCTCTGAAAACAGAAAATGGGACACTGGGATTAGAAAGGAAAAGGTAGGGATTTCACCCAAATCCTAGGATATGCTGTTTTAGGTAGTAGACTTTCTCCATGTTATGGAGAAGAATTAAAATTCACAATGAATGTTATATTGAATTTCCTTGTGAGCAGCATTTAGAGGTTCAAGATGATCGCACATATTTGGGGAGGGATAACCAATCTCAGCTTAGCTGAGTTACTTGTCAAAGTCTAAACAATGACTGGGAATTTTCCTTCAAGTGCAATGATCTTTTATAATGTGATTAATGAGGTTTTCACTTGCTAGAAAACTCCAGGATTGCTAAAATCAAATGTTTTACAAACTTCTAAATTGATTTTTTTTTTTCAGGATCTCTTTTGTATACTTTTTTTTCCCAGAGAAATGTTGCAAAAATAGAATTTCCTTTCCTCACAAAGGAGTAGTACTGTTGTACTTACAGATTGTAGTCCTCGAGTTTACTTCTCATTCTTAATGAGAAAAACATATGGAATCCATTTCTGGATCATTATTATCTCAAAACAAACAAGTAAACAAAAACCTTTCAGTATTTCAGTTTCAGGGCTACGGCTCTACACCTCATACTATTCTACTTATTACAATCATAGAATCACAGAATAATAGAATATCCCAAGTTGGAATGGACTGAGAAAGATCATCAAAACAACTCAAGGCTCCACACAGGACTACCTAAAAATTAAACTATATGTCTGATATCGATGTCCAAATACTTCATGAACTCTGGAAGGCTCAGTGCCATGACCAACTTGCTGGGGAACTTGTTCCAATGCCTGACCACCCTCTTGGTGGGTAAAAAACCTTTTCCTGACACCTAGCCTGAGCCACCCCTATCGCAGCTCCATGCCATTCCCTCAGGTTCTGTCGCTGTCACCAGAGAGCAGGGATCGGCACATGCTCCTCTGCTCCCCTTGTGAGGAACCTATAGTACATCCCAGGTGTACTTTCAGGATGTCTCCTTCATATAATTACTTGTTCACTGTGGTGGTTTTACCCTGCTACACAGATGAACTCTACCACAATTGCTCTCTCATTCCCCTAATCAAAGGAAAGAGGGAGAAAATGTGACGAAAAGGGCTCAAGGGATGAAATAAGGACAGGGGGATCACCCAGTAGCTACCATGATGGGCAAAACAGGTTCAGTGTAAAGACTAATATAGTTTATTGCCTATTACTAGCAGACTAGCACAGTGAAAAACTATAAGCAAATGAAAAACACCTTCCCCCCCCCCCATCCACCCTCTCCTACCTCATCCCCCAGAATAGCACAGGAGAACAGGGAATGGGGCTGCGGTCAGTCCCTAACGCTTCACCTCTGCTACTCCTTCACGATCACTCCCTGCCCCTGCTCCACATGGGGTCCCTCTCACGGGATGCCATCCTTCCCAAACTGAGCCTGTGGAGGCTGCCCACAGGCAGCAGCTCTTCAAGAACTGTTCCCACATGGATCCGTACCACCACGGGGTTCATCCGTCAGGAGCAAACTGCTCAGCACGGGTCCCCCACATGTGGGCGGCAGCTCCCCCCATACCCCCTGCTCCTGCGTGGGCTCCTCTCCACAGGCTGCAGCTCAGGCCTGGGGCTCTCCATGGGCCGCAGCCTCCTCCAGCCCATATCCACCTGCTCCACCGGGGGCTCCTCCACGGGCTGCAGCGTGGAGATCTGCTCCATGGGCTGCAGCGAGACAGCCTGCTCCACCGGGGGCCTCTCCACAGGCTTCAGGGGAACTGCTGCTGCATTCCTGGAGCACCTCCTGCCCTCATGCACTGACCTTAGGATCTGCAAGGCTGCCTCTCACACACTTCTCACTCCTCTCTCTCAGCTGCTGCACCAGTGTTTTTTTCCCCCTTTCTTCAATCTGTTCTCCCAGAGGCACAACCAACACCTCTCCCTACCTCGGCTCTGGCCTACAGGAGTCCCTTTTGGAGCTGGCTGGAGCTGGCTCTGATCTGACATGGAGGAGCTGCTGGGCTTTCCTCATAGAGGCTTCACCTGCAGCCCACCTGCTACCAAGCCCTATCCACATAAATCCAATGCATTCACCCAGTTCTTTAGACTCATTATGGAAATATTTTACTCCTGATCACTAGCTTCAGAACATCCCCAGATTGGACAATAGTATCTAAGTGTCTGGCATGTGCAAGGGTCATATAAAGAGATTAACTTAAAGCTTAGCTTTAAGATAATAAATAGCTTAATAGCTATTTATTAGATAATAAATAAGCTTATATAATAAATAGCTTAAAATTTATTATCTTAAGCTAAAATAATAAATAGCTTTATTATCTTAGCTTAAGATAATAAATTATCTTAACCTGTTTTCAAACCCTTTTGTCACATCCCTTAAAACTGAAGGAAAAAAAAAAAATAAAAAAAAAAATATATATATATATAGATTTCCCCAAGGGAAAGCATGGTGCTCATAGAAACAATGTTTTATTACAGGCCAGTAGGAATTCTTCTTCCATAAAAAAAATGTTCCAGACTACCTGGGGGAGGCTGGCCATGCCTGGTTTGAGAGTACAACTTGTGTTGCAAAAGGGAAGCAATGGGTGTCAGTGGTCAGAGGTTGCATTGTGAGGGGAATGGCAGCACCTATCTGCTTAGCCTGGGAGCTCTCTTGGCAGCCTCACTGCTTGCCAGAGTCCTGGAACCAGGATGCTGCAGAAAAATTGCTGAGGCTCATTTGGCACAAAAATTACTTCTCTTTGCTTCAGTAGATGCTGTTTTATTTTATATTAGCAAGGCAAGAAATATTACCAAAATGGACCAAGTCCAACAGACATTCACCAAGGTAGAAAGTGGTCCAGAGCACATAAAGTATAAGAGGCTAAGAGCGTAGGGCTTGTCCATCCCAGTGAAGAAAAGGAAAAGGGAACTAAATGTGGTTCTCAGCCACCCGAAGGGTAAAGAGAATTTTAAAGTCACAGAATCACAGAATCACAGAATCTTAGTTTAAATCACAGATCAGAGTTTTAAAGTCATTTTAGATATAGTCAATGAAAGGAAGCAACAGCTACAACTGGAGCAAGGTAAATTCCAGCTCTGTATGAATATAAAATTTTCATTGTGACAGTGACCAAGCAATGGAGGAATTGCCCAGAAAGGCTGTGGGCATCTTCATCCTTGAAGCTGTCAAAACTCAAGCCCTAAGCAACCTGGAAACAGATGGACTAGATGGCCTCCAGGATTACCTACCAACCAAAATTATTAGACTCTAAACAATATGCATGTCCTCAAACCAAAGCAATATTGGTTTTTTATTTAATATTGCTTTCATTTTCACATCATTTTTAATTAGATACAGATGGACAGAAGAAAATAAGAGAAGGGTAGGAGGCACCAGTAACTGAATCTGTTTGCTTTTTTTAAATAAGAAAAAAAAAAGTCCATGGCAACAACTGAAATTCACTTAATTCACCCTTAATTAAAATGAATATATATATATACTTTTAAAATCAAGGCTGCTTATAAAGTTTATGGTGTATTTATTTCTTACATGACACTATTATTGTCAGTCATGAATTGAGAAACTTGACAGAAATAGAAAAAGAGCACATGCAGAATTGGGATCAAAATATGTTCCTCCCAGACCAGTGTTCAAAGCTTTGGGCATCTTTGCCTGTTTCCTGTCAGGAGAGCTCTTGTTCTAACTGCTGTCAGTTGCAATAGATATTCAAAACTAGGTGAAAACTGTGCATGTTCACAGTCAGACAAGACATGGTTAGCTTGCTAGATCATGTTAGAAAGCTTTCCTCTGAAGTAACTTCTCCTATTTTCTTTGTCTTAAAAGTCATTCACACCATTTGATTTCCCATATTCCAAAGAATTTATGAACAAAGAAAAGGGAAAGCACAAATGGAGTCTGTTTTTTCTCCCAAGATCCCAGCATAAAATAGAAATGTGAAGAAATAGCCACCATAGGAAAAGGTTCTTCTGTTCCAGCTGTTCTATTATGACAGCTTGAGCCCTTGAACGTTCTGTCTCCTATTGAGCTACTCCTTTTCCTGTCTTGTTTTCTACAGCCTGACAGCTAATTTTCTGGCTCCCTGTTCACTTCTGCCTTTCTTCAGACTTTTTTTTCACAGGCTGTTTTGTAGCTTTGCTGTCCTTTCTGCTTGCATTTTTGGATCATGGTGGTGTGGATTCTCTTGGCAGGTCATTGTCATTAATCATGTGCATGCGTCCAATCTGCTTTGCTGTAAGACCTCTCTGAGAAAACAGAGTGGGATTCCAGTTTTCCTGGAAATTTTTAGTATTTCAGCTTCAATGGGTTCTCCGTACATTTTGAATGATCACACACAATTAAGTCCATACACCAAGTGAATTTGTAACTTTCCTTCATATTTATCTAGATCTAAAGGTAAAATTTCCATTCATTTTTTTATTTCTCATTCAAGTAAAAGGCTGAATTTTCTCTAACTTCAAAAACTTTTTTTTTTTTTTTAATGCATATTGACTTTTGAATCAACAGCTTTGTATTGGGTAGTGGTGTAAGGGGAGAAAAAGCCCTCAGAGATCCTATGAATAAGCACAGTTTGTTCAATAGAAAAAAAAATACTTTAAAAAAATATGTACAGAACTGAGGAAATACTGAGTTCTGAGGAAAGTAGTAAAAATGTCATTAAAAATTAGTTGTGTAACTCAGGGACAGGACTGGATATTTTACTATTTGACTCTTTTTCATTTGGCAATAAACCAGAGAAACCTAACCCCTGTTGCTTTACTTGCAAAGTTTGCATGACTGGATTTATTTATTTATTTTTTCCCCCGTTGGCTAAACTCATTTCTTATCATTGACTTCCTGACTTAAATGCGTACACCCACTTGTTTATCCACGTGTTTTCTGCTTTTTTTTTTTTCTTCATATGTAGTCATTTGTACAAACAGTTATGATGAAAGGCAGTAGTAAGCAGTGGCTATGACATGGGCAAATTTACTATGTTAAAACTATGAATAATTAAAACATTTTTGAAGACTGTTAATAATGGTGAAAGTAATAAAAATGTATAAATTATTTTCATAAAGGTATGTGCGTCTTTCAGGCCAGTATGTCTGGAAGCAAATGTTTCAACTCGGAGTAAGAGGCACATATTACCTGTGGGGAAGTTCCTTCTCCTCTAGCAGTTAGATGCTGACTTATATATCAAAGAAAACTTCTCCGCATGTTTTCTATCCTCTGGACAATTTCATTATTCATACACAGGTACAGTACTTTTTGGAAAACAGCTAAGTGATTTGGCTTCAGTAATGTCATGTCTGAATCCTGTCAAAATATATTTGCTCTTCACAGCCCATAAAACATATGGGAATATTTCACAAAGCAGAGTAAATTGAAGTTGATAGAATTAATGCACTGTAAACAAAATAAAAAGCAGAGAGAAATTCTGCTTAAATTGTGGACTAGAAAGAAAGGAAGATCTGTGTTTCTGTGTTTAGCACACAGTAAGTGAACAGTATTAGAGTAAATGTGATGACTCAGTGTTGTTAAACAGAAGTATTAGCATCAGTCCCCAAAGGAAATAGCTTGTTTTTAATTCTCATATCCAACTCCCACTTGCAGCAATAACAGCTGCAAATGAAGATCCAAGGTAATAGAAGATTGTATGTGTTTTAAGATGACTGCTTCTGTACAAGAAATATTGGAAATAAGTGTAGTGAGTAATATAAATCTTTCCCATTCTAACAAATATAATCCTAGAACCAGTTAAGAAGCATGGGCTCCACTAATCAAATGTATCAGTAGTGTATGCTTTTCTGGGTGAAAGCAGAGAAGAAAAACAGCTGGTAAAATACAGTACTTTGTTGAAGATTGGTTCAGATATGGAACTGTGCTAAGTTTGGATGAGATCCATTCCACCTAAAACATCTATTGCAGTAAATTAAACAGTACTAGAATCATTCCAGAAAGGCAGTTTGGATGAAGCTACCCTGCTTTGGAGTGGTAAGACCATTTATTATTAATGACACGGGCTGTTTCATGCCAGGTTGCCTCAGTGCCAAATGCAGCTCCTGAATATTTTTATCTTAGTAGTACAGATGTACTCCTAAGGTCTCCCTTCTTAACTTAGAATTTGAAATCCAAAATCTCTTCTAAGTTTCAGAAAGGAAACTTTCAATTTTAACTTCAAGATGTCGTAAGATTTTGGGCATCGATATTAATTTGTCATATCTTAATTTAGTTTGGAAGCTCACATGACACTTCTCAGACATTTTACATTCATGTGCAGAGGGGCCATTCTGTGCAGAGGCTTGCTTTTGTCTGTTTCAACAGACATCAGTAGCACTTTTTTTCTTGCATGATACCCTTGTGGTTAAAGCACTAATTCTTAAAGTGGGATGCACTGGTTTCAATGCAAAGATATTGAACTCCCCTCATTGGACGTTTGCTTAATTCATAAGCCATGAACATTCCTCATTTCACATAAAATCCACTGCGCACTTCAGTATACAAGCTGCTTTGTGTGAAAACCAGTAGGGCACAAGCACCTCAATGCTGCTGAGAGGCCGGTGGTGGGTTGATTTTGGTTTTCAACATATGTTTCCTGGAAGGTGTACATGTTTTATCTTAGACAACTAATAAAACAAATAAAACTTTATTGCAAGCAGGCACCAGATCTCTGTCTCTGCTTTGTCTCACCTGCCTACTGGAGCAACAGGATAGGAAAGTGGTGCCATCTGCTTAGCTCTGGCACAAGCTCCAGTACAAACTCAAGCATAGTTGAGTGCTCAGCATTTTGCCTTCAAAAGGGAATGGTAGGCAAGGAGCTTCCACCCAGCTATTCCATGTTTGTGTGTTTAAAGATTTCTCTTTTGAACAAAATGGACACAAGAACTCAGATTTCTTCTTTGGTGCTTGAGTGCTCTAGTCATTTTAATCTGTTAGGCCAAAGATAAGAGTGTACACTGAACACAGTTGCTGGCCTTATCAAGAGAAAGATAAAGATCAGATTCATCCTTTCTCTGTGTACTTTTAAAGGCAGACAGACTTCTGAATTACTCTGAGTCTTAGGGTACAGGTGGGCTTTGGGTATGTCACTGGAGCCACAGAAGGTGCTTTTGCTGTGCAGAAAGGCTCTCCTTCACTTTACTTTATACTCTCCGTTACTATATAGGGAAGTCTCATAGTCAAAGCAAAGAACTTAGGCACTAATTTTAGACAGGCAGACTTCAGGTTCACAAATATTATATTTGAAGGTATTCAGGTAGGCTGTGCCATCGTTCCTGAAATGTTCATTCCATACCAACACAACTGTCATTAAATGGGAACCATCATTAGGAAATCATCAGTCTACACCATTCTAAGATTGAAAGACAATATGAAACATACACTTTTCAAGGTTTCTCCTTATTCTCCTTTAGGAAGCTGTTAGATTTGCTTTGCAGTGCTAAACAAAGTCACACAGGAAACAACAACAACAACAACAAAAGACTGAAAAACATTCAAGGCCCTCTGATCCTGATATGGAAAGGTGGGCAGAAAAATGGGTCTTATAGTAGTAGAGTACCAGGATAATTAAGTCCAAAGCATAGCTTGAAAATAGTCAAATAAAATTACTTTGGCCTTGGAACAGTTAAAAGTAATGGTTAAAAATATGACAGGACATTGGCTCTGGATCTGAGGAATTAATTCTGAATTTGTCTTTATTTGACCTGACACAAAAGGCTATGCATTTATTAAGAAGCTGTGTGCCTGGGACTATCCTTCAGCACTAGGGCCAAATGGCATGGGAAAGAATCATTCTCATCTTAGTCACCAAACCACTTCGGGTGACCATCCCTTGAGACCAGTCCCTGTCCTGCACTCTTGGTCCATGCCTCCAAGCTGTTTGGTAGAGCAACTGTTGGCCTAGGGAGAAATGGTGCCAGGGATTTTTTTTTTTTTCTTCTCAGAATTTAACACATTCAACTTCTAGTCCCCAGGAATGTTCCCTGTCACTACTTTATTTGTTAATGCAGATGCAGCCAAAATCCTTTTGCTTTAGACACTGAGCATGACACCTGAGACACAGATAGCAAAGATGAGCTGCATGCAAAATTAAAGTATTCAAATATTCATAGGAGAAAAATAGCACAAATGGATGGATAAGGTGATGGGTGAGGGGAAATATGAATTGCACTTTATATATATATATATATATTTTTCTAGATAAATCACTGGAAAAATAGATGCTGATTGATCTCATTTGATTTTAAAATTCTGAGACAAAGAATTGGACAATGCTTTTAGAACTATCATTCTGATGGCATTATGCCTGTCCATTCTGAGGCATTATTGTGCTTCCTTCCAAATACAAATAATACTGACCATTTCTTTTTACCTTTTCTGTATCATTTTAAGGATGTATCATTTCTACAGAATAACAGACTGTTACAGTTTTAATTTCTATATATATTTTTTTTCTTATTGTCCTTTATTTTTTTATTGTCCTCTTGCTTTTAGGATTATGATTTTCCAGGCATAGACCAAAATGTTCATAATTTATTCCCAATTATCTTGCCTGCTAAAATTTCTAATTCCTTCTACCAGCTCAAAATCATTTGCAGCTTTGGGAAATGTTTCCTTTCAAGTCACTAATTACCTATATTGCCTCCTCAGACTTTATTGTGCTTAATGTAGCAAGGGTAATCAAACTTATTTTTTGTACTTATACTACCATTAATTTTTATTTATATAATCAATTCCTCTTTATCTCTCAAAATGAGATATCACCTTGCTGAGTGATCCTAATCACTGAATCAGAGAAGGACTGTGTAACGTATTCCGAAATTCCAAGGATGGTTAAGTACACATTTTTACATGTCATTCTTACTGTTTTCCTCATATAATGAATTAATTTTCTCATATAATAAATTAATTTCCCTCATTCATTAAGCAGATGTTTACAGATCTCACTCTTTTTTTATAGAATAAGTTGGAAATGTTCAAAACACAAGTAATAGTGCAGCTTGTCCTGTACCTTTTAAGGAATAGATCCTTAAATGTTTAAGCCTATTTTAGGTGAAAACTGTCAATTTTGCCACATAATGTTTCCTATATAGGTTATATAGCACTAATTTTAACATTCCAATCATTGATTAGGTTGATTCTACTGAATCAATTATTCCATTTCATATCTATTCTGTCTGCGGGTAGGGAAGAAAACAGAGCCCAGATCACTGTTGATGTTCTACTGGTATTTACCATGAAACCTAGTTTAGAAAGAGAATTTCTTCTGTTTCCAGTTTACATCTTTAGGGAAGATTAATATGTCTCTTTAATTATTTGGGCTTCCTTAATATTTGGTGTAGAGCTCTGCCCTGTTTCCATTACAGTCAACTCTTTGTTGTTGACTTCATGACAGTTGTATTGTCACATAGCATATATATCTATATATATTTCTTTTTTCTTTTTGCTTCCTTATTTTTGATCAATGAGCACTGCTAAGTGCTATTGATGTAGAAATATTCACATTTATTTTTTTTTTCTCAGCTGTACTATCTGTATCATAAAAGAGGTGTGAAAACAGTTAAAGAAAGCTTTTTTTTTTTTTTTTTTTTTTTTTTTTAGCTGTAAACAATGGTTGACTATACAGAGAAGAATCTGAATGAAATCTTATGCACAATTTGGTGTTTATTTTTTTCCGGTGGCCCATTGCAACAAGTAATAAGATGGCTGTGAACATGTGCGCTCTCTATCACCATAGTATTACCTAAGTTCAGATAACATGGATGATTTCTAACCTAGGAATCACAGGCTGCATAAAAATTGAAACTGTTTCTAGCGAAGAAAGTAAAGCGTTGTTTGGAGAATTTGCCAAATTGAGGTAAGTATAAGAACTTAGTTCTAACAGCTCCATCACTACAGCTGGAAGAGAATAGGAAACTCCATCTCATCCCCTTGGTTGGGAAACAATGGATGTGTAGGAAAAATAATGTATTTTTCTGCTTATTTTGCTCTGCGGAGGAATCTGAACGTCTTGAGACTTTGTCTATTTCCATTACATTGTTATCCTGCTCAAAAATGGTATTGCCCATGTTTTTGTTGTGTTTTATATTATTCTTCTACAGTACCAGCAGGATTACAGCTTTTTCAGTGTAAATATCAGATTCTGCCCTATAAATACCAAGATGCTGAAAGAATTGCAGGTGTTTCTGACTGATTCTAGCTTGCAATAAGAAAATATCATAAGCAATCCAAATTGGAAGTGTTCCATACAAAAGAATCTTGAGTGATGTTGGCCAAAAAAACACTCCTGATGGAATCTTATTTAGATATTTGGAAAAATAGGAACAACCACACAGAAGAAAATACAAACTAACTGTGAGCTATAGTCATAGGCAGACCAGGAGAAATTAAGTTAATAGGTTTGAATGTTTAATATATAAAACTGGCTGTGCCCTGGAAAGTCTCAGACTGCAATCTGTAATTTACTCCATAATGACTGCTGAACTGCTAGCTCCCATTCAGACATTAATTCTTTGCAAATGTTTTTTTGGTGCAAAGGCTCAAAATGTTCAGTCTTGAAAAAGGCTCCAGCTTCAAAGCACAGTTTGTCTTTCCCCCTCACACATATTCCAACTGGATGATCTTTTTTTTTCTTTTTCTTTTTTTTTCTTTTTAACTAAAAATGGGAAATACCTTTCTCACTGTGAGATTTACTGCTCTTTACAAATATCTGACAGTTAACCTTGGCACTGATTTTATTGCAGAAGGATGCAAGAAAAATTTGTGAAAGTTCTGGGACTCTGCTAATCTGGCAGCTAAAGGTTTCCAGTGAAGCCTTGCTTGGCCTCAGTCTGAAAGTGTGGAAGTTTTCATTATCCATGTGACTACTCTATAGCAAAGAATAGCCTGAATATTGAGGGGTATTTGCCAGTGTATCAGTCTGAGAGAATAGAAGAGAGGTTTGGCTGTTCCTGTGAATGTTTCATAACAGTTTTGTTGTAAAAAAAATGTTTTATACTCCTTTGTATTCATTGAATATTTACACTGTATGATTATTAACACAGATCAGGCAGATTTCCCTATTAATTTCCTGAATAGGTCATATAATATAATATTTCACATTGGTGTATGATATATTCTCTAATGATTTGTAACAAATATATGAACTGATGCACATTGATGTTACTGGGACTACTTCCATTCACTAAGGATCAGGTATGACGATCAGGAGTGTACTCGTAAATTTCTCAGTAGATATTTCTGGAGATTTTTGAAGACACAAAACAACTTTCAGAGTTCAGAAATTATGAAGCGTGGCGATAAGCTTTTTAATAACATAAAGATGCAATAGAAGTAACCCAGTGATAATTGCACAGAAGTCAATGGATAATGAATTTGCTCTTCAATAGGATTTTTAATGTCCTAACATTTTTTTTTTCCCCTGCAAGGCATTTGACATCCTATTATTTCATCAGGAATTTGATTAAGACAAATTTACTATGGTGGACATCCATGGACATCCATGGATATCCTTATATCCACAAACAATTGTTGCCTGAAAAACATTTCTGAAGAAGATAAATAGTCTATCTCAAATCAAGAACAGGTCCATGCACCTTTCATGGAGTCAACTGAATAGGTAAAATGCTATTCTGTGAAAACAGTAACTGTGTGCATAGTAGCAGTATGAATAGGAATAACATTTGGAGAATCACCAGTTAAAGCTTCATTATTCAGTCGAATGTGAGGCTTGGCAAAGCAGTCACTGAGCATCAAACACTTTTGCTTGTGCAAACAGCTTCATTCAGGAATGTCCCTGCTCGTCCCTGCTTTCCTGTCTCCCTGATGCATCTCATCCAGTGGAGGGAAATGAGCAGAAAAATCCAGTTATGAGTTCTTGAGTTCTTGGACACGAGGACTGTAGAATCAAAGTAACATTGCAAAAGGATTCTTAATGTCGATATTTTCATTGAAGTAAAGTCTGAACCTGCTGGTGATCTGAACCATATATTTTAAATATTGTATATCTCTTACTTTTTGTGATGTCAAAAAAAAAAAAAAAGTGAATGCAGTAAATAGTTAAATAGAAACAAACAAACAAAAAACCACCATCCTGGGATCTGTGAAAAGAACTGGTTTCATTTTTTTTTCTTCACATATTAAAGAAATGACATTAAGAACAGGTGTCCCATAAAAAGAAGGCCAAAACAGACATAATAATTTATATTAAAAAATCTTGTATTAAGTCAAATTTAAAAATTGTGAAGCCAAACAACCAGCAGCAGAGATTTCCTCATAACACAACAGCTTAAGGAGCTGGGAAACAAAGAGACCTGCATATTTGCAAAGACACCTGCACATGTTTGGCTATCTGCTATTTTTCTTCCTACTTGTTTGATTTCAGATTTGAAACTTTTGGTTGAATCACTGTGTTGGAATTTTAATATTAACAAATTGTAGAGCCACAGAGGACATGCTATGATTTACATTAACACAATTATACTAATGTTATTTACAATAACAGACATGTTTCTGCTTAGAGATGTCAGAAGAGTAACTCTGTGTGAAGCAACACTTCCACTGACATTATACAATATTTTTATGATAAATGAAGAGCAAAACTATTTTGGGATCAGCTTCAGGTGTAAGTTAAATCCACACTAGAAATAATCTCACTGAATTTATACATAGAAATCTTTTACATAGCAAGTTCTTTTCTTTTTACATCTAATTATTAAAATTGGGTTCATACCTAATGAAAAGAACTTGCATTTCTGCCGGGCTATAGTGTAAAATTTTTGTGCAGACTTCTTGGCAAGAAATCTTTTTTTTTTTTTTTCCCAATAAAAGATTGCCATGGATAATACCTTTCAAATCTGCTCCAAGTATCTACTGCCAGAATGGCTTGACTCCAAATGTTGTGCAAGTAAATGTTTTTGAATGTTGCCAGAATTAATTTTGAAGTCTTCTGTTAGTAATATAGATTCAGTGCAGACAAAACTGTCAAAAGTTTTAGCACATTGCCTCCTGTATGGCTTACTTTATTAGAGGACGATGTATTGTTAGATCTTCAGTCAGCATAAATCAATCTAATACAACCACAAGGACTTTTGCCAGCTCTGATCTAGTGTCTAGTCAATCCTTGGCTTGTCCACTAAAACAACAGACAAGTTTGCCAAGTTGGACCAACTATCTTTATTTGTATGCTTATGCTTAGATATAGTGTGAGAAATATGGGCCTATAATATTGATTCAGAATGTACTGTTTGGCGACCCAGGTAAAGAATCTTCCCCACTATTAAATGAGTTCATTTAACTATAACCCTTCCCTTACACTTAAACATGTATTTTTCACCAGTTTATACAACTCAAAATAGCAATCTTTGTCACTGTTTGTTCTGGATCTTGACCCAGCTTCTGTAGAAGTCAAAGGCTAACTTCCACTGAAACAGAAGATCAGTGATCAAAAGCAAAAAAAGCCAGGAGTACTAGTTTTTCACAGGGACATGCAAGAGAAGATTATCACACAGCAACAGTAGTCACTATGCAGAAGGGATTTTTTTCTGGGAGTGTTGCAGTCAGGATGTTTATCAGAGATTTTGTTATGTTATGTTATGAAGTTATCATGCTTTTCCACAGCTAAAGTTCCTTTATTAGCTGGCTAGCTGGCTTCTTGCCAAAGATGATTTTTGTTTCCATATTATCTTGCAAATTTCCTTGGAAAAAAATGTATTACTCCAAACTGTGCCTGAATATTAATCTTTTTTATTATTATTTTTTTTTTTTCTGGTACCTATTAAAAATTGTTTGCACTAACATTTAAAAAACAAACAAACAAAAAAAAACCAAACAAACAAAAAACAAACTAATGGAAATAAAACAGGAAGCAGTAAGGAATGTAGATCTGATATACCGAAGTCTTTATACACCAACTTTGATGGTATTCCCCAGAAGAATTAAGTATACTTAATTAAGTATATTTCAGGATTGGGGTCATCCCTTGAAACAAAGATTGGGTTCTGATAGAGAGGATTTTTGGGCGAATCCCAGAATTTAGGTGTTAAAACAACACTGGCATCTTAAAGTAGAATACCATTCTGCCTTTATCAGAAGTTTGCCTGTTGAATAGAGGCTTGGTTGGAAGGAGTTGAGAGGAATTCCCAAAAGAGTGCCCCAAACAGCATTTCAAAGGCTGATGACTGGGAGAGGGAAAAGAAGGGATGTTTCCAGTCCTCCTCCTTAAGTAATGTACTCATTTTTTTACTCATCTTTTCCAACCTGTCTTCCATGCGCTCACGTTTGTGCTTCTCAATTACCATACCATTCACTTCTTTTCTGAGGCTGCTGTGGCTCTTGGCAGTGTACTGGCACAGCGTACTAGCACAGGACAATATTTGTATTGTCAGTGTTGCTAAAGGATTTGGAAAGGTTTGTCCTACAATATCAGTGTACAGTACCGGGTTATCCGGACAGTGCAAACTGGTGATCAGTCTCAGCTGCAATAACACATAGCACTTAACGCATCAAACTGGTGAGTGGGTGTCGGCTGCCTTTGCTGTAGTTGGGTGCCACATATTAGGGTACCCAATACCTTAAAATATGAGCAAGAAACTATGGAACAGAAAGATCTACACATTTCAGAACTCCAATGGTAAAAAAACCTCAAGAGATTGTTATTTTTGCATGTTTATTATCCTAGCTGGCAACATATGGATTCCTGCTTTTCTCTTTCTTATTTGCATAAATCTGTGGAACGTACAATTTTTCTCCACATATCCTTACAGCTGTGCATTTCTAGTCAGTGGTGGGACCCCATAGGATTATTATATAATTATTATAGTTACTAATCACTAATAAATGGACCTCCATTTATTTCAATGGATTCAACTGGCTAAAAAGTGCATTAAGATTTTTCTTGAAATTGTGTCTAGTCTTTCCACAGCCAGTTAGAAACTGTTAACAGATGTACCATAAATTCTCACTTTGACTTTGGTGTTTTGAGATTACACAGTTCTATAAAATATACTTTGTTCTTCGTTCAGCTTAATTTCAGTGGCTAACATTAGTTTTTTCAGTGTAGCCCCATTATACTTTTGCCCTCCATAAAGACACATATGTACATACAGACAAGCACATATGTACAATAGCACATATCCCAGTTTCTTTATCATAGTCAATCATACTAAATGCAGATTACCTTTAATCTCCTTTTTTTTTCTTTTTTTTTTTCTTTTTTTTTTTTTCTTTTTTCCAGGGTGGATAATTTTTATGAGTCCATAGAATTTGTAGTGGAAAATGGCCTGGTAGGTGATGCCTATGGGGAAAAAAGTTTGAACTGATTTGGAAGAATGAGCTTAAGGTCATTTTGGAACAGTCCTTGGCCACTTGCTGCTCAGTGCCATAACATACATCTCCTATAATTCTAGCTAGAAATGAACTGACTTTTAAATTAAGATTTTGGATTGTCTTACTAAAATCTCTTTATATTGTGGGAGAAATTGTAACTTTTTCATTAATATATGTTTAGTCCTGCTTTTACTGTTTTTCTTTGCATTTTTATCCTTACAGTGATTTTTGTTTGAGTCAAAACAGTTTCACTTTTTTTTTCAAAATATCCTGGGAAGATAATATGACATAGCAACATTAGTGAATGACATCCTGTATGAAAAATTTTAGCTCTGTATGAGATTTAAAGGTTTTGTTTATAATCACTTTGCAATCATTCCGGACCATAAGCTTAAAAAGGTGACCAATCCATCATTTCTAGTAGGAGTAATGCAGACAATATAGGATTTGAAGCTATATAAATTGGTTTTGTTTTCTGAAACCGGTAGTTCTCATGGATGTGGGAGACATTCTGTGGTGTCATTCGCATATGTTTTGTCAGAAACAGTCTCATGGTTTGAGGGATAATCTCATTTCACATGGTACAGGGCAGGGAGAGGAATTTTTAAGTGCAGTCAGTAAAATGACATTAACTACAGTGAATACACATATGCAAACAAACACAAAGTCCTGTGTGAACTGATCCCCAGCTTCCTGTGGGAATGACATCTTCAATGGATTATATCTGAGCCCACTGAGAATCAGACGGGATGACAGCTGAGCTGGAAGCTATGCAAGAACACTGGCTGCAGTCTGGTTTCATATATGTTAGTGATACCTATACTTAGCCCGCTGTCTGGGGTAGAGACGGTAAAATTAGTATGAAAGATGGCAGTAAAATGAGGCTGATGTGTGATTCTACCAGACAGTTGTAACATTATTATCAAGATGTTTACTGAAATGTGTTTTCTATTTATGACTCACTTTATGGCTCAACGACTTTTGCATTCAGTTGTTAGTACTGGTTATTGTCATGCCTTGTTTAGTGCATTTTTTGATAGGAAGGTAACTTCTTGAAAGTAAAAACTCTTACTGTATAAGAATTACATGCACAGAGTAGAATTGCAAAGTTTTGTACTGCACATTGTAATATGCAGCTCAGGACAGAGATCTGGCTCTAACTCGCTGGCCTTTCTATCTGTGAATATATATTTAAAATAGTATAACTTTGCTTCATCACAAATGGCTTTATATGTAGGGCTGGTATGTGAACAGACTAAACAAAAAGCCTTTGAACAAAAGCATGAGGGTGATGTGTAAATTAGATTCCCTTAGTTCCCTCAAAAATCCTGTCATCAAGTAATGCTATTAGGATCACTTAAAAGTGATTTACTGATGTGAAAATGATAATGGTGATATAACTTCGATTTTGAGAAGCAAGAAAAAAATTCAAAGAGGAATAAGAACAATTTTATATACATTGACTGAGGTTCTCCTGAGCCTTCTCTCCTCCAGGCTGAATAAACCCAGTTCTCTCAGCTTCTGCTAACATCAGAGGAGATTCTCTTCATGCGTCTCTTCATGCATCTTCATGACCCTTTGCTGGATTTATTCTAGTATGTCCATTTCTCTTTTGTCCTGAGGCGCTCAAAGGTGGACCCAGCACTCTAGAGGGGCTCAGAGGTGGACCCAGCACTCCAGATAGGTCTCACCAGTGCTGAGTAGAGGGGAAGGGTCACCTTCCTTGACCTCCTGGCAATGCTCCACCTAAAATAGCTCAGGAAGATTTTGGTCTTTGCTGCCACAGCGTTATGCTATCTCATGGTCATCATGGACCCATCTGGTTTCCAGCTGGTTGCCCTCAGCTTGTTCCGTTCCATCCACATGACATAAGTCTTGCTCTCAGTCTCCCTCAAAGGAGCTGTTTTCCCTACAGTTTACACAAGGAGCTCAAGGCATAACACCCTTTTAACTTAATCAGCCAAGCTGAATGTATAAAGCTGAGTGTTGCAAATAGCCTTCCTGTCAGCCTGTGGAGTATTTGTAACTATCTTGTCACACCCTTACAAAATAAGCAATAAGTATGGTATAGCAGGCTCTGTCTTAATACTTAGAAATTGTTCTGGAAAGGAATGTAAAGAGCAGAAACATGACAGAAGTGTCGAAGTGCAGTAGCTCTATTTGGCTCTAATGTACCTCTTCACACTCTTTCTTCCTTCCATTAAAATAAAATCATTTTAAAAATTATTATTACTACTTTAAACTTGTTGCAGTGACATTTAATATGTAATTAAAAATAAATAACTTAATAAACACTTGTTTAAGAAGCTAATTCATAGGAATTCCTTTCTTTGAACTTAATTCTAGGCAGGTCTTAATGACGGGTCAAACTTTTGCTGTCTAAAGGTATTGTCTATCCTTCTTTGAATGTGAATATCCTATTTCCAGACTTCTAGTCAACTAATGCTAAACAACTCCGTCAGTCATGATCTGTTCTTGTCTTTGTGCAACTACCATGGTATCTTAATTCACAATATTTGAAGTGATCCCCTGAGTTTCCCTGCAATGTTAAAGTTGTTTGACCCTGGCATACGATTTGTAGGTGTAACGAAGAATATGTCCAGTGTCTCCTGTATTTATACAGAATCAGAAGTCACTGCTAATAGCTTGCTATTTGGAGAATGATTTTATATAATTCAATCTCAAATTAAATTCATTAAAGTGGATTGAACAGTAGGAGAGTTAACAGCTGACAATTTAAAAATAATTATTTATGCTAAAATCTCCAGGATGCAAAAGAAAACAGAGTAGCTTGGCAGTATAAAATGTTGTGTGTGAAGTTGAAGGATTTCCTGCTAACATTATTTTTGGCCTTTTCTGCTTTGTACATTGAATCAGTGGCACTTAATTCAATGTGTATTTTCCTTGAATAACCTGAGAAAGAGAGGGCCAAATGGAAAACTCTTTAAAGGTCTTGTTGATTTAGTTTAGGAATAACTTCTGTGATTTATGTCATATACTATTCAAAATCACGTTGTTTGTCATAATTATGTAGCAGTCTTTCACAATGTGTTTTTAATTTGCTGCCTTTCTCATTTTGACTGAGTGTCCATTTTATACGTAACACAAAGACAGTATACAAACTCTGTACATATTGTACAATCTCAGGGTACCTCGAGTGTAACAACAAAAATATATTTCAGTCCTTGTTTTCATAAATTCACGTCATTGGTCATTTTGAATGCCTGAATATATGAGACCATACCTGTATGTACCTTTAAAACACACAAATTGTTATAAACATTATAGCATAAACAGAGCTCTGCTCAATTCAGCAACATAATCTGTCTTGAGTTGGAACGATAAATTGGATTAGACTCAAGAGCAGCCCCTTTTCTTACCTTGAAAGGAAGAAGTTTCGAGACAAGCAGCACTGTAAAACTTCTGTATGACACATTTGAAAAAAAAAATTATTAAGTGTGTTATGTAAACAGTGTTTCAGTGCTCTGCAGAGGAAGGAGCTCTCTGCTCCCATCTACTGGTTATCAGCGGGAAATCTGCTGGTTTTGTGTATTTACAGTGCATTTACCCAGGGCTCCATCTGGACAGAGGCTCCAGGTCTCCTGACTGGATGGATCATGTACATTAAGCGATCCCTGTACTCGAGAGCACTTCTGTGCACTGATAGATGGAGAGCTGGATGCTGCCTCAAAAATCTTTGCTGCTTATAGTTTTAGAAATCACTGGCTTGTAGCACCACGAGAGTCAAAATGGAGAAAGGGCACCTTTGGGTGCAGGTCCTTCCTAAGAGAAATAAATTCTATGGCCTCCACTCTGGAAAGGTTGCTGAAAACTAGCACAGGTGACCTTTTGCCAGGATACACCAAAGGGCTGCATGACCCCAGTGATCACCTGCCCTCATTGGAGTTATGGGACAGGAACAAGAGGAAGGGAACAATTTTTTTTTTTTTTTTTTTTTACAGGAACAACTTCCTGAGACACTGACACACTGACAGTTGGCCAACCTGGCCTGTTACACCTGGAGATGAGATTTTGACTAACATCAAAATATTAGCAAGGCTTGAGTTGTGAAGAAGAGTGGGATAATGTAACAATTTAGCTCTTAGCATTAGCATTTAGCTCTTGGGTTACCATACCAAACAGAGAATTGATTTGAAAAAGACCTATTGGTGTTAGTTAAGTCTATAATTGCTGTGTTTTCTTATGTAGATACTGCATATGCTTTCTTCATTACAGTATTCCTTGATTTGTATGAATAATCAGTGCTTGGGAGGGAGGGAAAATTGTCCATTAAGGGTGCTTTGGGAAGGTAGATGATAGTCTTTAGTGCAGGCTTGAGATGATTGCTGATGGTTATCTGTTTTAAGGGGACTGCAAGTTGTTGGGTCCAGGCCTCTCTGACAATCATCTCTGGAAGGAAGTTCACACTTACACAATGAAAGTGCTTTCAGATCTCAGTTAGTTTCTGGTTTAGAAGAAGAAAGATCAGCATATGGCAGCCTGAGAATACTGTGTAGGACACCTATGCAATACATGAAATGCTTCTTCCATACAACTCAAGATTTAAGAATGTAACTGATACAGTTTCTTAACTCTATCCCAAAGGAAGACAGCCAGCTTCCTGCATTACCTCCCCAATGATTCCCAACTGTGAAAGCAGTCACTATGGGGGCTCCACAGAGGGCTGGGGAGCGAAGGAGCTCATTCTCTTCAGTTCTCACTGAGCTCCTGTCACCTTGCCTGCCTATTGGCACAGAGGGAACTGAGAGGAACAAAAATCCAGTTAAACTTTGTCTGTGTTCTGCATTTCCTTATGGATTACTGACAAAATTGTAAGAACCTGACAACCTTAGCAGAACAATGAGATTTTAGAGAATTTTTTATTATTTTCTTAGCAAGATACCATAAATTCTAAATTTACTTCGAGGAAAAAGCTGGTTTTCATCACTGTTCTCACTTAGATAAAAGTTGGAATTCTTGAAGATGCCTGTCTTTTTCCTATGTTCTCTTTTAACATGAACCTGATACAATGATTCTGGACTGCTTATCAGCCTGTTCACCCAAGTAAGGCAAAGGCAGGAAGAATTGTAAATAAAAAATGGAAACATACATCGCTGGAGTTCTTTGTAACACACAGTAATTAATAGTCAATAGTCAGCCTTAACACATAGTTAAATTTTAACTCATCTTCTTCACAGTAGGTAACTCAGGTTACCTGGGCCAGATCTGGCATATGTAACATGCATTAGTTTTGTTTACATTACATGTGTGATTCATTATTTATTAGAAATTCAAAAGCTGTAGACCTAAGTGTTGAATGCTGTAGATTTGAGTGTCTTCCAAAAGCTCATCCATTCTGTTCCTTAGAAATGATTTTGGATACTACTCACTCAAAATGGAAAGAATGCCCCAAGATACCATAGATACATAATGTAACTATACAGCATTGGGAGACAGAGTTAGATGATCTTTAAGGTCCCTTCCAACCCGAGCCATTCTGTGATTATGTATGTATATCACAGATACAGGATATACATTATGTATATCACAGATACAGGATAAGTGCAAAGTGTTACATCTGGGTCAGGGAAATCCCAGACAGGAGTACAGACTGGAAGAATTCATGGAGAACAGCCCTGCAGAGTAGGACTTGGAGGTTCTGGTAGATGAAAAGCTTGACATGAGCCAGCAGTGAGTGCTTGCAGCCCAGAAGACCAACTGCATCTTGGGCTGCATCAACAGAGGTGTGACCAGCAGGCCCAGGGAGGGGATTGTGCCTCTCAGTTCTGCATCCAGGTCGGCGGCCCCCTGCACAAGAAGAATGTGGAGCTGTTAGAGCACATACAAAGGAGGGCCATGAAGATGACCAGAGGGCTGGAGCACCTCTTCTTTGAAGAAAAGGTGGGGGAGCTGGGGATGTTCAGCCTGGAGAAGAGAAGGCTCCAGGGTGACCTTATTTTAGCTTTTCATTACTTGAAGAGGGTTTATAAAAAAGATGGAGAGTAACTTTTTGCTTAGTTAAATTATGACAGGACAAGGGGGAATGGTTTTAAACTAAAAGAGGGGAGATTTAGATTAGATATTAGGAGGAAATTCTTCACTCAGAGGGTGGTGAGGCACTGGAACAGGTTGCCCAGAGATGTTGTGGATGCCCCATCCCTGGAGGTGTTCAAGGCCAGGTTGGATGAGGCCCTGGACAACCTGTTCTAGTGGGTGACATCCCTGCCCATGGCAGGGGGCCTGGAACTGGATGATTTTTAAGGTCCCTTCCAACCCAAGCCATTCTGTCATTCTATGATACAGGATACTAATTTTAGGGTTGAAATTGACTTTACTCCTAACTGCAACACCCACCAATGTAATATCTAAGTAGTATACCTGGAAAAAAAAGATCTCACAAATCAGTTAACAGTGTTGTCTACGTGATGTCTCATCCATACCTACTGCAAAACTGGAAAGAACTTCTGTATGCAGACCCTATGTCACTCAAATTCTACCTTCCTGTCCCTGGATATAACATTACTGCTACCTGAAGTAAAGAAACAAAACAAGTCCTGGCCCCAATGGACTGCAGTGAAATGGGCAATGAAAACCAAAATCAACCCGGAGTATTTGAAGTGCAGCTGTGACGGAAATGAGGAAGGAAAGAGAAATGTGGGAGGATGAGTAACAAAATCAGAGAAGTGTATGGAAACTGATGGATTTTCTCAGGGGCATTCTCCACCCCACAATACAGAATGCTGGTTAACTTTTTGTCTCCAACTTAATTATACAAACTTTTTTTCTCTCTCTCCCATTGTACCCAGGATGGGTTTCACCTATGTGCCATTGACCCCTGTGCAAGAATGTGAGTGCACTTTTTGAGCCAGAAAATGTAGATGTCTGTGATTTGCTGTGAAGCAACTTTAACCCATAGCTAAGACGTCTGGCAGAAGATTTGATTCTTCTGGTTTCTTAACCCTGAGGCAAACTACAATGTTTTCCTGGGCTAAGCTTTCTTTCAGGAAAAGACTTTGCAATTGGCCTAATCTTTTGAGCTCTCATGCAGGGAACTCTCTGTTGCTTTGTTCTCACAGGATGTTTCTCAGCAAACAAGTGTATTTATAGTGAATATGGGAAGATGCAAAATTAGATTTCATCTGCCTTGTTGATAATTGTGATAAAATACACAAGGACTAAAATGAATGTCTTCAAAAGCTGGCCAATTGCAAAAAGCATCATTTTCTTAAGGAGATAGCCTCCACACCCTGAAAAGCAGACTCTTTAAATTTATCAAGTCCCAAATATTAAGGGAAAAGAACTTGTATTAGATCTGAAATATGGGTATAATAATTTCAAAGGAGCTAGTTATAGCATCCACAAACAAAACTCCTGAATTTTATCCATATTCAACTTCATTATATATTTGTAGTCACATCTCAAAGGAATTTTAATGGAGATTCTGGTTTAGGACATGTGGTGACCAAAAATAATAATAATAATAATAAAATTAAAAAAGATAGTGTAAGTGAAATAAACAAACTCATAAGTTTCCCTGGACACCAATCAGTTTTGCAAAGAAATGAATTTAAGTTTATATTTAGTCACAACACTCTTTTTCACAGGCTAGCAGCCTGAGAGCAAGTGTAGGTTGCTGGTCCAGAAACTCTGTTTGGACAATATTGTGTCCAGATGTACTTCCTGCAAATAAATGGAATCCAGAAACTGAGATTTTGAATTATTAACCCAGTTAAAATGAGACACAAAGGCTCAAGGTCTAGTGCCTGAATCTCAGCTCCTTAGAAGGCAAAATGCTAAATGAAAGTTTGCTGAAGGCTGATGTTCCTGCTTCAAACCTTCCCAGCACTTCTGTGTGTAATAGTGTGTAGAAGTACCACATGAAAATGAATGAGTAGCAAAGAGAGATCAATGTAGTATAGAAATATTAATAGAAGGGTTGCTATTTACTAACTGAAGTCCTATCTGCAAGGATGAGGGTGGAGAGAAAAACCTGGATTAAAAATCAGTAGATGTTAACAGAGTGCAGTGGGAGTCTGGACCCTAAATAGGTGACCTTAGACACATGTCACTTTTAAAGACTCCTTTAATATCTTGGCTTAACTGGGCATGAAACCTCATAAACCACTGGTAATCCACATCTGCAGACATTTATTTTGTGAATGGATTTTTGTGAACTGTTTGAAGATACAGCAATCAGCATATCTGCTTCTTACACTTTCCCCTTAGCTTGTCAGAACCAAAAAGTCATGAGCCTATCCTCTCTTACCCCATCAAAAAGGTATTAAAATATATATGTATTTTTATGAAAAAAAAAAGAATGTTTATTCTTCCAAAATGACAAAATGGTCATTTTAAACAGAGATATAGTCTCTTGGGAGACTCAACAACAGCAAATGTTTAATTCTGTTTGTCTGTTTGTTGTGTTTTCACTGAAAATTATATCCCTTTCAAAGAAAGGAATGGCTTGTTTAGTCACCTGTCCTTTAAGATCCCTGTTTGAGTTGGGACATCTTTGGAAAGCTTGCAAAATCTTAGCGTGAGTAGAGTGATAATGCAGGCAAAGGGGAGCTTTCAATTATTTATTGAACACAGGAAAATAACAGCTGCTCTCCTACTTTGTCTCCGTACTCTGCTGCTGAAGAAAGAGGGGGAGATAACTAATCACCCTGAATGGAAGTTACTGCATTGCAGTCCTTCAGCCTCACATGAGGAGTGAGGAGTGAGGAGTGAGGAGTGAGCCTCACATGAGGAGTGAGCTCACTTGAGGAGTGAGCTCTGAATTACTGGAAGGTGCTGAAGGCAATCATCAGTTTCTGTGTCTCAGCATGACTCTGAGTTTTTCAGCATACAAAATTACTAAGAAGTGTGGAATAACTTGTTAAGCAGTGAATGAAGCATTTCACTTGCACAGCATTTTTTTAAATCTAGCAGATATGGAATTGTTGCAAACCTGGCACTGTCACAGCCTTTATAAAGGTAATTATGCAAAGGAATTTACTCAGAGATTGTGTTTTGTTTTGTGACAGAAATCTGTGATTTAGACTGTGTAGTTGTGCCAGCACAAGAATATATGTCATGCTTTAATCAATGTGAATGTTTAACTCCAGTTCACTTAATGTGACATACATGGAAAATATGAAGTACTCTTGATATTGTTACATATAAGTGCTATTTTGGAAAACTGCCATACCTCAAAAGAATTCATAAACAGGAGAAAAAAAAAAAAAAAAAAAGTTAAAATTTCAGTTATAACAGAAACAAAACTCCATAGAAAGAAGGCTCCACACTGAGCACAGTTACATGATGAAGTAGCATAACTACCTTACTGATCAATGCTCAGAAAAGACCCTGGAAAGTTCGGCCTTTATCAATAGGATGGACTTTAAGGAACCGAGTAATAGTTAGCAATTAGCAAACTAGCCATTGCTGGGACACTACTGAGACACCCCTTCAGCCAATTTGCTGCTCAAGCAGGGCTCATTTCCTTGAGCAAATCATTCACACAACTGTCTATGGGAAGAAATTTCTTAAACTGCTCTTGAGGAAATTTCCTTATGAGAGACACATGGGTATATCTCCCTGGACTATCCAAAGTGTAAGAAAGAAAAGAAAAAATCCGGAATGTCTTAAAAAGGAAAGGAAAGACTAACTGTTTTTTTGTTTTGTTTTGTTTTGTTTGTTTGTTTGCTTTGTTTTTGGTTTTGTGTTTGTTTGTTTTTAATATTCATATGAATATGAAAAGTAGAAAGCTTGGTTTTAAGGATTAAAATGAATGAATGAAAAAGAATCATGAAATTTATGTATGTTTCAGTGTGAAATCTTTTTAGATTCAGAGTGGAAAAAAACAACAACAAAAAAAAAAAAAAAAACACAACCAAAAACTTCAGATCTTACAGTCTTCCACTACTGAATTATTAACCTGGCATTTATAGTAATTTCTGGCATTTATAGTAATTTCTGTTGAAAGAGAAATGCTGAAAATTTTAATTTAACAGGTCTTTTCTATATATCTGATTTGAACAATCAATGCGACAGAGAAGGAAACCTTAAAAGAGCTAGCTTATACATCTGCCTCAGATGTGCAGCCACAGAAAATATTAAGCCCCTAAAGAGTATCTGAGCAAAAATAGGGACTCAAATTACATTACATTTACAAGCTGGAGCTTTGCACCTGTTGCTGCCTGCAATCAAGAGGCAGAAGGGAGAGGGTAGTAACACAGTGCTCTGCTGTAGTAACACAGAAGGTGATGGATGCAGGACCGAGGAGTTTGACAAAAGCAATGGGATGCTAATTCGTGGGAAGCCAGAGGTGCAATATGTAACCTAGTCTGTAATTTACATAATTTGTAACTTCTTTCATTGCTTGTTTTCCTTTCTATTGCATTGTAAAGATATTCCATCTTTTTGCATATTTCCTGGGAAGCGACCAACCTTCTGAAATGATGTGTTATAGTCTATACCTAAACAATAAAATCACTGCAAAACAAAGGGAAGTTGACAGACAATTCCGATTCTCAAAGAACAGCCAGGACCTGCTTGGATTTGTTCTACTTCACTTTAGCAATCTATAGTGTAAGCTTCTGTGCTCAGATAGCCAAGGTTAGTTCCCTTTATCATTACTGAAGAAAAATCAACACTTCTACAGTTTGATAGGATATAATATTGTAAATGTGTATGCTAAGGTGATTCCTGCACTAGATCCAATTCATTCACTTTGTTGCCTGCAGAAGAAACTAAGGCTGACTAACCTGGATGTAAATGTATACTTTGAAGGTATCCAAAGTTAAATGAGATGGCTCTCACTGAAGTTGTTCTTTATAAGCAGACAACTAAACTAATACATGCTGTGAGCCATTTTGCTTTTCAGGGTCACAGCGAAGGGTCACAAGAGCTCTTTAAAAATGTCTGTTTCAAAATATTTCCCATGTAGAAAGAAGGAGAATGTGTAAGAGCAGCCATAGTACCCACAGCAAGTGCCAACTTTCCCTTTCTGATGGATGGTTAGTTAAATCAGCATAACATCTCTTCAAACTAACAAGAATCTTATGAATATCTTCACAAATAATACAAGCTCACTTTTTAGAGGGAATGACATTGTTAATTGAGTGCAGATGGTTTAGGTCTCTGGTCACTTAAATAATCAGATAAGCAAGAGTGACCTGATGCAAAGGAAATTACGACATCAAAACACAGAAAATTATTGCTGTTCCTATGTAAATTAAAGTAATTCACTCTGCTAGGTATGTGTTTCTAGTCACAGCTGTGTAAAGATCTTATAAGATCATTCAACTCAGTTACTATTTCTAATGCAGCTCGTCTAGCAATGTTAGACTTGGAAAGTGCTTACAGCTTGGGTTCTGCAGAATTTTTTTCTTTTTCTTTCTGTCTTTCACAGAATGTCATCTACAAGCTACACTACCTATATTTTTTTCTGATTATAGAATTCACCTTTATTATATAGCTTGGATATTCATAATTTATATAATTTATAAGAAATACTACATAGTGAGCAAATGTTAGTATGGTACCTCTATTGTATGACAATAAAAATTACAGGCAAAATCAGAATTCTGCCAGTAGGTCCCACAAAAATAATAAAAATATTTTACTCTATCTCAGGTTCCTAAGCTCAAAAGCTATATTGAATTATTTTATTAAAAATAAAGTGTAATATAGTCTCAAAAGTGTAAAACACAGATGTGATTTCAATGATTCTAACTCCACTTTCCCTGATGTTGATTGTAGGAGTAAACAGAAGTGTCCTAGAATCATCACACTGATTACAAGACAAAACACAAGCTCAGAGGCAAGCTGGCCACACCACCTGGCTTCCTCCAAGCTCACATGTTAGTTAGCAGACTCTTCCACTAAAAATGATTAATTTTCTCCAATCTGGGACAATGTTTGGGGCTGTTTTGTTGTTGTTGTTTTGTTTGTTTTTAGGATCCTGCAGCAAGCTCTTTATATGATTAAAAACCGAAAACCGAGAAGCATTTAGTTCTCATCCTATTTTACGGAATTAGTCTTTGGACTTTTTTTCACTGTACCACAAAATTTGATGATTGATGAATTTTTTTTTTTTTCCTTGACAACTGGTTGCATACACAACCTACGTGGGCAAATGTCTGCTACTTAGGGTGTCTGCTTTGCTGAGGATGGACCTAACCTCACCAATGAACTCTGTATTCCCTTCCTTTAGTTCCACTTTGCTTCTGATGTTCTGTGATACTGGATTCATTGGCCTTAAGTAGGATGTCTACAAGGTAAATGTTTATACTAGTCACTCACAGAATCACAGAATTTCTAGGTTGGAAGAGACCTCAAGATCATCGACTCCAACCTCTGACCTAACACTAACAGTCCTCCACTAAACCATATCCCTAAGCTCTACATCTAAACATCTTTTAAAGACCTCCAGGAATGGTGACTCCACCAATTCCTTGGGCAGCCCGTTCCAATGGTTGTTTACCAAACAACCCTTTTGGTAAAGAACTTCTTCCTAACATCCAACCTAAAACACCCCTGGCACAACTTTAGCCCATTCCCCCTCATCCTGTCACCAGGCACATGGGAGAACAGACCAACCCCCACCTCGCTACAGCCTCCTTTAAGGTATCTGTAGAGAGCAATAAGGTCGCCCCTGAGCCTCCTTTTCTCCAGGCTGAACAAGCCCAGCTCCCTCAGCCGCTCCTCGTAGGACTTGTTCTCCAGACCCCTCACCAGCTTCGTCGCCCTTCTCTGGACTCGCTCAAGCACCTTGATGTTCTTGTTGTAATGAGGGGCCCAAAACTGAACACAGTACTCGAGGTGCGGCCTCACCAGAGCCAAGTTGCCCTTCATCCTTGGGTGTAATTCATCTCATCCCAGAAGAGACATCCATACTAACTCAAAGGAATGTGCTCTTTCATGTTTCTTTCTATCTATGGGTGACCTGTTCAGCCCAGGGACTGGGGGGCATCTATCTGTATTTAAAGACTGATGACACGAGAGTGTCATTTTCACAAACTTTATACCTTCCCTGAACAGAATCAAGAAAAATAATGTTTGTCCAAGTCTCCCATATATGCCCAGTAGAAAGCTATTGCACCCTGAAAGTTTTTTTAGTTAGCATTTCTATTATTAGATGATAGAACTTAGGTGGTTGCCAAAAATACCTTACTTGCTGATTAATGTCCTCTCCCATAGCAAGGAGCAACATGTTCTAAAGAAACTGCTTGTCAGGAATGACTGACATAATTAAAAAAAAAAAAAAAAAAGTTCTGGAAAAATGAATGTTATGCACAGCCACATTACTTGAATATATGGATTTTATTTATTTCCATACTTCATAGACAGCAATGTTTCAATGTCTTTCTAGCACTTGAATGGTATGTTCCAAGATTTTATCTGATTTTTTATCTCAAAGGCAGTTGAAATTGCGTCTCCAGATGTTGCTAAATAACCAAGGCATGCTGTAATCAAGCAGCATAATTCCCTGGAAAGGGAAATTATTTCCTGTACCTTATTTACATATCTCTAATTTCTTATAAAGCTTACAAAAGAGACTTATGACAATGGTTGCTGATGCTGTTTTCCCACTTAAGAACAAACAGTTCAAACTCTCTGTTGGCATTAACCCCATTCACTCCCATCAACCAGCCTCCTGGGAATCCTTCAAGAAGAGTTCTGGGTCTGGGTGGGTTTGTCACTTTGTAGTGTAAGGATTTAGCTATCCCACAGGAAGAGCATAAGAACCTGCGTGGAAAATTGATGTAACCTTTGCTTCTGTGAGCTTGAGGGAGCTGGGAGAAATAAATGCATCTCTTCTAAGAGAACTGGTTGTGTTCTTCCTCTCTTAAATGCTAGCAGGATACACATGCCTTTAATTGGATAATATAACCCTTGCACATTCCACATTACCATTTTAAGGGCAGCTTCCATTATATACTCTAAAGCTGTAACTTGTAGCAATAAAGAGCAATTTAACACTTCAAACTAGTGGTCACAAAACATTTGCAGACTTAGACACTTTTAAGTAGTGCAGCTCAAAATTAAATTCATTTTCAAAGAAATAAAATTTAAAAGAGACATTTAGTTTCTCCAGTCTTGCTCCACCCTATGTACAGTTTTTGTCCCCCAACACAAGACTGTACAAAATTGAGTAGAATATAAACCAGACCCTAATATAAAAGCATATGAAAGTCACTATCTAGGAACATAGGAACTTAGCCTGAAACCCATCATTTATAGCTGGATACTAACAGGCACAATGTAGTTTTGAGCACAGCAGGAGCAGTCACATTAGGAAAAAAAAAAATAAATCATTTTATTGTTGTGATGTACACATCTAGCTTAAAGTTTTTTTACATTGTTCTATGTGCGAACATGTAATCTCCAATCTTGAACTCTACAATGACATGGAAGGAATGAGAGGAAAGCAAAGGTAAAAGAATATTCTGAAAAAAAAAATAAAATAAAAATCATCTTTTTTATTTCTCAAGGGGACACTGGGCAGTTTCTGTAGCCTAGCACTGGAGTATGAAATGTGAGAAGTTCCTCTCCTCCTTTTCCCTATGCATCATTAAAGGCCAAATCTAGTTAGACCTTTCTTAAGATTCATTCCCTTGAGACCCTTACAAGTTGGTTCTGTGATATCCTATTTCAAGAATTTCCCATTTGTTCAAATGAGGCCTCATTAATGCTAGATGAAGTCCTGCAATAACTTCATAACTCAGTAGATGTGTCCTGGGACTTTGTTTGCCCTGTTTTGTTGCTGCAAAATAACATGCAGATGGTTTATTATGCACAATCATTCCCAGTTCCCTTCTCTGACCTATGTCCTATGACATTAACATTAGACATTATAAACCTCAAGTGCATTAACATTTGAGAGCTTTCATCTTAGCAGTCATGTAGTCTCAGTGAAAGACATCCATTAAAAACAGCTCACTCTCACAAGTAAACTTTCTCATTAATGTTCCTTAAAGGTCACAAGATGATGAAGGAAAAATTCTGTAGTAATAATTAATAGTAATGGTTTATATATATAAAGCACTTTTACTCCGAATATTCTAAAGTACATTAAAACATGATGAATAGAAACATTTGTACTTTGGATGGATTGTTGCAGAAAAACATTTATAAATCAGTGAAACAATTTTGAATAATTTGCCAGACTACACAGTGTATCATCATTTTAACTATTTTTCTTTTTAAGTTCCCACTAAAATACTATTATGGTTGGTTCTCCTAAGGATGACAAAAGGAGCCCAGGCACCAAGTCAGACCTGAGTTAATATGATGGGGACTCAGAAATGTCACAAAACCGGTGATTTTTTGAGAAAGGCATCGTGCAAGCTATTATGAAACAATTTTCTTTCTGTTGCAAGTGTTTCCAGAGTGTCTGTCACTGGAAATGTTCAATTTTTTCCCTGAAGAATAAATGAGTCTTCTCATTCACCTCTTAACCTTGACAGGTGACAAGCAGCATTTCTCAATGAAAAGCTGATTTACACAATTTTCTGTGCTCTTACAAGGAAACTGGATCTTTATAAAGACACACTTCCACAAGAGACAGAGCATGCATTTTTCATTTCTTTGCAAAGGTCAGTAGCATAAATGGCACAGCAGTGAAGCAATAACCTTTGAGAACTGACATCCAGCATCATGGTATGCAGGCAGCCAGATAGTGTGAAAACAGCTTAATAACTAAAGTCTACACAAACTAATCACTGTATGTCTACCTGGGAAAGTGATTATCCCGGAAATCCCTTTCTTGCTGAACAGCTCCATTCTTTAGTCCTACTCCACAACTGGAAATTTGCTGTTGACTTCTGTAGATTTTGAATAGGGTGTAATTCCTATTTAGGCCTATGCAAATGACGGTACACAATTCTTGGTGCATGTTGCTCCTTTTAGCAGTGCAAAGCCAACAAAGAAGACTGTGAGAGGGAGTGAGATAGGAGGCAGGCTTGTGCTTCATCAGCAGATCTGTCTCCTCCATTCTGATTGCAGTTTCCTTATGTCTGCTGATGATTACGAGCCAGGAAAAATCACAGCTGCTGTTCCAAAAGCACTTGAAAACGGAATAAATCCAATCTTGTATCACTGGCAAGGCAATTAACATGAAATGATCTGATGCTGATTTTTCAGGCTTACTTTTTGGAGGCTATCAAATAGAAAGCTCAAGAATAGGGATCTAAATTATAGACACCCCATTTACATCCTCTGCTTCAGGAGCAGAAAGAAAAGACTCCAGCTGTCCTTCTACTTGTTTTAATTTGTTCAGGACACACAATATAGAAATGTTAATAAGGATCCAGAACACCCTCTGACTGAGTATACAAACAGATTGATTGGATTTGAGCTATACAGACTCCATTTACCAAAGACACAAAAGGTGCAAATTCCTTTTTATCATGATTTTATCACGTATAAAAGTATTCTAAATATATCATATAATTCTCCAGTGTAAAATTAGATTTTAAAGACATAGAAACGAATGGCAGAGAATGAATTTCTGAAAAAAAAAAAAAAAAAATATGAAAACATTGTTTTGAAAGACATTGCCTTGAAAGACAACAAAGATCAGGAAGCAAAGGCTATTGCAATGCTGCCACTTACTGCTTAAACAGGAAAGAGATATTTATTTATTTATTTATTTTGGTCTCTCGTACCTACTGAGAGCCTACAGTCTTCACAGCAGGGACTCGCTACTGCTGTGAGGTTTTGTGTAACATGAGTGTGACTCCTAAATACCATCGTAATCCTAATGTTTTAATTCTAATGATAAAGTAGTTAAAGATTATGAAAAAGCAGTGTGTCACACCCACAGAATAACACTTGCCTATGCAGCCTTAATTCCTTTATGGTGTTTCAGAAGTGCTGATAAAACTAGACATAGGAAAGAGTATATAGAGGAGTACGTAGGAGAGTTAAATGATACTTCTGAGGGAGGGTGACATGTCCCATTGAATGACAGTGAGCTCCAAACATCAGAGTTTTCTGCTTCTTTAAGGTCTCAAGATAATCATAGAGCTGTTCTGCAAATAAAATTACAACGACTTGGAAAAACTGTAGAACATAAACTACTTAATATCTATGTCTGATGGTGCTCAGCAGTCTCCTGGCTTCGTTTGCCCTTTCTGATGTGAAAATTTACTGTTCAGAGTGACATTTGAACAGCTGGTGATGTTTGGGAATTTCTGTACAACAAATCAGAAACTGAAAAACAAGGAGACTAAGTCCTACATTGACAAAGCAACTAACTTTCACTGAAATTGATTTAATTGACTTTGGTGTCTAAGTGCTTTTGAAATATGTAATTTAAAGAGATCTGACCCTATCTCAGGGGAACGACATTAGAGGAAAATGATTTGAACATTAGTTTATGGAGTTCAGGGCTGTCATCAAAATTGCCCAATGGCTGGATCAAGAATATTTCTTTAAATGTTAGCAGTCACTTTGTATTACCTGTGAATTGAATTCAACTATTTAGTTTTGAATGTGACCCATTAAATTCTAATATTAAAAAAAAAAAATAATTAATTAAATAAATATAACTATACATAGTTTAAATATATATATTATATAAATATATAATAATCCATATATCAATATATTGTATATATTAATAATATGTATATATTTATTTTTATTTTTATATATAGTTATATATATATATAATATAAACATAAACTACTAAGAACAGTCTTTATTAACAGTGAAAGACTTAAAGAAGTAAACAGACCTAATGATGTAATAGACCTTAGGGACCCTTTTTACCATTAGCATGTATACGGAATCTTAATTGGCATTTATGGTAGCTGTGCAGGTACAGAAAAGCAGAAAAGACCCTTTCATATTAACTGTATTGGTAACAAAATCTTTAAAGCTCTTTCACAATATTTCTTTTTTTTTTTTTTAAGTTCTCATACAAGCAACCTGTTAAATAGGCTAAAATAACAAAACATTTTTGTCTTCTGGCAGATATATGAAAAATCGACATTTGTACTTGATTTATTCTGGAGCCTAAGACCTAAATGCATGTGTTTTCAGTTCACATTTATTTTATGACTAGTTCTTTCTATTTATTGCCTTCGAATCATGATCAGGTGAGGAACATCTTATCTGATAGAACAGTTTCCTGCATTGTGTATTTAGTGTAAACAATGTTTCTGTTTTGTTTTGTTTTGTTTTTCTGAACATGTGGGTTTGATTATATTTTTTAAGGATTTCTCCAATTTCCCTCCAGCCTCTCCATGCTGTAGCTCCAAAGAAATAAGGAGAGCAATAAAATGAGAAAGATGGAGAACCTTTAGATTGCTCTGCTTGATACCTGTTAGTACTTGTCTCGCTTGCTAGTCAGAGTTTTGGTTGTTTTGACTGGATCCAGTTGCCAGGTTACATGCCCTTTTCAGCTCCATTAGTCTCTGGATGATGATTGATTGCTATTCTGAGCTTCAAGCATACACAGCTATTAATCCCACGTCCATGGTAGTGGGTCTCCTACAGTCAAGTGTGACATCCCAGGCTTCTGGCATGGCGCTTGGACATGTTCTCAATCAGGTATGACCTGCGTCTCGGAGTTTGGGTTTCTAATTGCACTCTGAGGATTGAACAGCACAGCATTTGCAATGTTTGAGGAGAAAAAAATGTAATCTAGTCATCTGAACCACAAAATGCAATGACTTTAGCATAAGAAGTAGCTAGAAGTGGTGGCTATGTTAGGAAGTCATGTGACACATTAAGAATGGCCTTCCAGGGAGGATGTTTAGTGCTAGCACTGGACATCTATGCTTTACACATTTGGGGCAGATTTTAAACTACCACTAGTCTTGTCTCTGTATTCCCTTTATGTGGCTAGGGCTTGGTAGCAGAGGGGCTGCAGGGGTGGCCTCTGTGAGGCCACAGCAGCTATCATGTCAGATCAGAGCCAGCTCCAGCCAGCTCTAAAAAGGGACCTTGTTGCTGGCCAGAGTAAGCGATGCTGGTTCTGCCTCTGGGCACAACAGCAGCTGGGAGAGAGGAGTGAGAAAGTGTGAGACGAAGCAGCCATGCAGCCCCTAAGGTTAGTGCAGGAGAGCAGGAGGTGCTCCAGGCACGCAGCAGCAGTTCCCCTGCGGCCTGTGGAGAAGCCCCTGGTGGAGCAGGTTGTCCCCCTGCAGCCCATGGGTCCCACATGGAGCAGATCTCCACGCTACAGCCCATGGAGGAGCCCCCAGTGGAGCAGGTGGATGTGGCTTGGAGGAGGCTGCGGCCCATGGAGAGACCCGCAGGAGCAGGCCCCGGGCCGGAGCTGCAGCCCATGGAGAGGAGCCCACGCAGGAGCAGGGGGTCTGGGGGAGCTGCTGCCCACCCGTGGGGGACCCGTGCTGGAGCAGTTTGCTCCTGGGGGATGGATCCCATGGTATGGATCCATGTGGGAGCAGTTCTTGAAGAGCTGCTGCTTGTGGGCAGCCTCTGCAGGCTTGGTTCACAGGAAGGACGGCATCCCGTGAGAGGGACCCCATGTGGAGCAGGGACAGAGAGCGACCATGAGGGAGCAGCAGAGACGAAGCATCAGGTACTGACCGCAGCCCCCATTCCTTGTTCCCCTTCACTGCCCAGAGGGAGGAGGTAGGAGAGGGTGGATGGGGGTGAAAGTGTGCTTTTAGTTTCATTTGCTTTTAGTTTTTCACTGCCCTAGTCAGTTGCTAATAGACAATGAATTATATTAATATCCCTATGCTGAATCTGTTTTGTCTGTGAAGATAATTGTTGAGTGATCTCCCTGTCCTTATCTCAACCTACGAGCCCTTTCCCATTGTATTTTCTCCCCCTTTTCCTTTGAGGAGGGGGGGTGAGAGAGCGGCTGTGGTAGAGTTGAGCTGTCCATCCAGGTAAAACCACCACAGTCCCATAAACTGAATGTCTCCTAGTAGTTGGAGAACACTTTGTTTGGTTTATTCAAAACCAGTCCATTTTGGGTGGTCTACAACCACAAGCATGGGGGGGGGGGGGGGGGGGGCTTGGATATTCCCTTCAAAAACAATGTTCAGTTTTGAAGTGAAATGCTAATGTGATTCTTATCTGTAATCCTTCCCTGTGAATCTGATACACATCAAGGAGTTTAAATGCAGTGCTGATAACTGCCTTTTAATAAAACTGGTCCTGAAGACCTTGCCTGGGTAGCCCATGCCCAGTGCTGGCTGCTGGGAATTTCATGCACAGATCTGTCACTCTCCCTGTACTCACAGTATAAGGATGGAAGTACCAGAGACAGCACTGTCAGCTCCATGTGTGCAGCCAGGAACACAACTTCAGGTGTTGCAGCCCTGAGCAGCACAATGTCTTAAACTTTTCTTGGCTCAGGAACAAGCCCCATACTTTAAAGAATCATATGCTTTTCTGTCTAAACAGGCTGCTGTAAGCTTTTTATCAGGAAAACTCTTAAGATCCTAGATTTTCAGTGCTCCTTTAGATACCCTGTTTTCATTCGCCTACACAGTACTTTAAACATGTTGTGCTATTTTACTAGGTTCACTCATTCTTAGTGTCTAATATTTATGCTGAGATAGCAGTCCACACAAATCCATGGAGTAGAAATGAAATAAGTAAATGCACTTCAGATTGTGACACTTGCTATAGTGAGGCCATTTTCCTCAGACTACTCATTTTACTAAATCTCCTGGAGTCAAAAATGACAAAAGCTTTGTTTGAATGGTTTTCATTCAAAAAAAAGCTCCTCTCATGTTTTTTCATGCTTTACATTCATGCTGATTTTATGAATGTAATTAAAGCCTCCAGAATCATTGTTTGATTATAACCTGAGTATGTTTAAATGCATCCTAGGAAGAGCACCTTTTGAAATCTTAGAAAACTGCATTAAATTTCTTCTTGTTTAAATACTGCACAAGTTCAATGTGCAGCAGCCCCAGAGCCTGCTCTACCAAGAGCCCCAATCTTACACCAAAGCTTCACCTCCCATTTAGGGCCTGACCTTTTATTTTTATAAATGTACATCACACTCCCTATCTCACACCTGCTGGTAGCCAGAGCCACCTGAAGGAGGGAGCAGCTGCATAAGTTCTTCTGGGGTGAGGATGCTGAGCTTAAGGGCAGTGAATTTTTACTTACTGAACTGACAATGTCCTGCCTCTCAGGTCTTCTCTATTCTTATGTACAGTCTTCTACCTTCATTTTTCTGTTTGGCTTCTTCCAGTAACCTCATCACCATCACTGTTTTCCTTTCCCCTGCACATCTTTTCATACAAATCAGATCAACTATCACTCTTGTTCTTGCCTTTTAAGGCTATAAGTGATAGACATTTGGCTCCCTATATACATGTATTCTTTCCACTGGCTGGAGTCAAAAAGTTAGTGATTATTTCTTCTATGGTGAAAAATGCCATACGGAAATCTATGTTTGATGAACAACAGGAGAAGGCATGGTGGAGGCCATGAGCAATTGGACAAAAGTGCTGTAGTTTGAAAGAAGGTTCTGCACCAAATGTATAGATAAGCTGTGCTATGAGCAGTAGCCTGGATGGTGATTGCCTCCTGAGACTTACAGTCTGTGATTCAGTATTATCCCACTTAAAAAAGAAAAAAAAAAAAAAAAAGTGAACCTATGGAAAAAATTAAGATCTGAGACTTTATGTGTGTATAAATACATATTTGCATATGCAAAGAGATTGCTGAGGCAACTAAGGTGAGGTAATGGATGAAGGCAGTTAGGAAACAACTTTACTCACTAAGTTCATTGGGAGTGAGGTTTTGAAGTTTTGGAGGAAGTGGTGCTGGATCTATAGTTTTGACATAAGAAGGAAGCCATTTCTAAAACGTGTCTGTTCAACTGGATTTGTGCATAGGAGTCCAATTACACATATCACGCAGGTGTCGCGGAAGATGATATATGATTAAGGGAGTAGGGGGAGTGAGGGTAGTGAATAGAGGAATACATACTGAAACACATGGAAAATGTCACTAAGCAAATGCATAATGCTTTTTTTTGTGGCTCTTTTGTAGCGAAAATGCTATGTGAACTCCAGAGTGCAACTACAGGGGGTATATTATAGACCTGAATTTTCACTGAAATCTCAGCCAGTTTTGAGGATCATCTGGTTCCCAACTACAGGCATCAGATTGCATTAGTATGCTTCTGTAGTTTTGTTCCGTTGGAAATAGTAAAGAAATATATCTCAGGCCTCATGCAAATAAGAAGCAAAAATACAGTTTAGAAATTATCAATGCCAACTGGAAATGCAACATGGATTTATTGCATAATTTTCAGAAGATGTTGGTATGATTTGGATAGAGTACAGATATCTCTTCCCTTTCTAATAAATAGTAAATGAATTTATTGAATTCAGTGGATTCAGTGGATTTAGCTAAGAAAAAAGAAAGCAAAAGTGCACAGTAAATCACAATGAGCACTTGAATATTTTTCTTTCCTTTAGTGGAAAAGAAATGCAGCTTCATATTCATGTCTGCTATTTTTTTTTTTTCCACAGGGTTTTGCTAGAACATATATTTTTTAAATTTTTGACCAAAACAGTTTTTCAGGAAATATTCTAACCATATAGGCAAGTGAAAGATAATTATGGAAAAATTCACTCCTTTCAGGTACATGGTGTGGAATACATTTTCATACATTTTCTCTCTCCTTTTTTTTTTTTTTAATATTATTTGCAACCATGTAACCTTACATAATTAGTAATGGCATTTGTGCAGTACACCATGAATGGATGTACTGGGTCTGGCTGGAATGTTAACTTTCCCGGCAGCAGCGGCGTTGTACTTAGTAACCAAAATTAGTATTTGTGGTTAAAGATTGTGATATGGATTATATAGACTTGGAAAATCTATGTAATTTAAAAAATGTCATTAATTAAAGAGGTGACTTAAAAACATATTCAATAAAGCAAAAGCATTCTGTGTATTACTGTTTGATGAGGTAGGTACAAAAGTTAATGTTTTATACATCAGACCAACTTTTTAATGTTATGTTCATTGCTATTTCCTCCCACTTGTCTAGGTTTGACAAGCTTCAAAATGCCCACATATCATACAACAAAGCTCCTGCTCTGCTATTAACAGCATGGGAAATGTGCTTATAAGCACTTTGTCAAGCCCTGTAGTTAGAAGAGTCAGCAAAACCTACTCATTCATGTTTCTCATGAGCCTTTCCCCTCTCTTTCCCCCTCCTCTCCAACTGTCTCAAACAAAAAGCTGGCTCTGTGTTTGCAGTGCACTGTGAACTGTTTCATTGCTGGTGATTAAAAACAAAGGAAGTAAAACCTTTGTGGGAATTTATAGAGTGGTAATAAATCCAGTACATGCCATCCACATGTTTTTCAAATGTCTTCATATAACCTCTGCTTTATTTTTTTTTTAAATTCTCTCTTTTCTTTTCCCCCCCTCTGGGATAAATACCGTGGACAACTACTTGAAAGAAGGAAAATCCCTCTGTCATGTATCCCTCTATCATTTATCCCTCCCATGCTATCTTTATAACAGGAGATTAGGGGTGGGAGAGTAGTTCACCAAAGCAACCAAAAACCTATAAAAGCTGGACTCTACAGATGACACAATGCTGTCTTTGCTGTTGTCAGACATAACAACAAAGAAAGGCCTGATTAAGAGGAGCCACAACAGAACATAGTTACATAGAATGGTACAGAAGGAGTGGGACTTGAATTTAAGCCTTTATAACTACAGATTTGTAGTAGTCACACTGTTGTACCTTCGGTGTAGAATATAATTGTGTGAGGTCTAAATCATCCTAACTGACAGCAAAGTCTGGACCAACGTTTGGACTGATCAAAGTAGAAGGAATGATGTCTGCAGTTAGTTTTGTGCCAATGAATATTTGGGAGAAAATGTAAAACTCCATTCATGGTTCAACTTTCTCCTTTGGCATTGCAGAATCAACTGAAAATGACTCTGCCTTGCCAGCTGAAGACTTGCCTGTTCAGAGAGAGTTATAGCATGCACACTTGGAGGATGATTTGTACTTGGCAGGGAGCAGAGGGAGAAGTGTGCCCGCTCTGTGCTGTGTTCCAGGAGCCATCAGCTGGCACTGCCATATGAACTGCCTGCCAGGGCGAGCGGACTGAAGGATCGCATTTGCTCTGAAGACTTAAAAAGTAAAAACAAACTGTATTGCTCCCTACTGATTATGTGCAACACTTACTAAAACATTTAGCAAACTGTCTTCTGAGTATTCATCATAGCTGTTGTATGCGTAATTCTGAACAGAACTAGTGTTATAAGCAGCAGATAAAGTGCTAGCTAAAGCCATCAGCCCTTCCAATTTGAGAATTTTGATAGCAGGCTGAAGTACTGAAGCTGAACACTTTTCATCAGAGAGCATAGCTAAAGTGAGAAAGGAAACAATAAATAGTCTTTGTTTCAGTCCTCTAAGATAGGGACCAGGGAATGGGAAATACGGACTTTGTGCCTTGGATGACAGACTTGATTGCCCAGCATGGCAAGGGGACTTTGTGACACCCTATAGGATAGAACTGCATTTTTCCAGTAATTTTCCTTTCCTCCCTGTCTCATTCATTTCTTGTCATCTCTGTTCTGAGACATATCAGGTAGAGGTCCTACAGGTAGCAAAACTATGAAATTCTCTTTTAAAAATCTTTATTTATTTACTTTTAAATTCGGAGTAAATAAAGATTTTAAAGTCTTTCCAAACAGCCCTTCTGGCCTGCACGCATTCATTCATCAGTTTCACAACACAGCTTGTACTGTGTTCCCATTTCCTCTTCAATCACTTGAACTCATTGTTTAATTGATAGCAGTAATGAGTTGCTATCATCTCTGCAATAGCCATGAGAGGGATCGGAGACTGCTTGCCAATAGGCTTCATCAGAGCTATTTTGGAAGGAGTGAACTAGAGTGCCAGAACGCTAACACTGCACAGCACAGATAGCCGATGGGCAGAACCGTTCCAGTACACAATATTTTGGATCATTCCACCGTAAAATTAGCTCTGGCTCTCCCTGTTATGTCCTGTCACTAGAAATGTTGATGCTCAGGAATGAGGATCTGTGTTTTCAGTTTTAAAGTGACTGTGCTGTACTGGATACCATCATTTTGGGTCATATCTTTTCCCTAGGGGAAGCCTTTTTCCTGTTGTCCCCCTCTCCATGCTTGGGCCAAGACTCCCTGCTCGCCTAGTTCCTCAGTCAGGTGTTTCCTGATTTTTACTCAGTCAGTCCATGCTTTTCCTTCTGAAACTTTTATCCAATATAATTTTTTCCTACTCCAGCTTTCAGCTGCAATCTCCCCAGCCACAGTGTCTCTTATTAACACCCCCCCACAATGTTCTGGCCTGCTCAATCATCCTTGACTATGTCCAAAAAGAGTTCTTCAGTCCTCTACCACACTGCCCCACTCCATTTCCACATTTCCCCTCAAGGCACAGCACTACCTCGCAAACATCTCCTCACTCACAGACCTTATCCGATGCACTTTCTTTTGGCCTATGCTATCCTGTTCTTTTCTCAAAGTCTTCATGCTTTCTGAGCTGCCTCTTCCCTTTCCTTTGAAACCAGATCAGATGATCTCTTAACTGTCCCATATGCTTCTTTTTTCTTGTTTCTCCATCAGCTCCTCCTCCTACCTCATTTCCTCCACTTGGCTCCTGTTCATTAGCCCCTGCAACACCGCTGCTCCAGGAACTAAAGTTACCCTCAACTGAGTCCCTTTTCTGCAGCTCACGCAAAGTACTGTTTAGAAAACTTCCTCGTGTGTATTCCCATTTCGGATGCCAGCAAGAGCAGTGTCTGGAAGCCGCAGCTGGAGTAGAAACAGAGGGGTGGTGCTGGGGAGCTTAGGAAATTTGGACCAGCTTCAAACTTCCTTCAATGAAGCATAGGGAGGCAATTAATGGGGAAGCCTGGCACAGTGCCCATCTTCAGAGTCTGCTTGTGTTGTACAGCTGGCCTTATTCATTTGAACATTTTCTTTGGTTCAATTCACCACATGGCTTTACTTCACTAGGATTATCTCTTCAGTTGCTGTAAACCTATGCAGCCTTATAGAAAGTAATGTAGACATGCTGGTTTACAGCAAATAAGGATATGGTCCTTTTTGTTTTGTTTTGTTTTTTCTTTTGTGTTTGAAAAATTGAAACAGAATTTCACTTGGTGTCACATCAAAACCCCAAGTTAGACATAATTTCAGTGTAAAACCTCAAAGTGGTCTGGGAGAATATGAAAAAGTTTATGAAGTTTAGGAAATCTTTAAATAGGCTTAATTTCAGTTCTGTACATTCAATTATCTCATGTGGTTCCCAGTGTCAGGTTTTATTACAATAATGTTACATTAATTTAATTAATCTGCAGTTGGAATAAAAGACGTAAAAATGTGCATGATGTATTCAGACATGTATTTTTTTGACCTTATTCTGAATCCTACATTTTTAGCAGTCTGAAATTCTCAGTTTCATAGGGTTCCTAGGCATTAGGATAGATTTCCAATGGGAAGTTAGCTTTGAGCCAAGAGAGGATTTAAGGATCTTGAAGTTAGGCAGTGCAGCAACTCTATTTTAAGCACTTTTCCTTGGCATTCAATCCAGAATCAAGAGTTACAGTCCCCAGAGCATGGGAAGGGTTGTTAAATTCAAAATGGTACTCAGAACCCCCTGTGCACTGAGAGGGGAAGGGTACGCAACAGAAATGGCCAGTGATGGGTTATGGTGAACATTTTTTGGCTCATTCAAGTTTAAGCACAGAGTCAAGGCTCCAGACAGGCTTATTGACTAATTAAAATACGTTTTAGAGTTACCTTAATTATCTAAGAATAATTAAGACCACTTTCAAGTTCTTGTTATGAACAGGATTCCCATGATGCTCAAGCTCTGATGTCAAAAACTGTAGCTGGTTCTGTGCCACCTCCAGGCATTAATATGTTTAGGAATTTGTGCCAGACCTCAGTGATTATAGGTTCTTTGCTTATGTTAGATTGGCATCAAAAATATAATGCTTCTAAAGACGACTATGGAATGGATTATAAAGGTAGCAAAAAAAGCCCATCTTTTGTATAAGTATCTTTAGTTTTTTGACCTTAGGGTCAATTAATTTATTTATTTACTGCATCAGTTAAAGGAGATATATAACTTCAAATTCATTCCTTGGTGAAGAGCAGCTCAAATGTGAGACTGAAGTGGAATGGGAAGTATTGCCATTGTTTCATTTGCGGTTTGCCAGATGGAGGAAACAACACAAGAGGTAGCCAGAAGGGGAACAAACACAGGGCAGCCTGGCTTGGAAGCTTAGTCATCACAAAGTGTAGTGGAAGTGGGACAGTCCTGAGCTCTAATTCCTGTACTATGAACATCACACGTAGGGAGCAAAAGACGAGTAACCCTGAGTTGCTCCTGGTGTGCATAGAAATTGGACGGTTTGGTAGTGATTGGATGTCAGCAGTGTTCAAAGTTTTTTGTTGTTGTTGTTGTTTGTTTGTTTGTTTGTTGTTTCAATTATACATCAGTAGATAGAAGATGCTCACAAGCATGATTCCCCAAGCAAAGACAGTCCATACTGCACATGCTCAAAAGGTAATAGGGAAAATCCTCAGGCAGCTAGCAGAAACCCTGAAGCTGAGATTTGCATGCCGTAACCATCTTAATGTAAAAATGATGTAAAAATGTACTTGGCATATGTACACAGCACTTAATGTGAGTAACCTTCTTTCACATATGTTAAAAAAAATCAAAAAAAAAAAAATAAAATCACAAGACTCACAGATTAAGAGCCTAACGGGAGCAGTGCAGCCCAATTTACCAATGCACAAAAGCCACAAAAGAGGACAGCTTTAACTATCATTAAGATGAATTACTTTCCTCTTCTGTCATTTTTTCCTAAAAAAAAAATGTCATTGTAGTAAAATGGACCAATGCTCAATTGTTTATTAACTCTCTTCTTCCACTAAGGCATTTATTGTTCCTTCACTAAAGCACTCCTTTCCTACCAATTTAAAAAATAAAATCTCTTAACCAGATTGTTTATCTAGGTAGTGAGAAAAATATCCAAAACAGTTTCTGCAAAGAAATTGCTTTAAAAAGTAATTATAGAGTGATTGCAAAGAGCTTCAGAAGAACATACCGTGAACATGTTAATTATTTTCTCATCTAACCTCTCCTTAATGTGATTCAAGGCAAAAGCAAAAATAAATCAGCTCCTAAGGATTTTAATATAAAGCATCCTATTCACAAACGTACCTTCATTTATCCCTTCTTAGACTAAGGCCAAACCCTCAGTGTTGTTGGGAGTTTCCTCTTAGCTGCCTGCAGTCAAATTTTTGCTGCATTTTTTGTTGCTGTTCTCCATTTGCAAGCTGTTATCTGAAGCAATGCTATTCAGAGCAGGTCACTCCTCACACTAATTTTATCCTAGAAATGACTGATACGATCAGTGCATTTCGTAGCTTGGAGTAAAAATGCTTCCTCTGAGCTGAGCTTAAATGTGTTTCTCTCACATGATTGCAGATGCATCAGTAACATTCACAGACCACCAGGCTTCCTGAAGAAACTACTGAGTGCCAAAGTCTGCTTTCATTTATGTGAAAGTTAAATTCTGCCATTATACATGCTGGTGGCCAATGAACCAGGTTGTAAAACATTAATTAAGAATATAATTTCCCCAGTGTGAATAGTGTGTGCATTTTTGAGGGCAGATTTTAGCTGTTTTACCATTGTTTTCCAAAAGCTTGTTTCCCATGCAGTTGCGCTTAGTTACTCTACATTAAGATTGGCTATGCCAAAGATTTGTACAGAATTTTACTATACATAGATTGGTAATGTTCAGTGCCATATTTTCACTGAAGTGAAAATCTTAATATCTGACATATTCTCATAGATATTGCTCTGATTAAAGGAGAAATGTGATGCTTCAGCAAAATAAATTTTAATGACTTTTTACCAGGTTTAATGTTCTAATATGTATAGGGCTGATCTAAAGCTGGCAACCTTTGCATCTATAAAACACCTTTCCATTAGAAATGACATGCCAGTACTGTTAACAGTGTTTTGAGATTTGAGTCTTCAGACACCACTTCTGACCTGATGTTTTGTGTAGCACAACACCTGTATACTGATCCTCCCTGTAAAAAGTCACTTGCAACACTTGCAACACTATCTGATAAACACCGAGCAATCAGAAAAATGACCCTTTCTATCTCAAGTGCACACATGGTTCCAAATAGCAACGTTTCTGATACTTTGATGCAGATATTTTTTGGTTGATAGCAATATCAGCCATGCTGTGATGTTCAGTTCCTGAGTTCACTTTCCAAAATAAGTTTAAGATAGGACAGACTTACTGTCTTAATAACTACAGTGATATCTGAATTCTCTGCTTCATTTCTCTTTGTGTCTGGGAGTGGTTTCAGTTTATTGCCTTCATTGGACTTAAAAAGCACTACAATGTTTGCTGTTCTTTCGAAATGGACATACAGCTACAAGACACCACTCTGAAACTTATTTGATTATTAATTTATCCAAGCAATTTTCAATATTTAGTGATGAACACTGATTTTTAATCAATGGCATAAAAGAGATTTTTTATTCCGCCATGCAGTTTAGCCAATTCTCCCTTCCACACAACCAGGCACACTGGTCATCAGCTCCCCAAAACCCTTGTGTGAGATGCTGAGAACCCTTAGAAATGTATGTGAGTGCTCTGTATAGCTGAGAAGATCCAACACCTCTAACCACACAGAAAAGCTGATCCGTCTCTGTTTCTGGGTTCATAAAATAAAATTACCGTCTAGGTAATTCTATGTAAAGATTGCTATAAAAAATATTTTAATCCTAAAAGTTGAAAAAGTTGGAGTCATCTAACCTTTTAATTAGATAAACATGAGCTTAAATTTTACTGCTTTAGTTACATGAAATGGCATGACATTTTCTTCCTTTTGGAAATACAACTATTTAAGTTTGTTCCAAGACAAAAATATTATAAGACATAGTAATATCACCACCTTGTGGGGAAGAAATGTGTCGCAGTACGTACAAGTATTCTTATGTCTGTGAATATTCCTGGAGCTCCTATGTACTCAAGAGGGAGAACCAAAATCAAAATACAGTTTAAAAGTGCTGAATTTATAAATAAAGCAAATATTTTAATGGAAAGCAATTTGTACTACAAATTACAAGGTATTGCAATAGATGGATTTATCTTCTGATTTTTGCTTAGCAGCATCAACTGTCTACACTTCATAAAATATTATGACTTAAGCTTTGATTTCTAAAGGCATTTAAAATTTATAAATATGTTTAATGCATGCATAAATAAATAATAATAATAAAAAGGATAAGTGTATTTAACAGCCACTTTGCACAGTGTTTCCAACAATTCTGCTCATTGTCATAAAATATGTTTAAATTAGGCTTTTCTGAGAATTTGGACCTCTGGCAGAGGCAGAATAGTACCAAAACTGTACTCAGAGAATTTACAAACAAGACCATCATTTCTCCTAAAGCCTCCCCTTTTTTCCTTTCCTTTTTCCTTTCCTATTTCCTTTCTTTTTTCCTTCCCTTCCCAATTTACAAACTCCATCAGACATAAAGCAGGGTTTGTACAGACAACAGTTTCATTCACCTCAGGCCTTACAGTCTATCCTATGCACTGAATGACGTAGCATCCTGTGGAAAATATAGTATATGCTTATGTTATTAAAGGGTGTAGTATAAGAGCTATACTGAAGGTTTAACATCAGAATTGGAAACTTAACTCTGTAATTTCCTAATACTTTTGGATAATTTTCAACATCAGTTTTACAGAGAAAAGTGAAAACTTTTTTTTTTTTTTTTCTTAATCTGTTATTATAACACCACTGAGGTACTCCTCTAGGTCTTAGAAAAGTAAAAGGAAACTTTCAAACACTTTCTAAAATATAATAAAACCTCTGTGAAGGGCTTTTGTATTTTTGAAGAAGGAAACCGTTTTACTACTAGAAATTATTTCTTTTTTCTCTGCCATAGTACCTATGTAGCAAAAAAAATCCATGTACAGCAGAATGCTATCAGGATGAAATAATATTTAATAATTATCACAGAATTGTCTAGGTTGGAAGAGACCTCAAGATCATTGAGTCCAACCTCTGACCTAACACTAACAAGTCCTCCACTAAACTATATCACTAAGTTCAACATCTAAACGTCTTTTAAAGACCTCCAGGAATGGTGACTCCACCACTTCCCTGGGCACCCCATTCCAATGCCTCACAACCCTCTCACTAAAGAAGTTCTTCCTAATATCCAACCTAAAACACCCCTGGCACAACTTTAGCCCATTCCCCCTCATCCTGTCACCAGGCACATGGGAGAATAGACCAACGCCCACCTCGCTACAGCCTCCTTTAAGGCACTTATAAAGAGCAATAAGGTTGCCCCTGAGCCTCCTTTTCTCCAGGCTGAACAAGCCCAGCTCTCTCAGCTGCTCCTCATAGGACTTGTTCTCCAGACCCCTCACCAGCTTTGTCGCCCTTCTCTGGACCCGCTCAAGCACCTCGATGTCCTTCTTGTAGCGAGGGGCCCAAAACTGAACACAGTACTCGAGGTGCGGCCTCACCAGAGCTGAGTACAGGGGGACTGTCACTCTATCACTTCCCTAGCCCTGCTGGCCACACTGCTTCTTATGCAAGCCAGGATGCTGTTGGCCTGCTTGACTACCTGAGCACACTGCTGGCTCATATTCAGCTATCAACCAATACTCCCAGGTCCTTCTCTGCCAGGCAGCTTTCCAACCACTCATCTCCCAGCCTGTAGCTCTGCTTGGTATTATTGCGCCCCAGGTGCAGGACCCGGCACTTGGCCTTGTTGAACTTCATACAGTTGACCTCAGCCCTAAATAATAATATATATTATATTATATATTATATGATAAATATATTATATAATAATATATAATATTAATTATAATTATTAATAATTATTTAATAAGAATAACATAATACTTTCCAGCATAACTTAGCATAATTTTATTTATGCTATAATTTTATTTATGCTTTTTTAGAAGACAATATGGCTTTAACTTTACAAAGGTGAAATAATTTTTGTTGGTTTTGCTTTGTTTTGTTTTGGCCTGCACTGGAGAAAACCATTGCAGAAAACCTATACTACTCAAAGATAACTGAAAATTGTCACTTAGAATGCCCACCTAATGTATTTAATTTGGATCCTTCAGTAATTAAAAATTCTTTTAAAAAGGCTTTCATGAAATGATTCAGGGAACCTAAGCTGCTCCTAGGCTTCCTACCCATCCATGGGGGTCTCCAGACAGTGATTTCAGACAGCGTTGGTTAGGAGTGCACCACTCTGTTACCTGGGAAGTCCCAGATGGGTGAATGGAAAGGTGACCAGCATAGGATTCATAGCAGGCACCTCTTACAGCTTAATATCTGGACACTGGTTACACTTTTGGGAGAAGGCACTACAAGCAGGATGGCTTATTTCAAATTGTGGTACAGCAGTTGGGAAGAAATCAGGAAAAGTCTCTGGGTTTGTACTAACCAGAAGATGTTTGCATTACAATTTCTACTGCTTTGTAGACCCCCAAATGGCAGAAGAGGCAGGGTTGATTCTCTTTTGAGCTTTCTCTGTTGAACCTGGACTTTTTACAACACAAACCAGAAAAAAAAAAAAAAAAAAAGCAAGGAAGTAAGCTAAAGGAAGCCCCTTCTCCAGGGAGAAGGGGATTTTACTGAGAGAAGTTTCTAGTTTTCCTGCTCCTGGTATTGTTTGTTCACAATGACTCTTAAATACATAAGTTTCTGAGTTCTATGTGTATATATGTATATATACACATATATACACATATATACATATATATGTATACACATATATTTCAAGACAGTTTCCAGGTCCCTTTTCTTTTTCTTTTCTTTCTTTTTTTTTTTTTTTTCCTTCTGACTATATAGACCTTCTGAGAGCCCAGATGCATTCATCATTAGTTATTTTTGTCACCTAATTTGTTATCAAATTGTTATCAAACTTTCAGGCACAGTGTTCTTTCAAAAATCCTACCAGACTCACAGCTCCACCAGATCCACAGCCAAGAAGAGGAATTTGGAAAACCTCACCTCCAGACCATACTTGTGACTGCTGTCTACATTTTGCATTTGTGAATTCCCTCAGATATACCAACACAAAGAAGACTTTTTAGTCTCCTGTGTCTCACCTATGTCATGATTCAGAACTGAGACAAAGAGCTGACTAAAACGCTGGAGAAAGCAGTATCTACCAGGTATTATCTTTGTGCACTGCTTGCCTCACAGTAAGTACTGCAAAGCAACCAGGATGGTACCACCTGAGAAAGGGGAGTGGTGCACCACTTTTTCAGAACAGACTAACAGCTAGGAAACTCCCTTGGGAAAGAAGACAGGAGGTTCTCATGTCAGGTGTTTATTCTCAAGAGTATTTCTGTTTTTCTTATTAGCCTCAAAGAAGATGTACATGTATAATTGATCTGGGGAGAGCAGGCACAGGTCTGTCCTTACTCATCAAGCAAGGTGTCCGCATCACTATGTGACTGCTACACTTTGTGTTTGTTCTCAGCCTGTTTTCAAATAGAGTTGATGATGTACTTATTCTATCAACCACTGTATAAGGCATTCACAAACATAGTGGAGAAAATAGTTTTTAATGTCCATGGAGGATAATAGTTGGTCTTTCTTTTAGGATATGTTTTTGCTAGTTAGCAAGGACACTAGAACTTGACAGTCTGTATGGTAAAATTTTCCCTAGGTATGCCTACAGTACAGGCTGTCTTGCAATTTTCCAAATAATCCTGGTTTTAAATCAGCCCTGGTTGTCCTGATCAGCTGAAGCATCCCCAATTACACCCTTGGTTGACCACATTTTCCATCAATTGTTACATCCAAATTTCAGCAACACGTTATTAAGGTTAGGGTACAAGGATGAACCCTATGTGAGTAAAGTGGGCTAAAGAAACACATCTTCTACAAGGAGCCATTACTTTTTTCCTTTTAATCTAAAGTTGTCAAAATTATTACTAGACCAGTTACGATGATATTTACATTTAATTCTGGCTACCTAGCTATTACGACTTTTTCCTAATAGTGGTACAGTTAGCACAGATTTATATAATTCCTCAAGTATCTAACAATTTCTTGCACCAAGCTCATCTTTCTTTATTTCTCATGGTTCTGGCAATGACACCTATCTGCTTTGGTGTTTAAGAGAATTTAGTAAACAGTGTTGTCCAGATTCTGCCAATTTCATTCTGATGCATTACTACTGGTACTGTAGTTGTGGTGTTGCTGATGAGTGCTTTAATTGCCAGGCTAGACTGCAGATGAACTCTCACTAATCATGTGTTTGTCCTTAGGATGGTACAAGGACTTGAAGTCACGAAGTGCTGAAGCCCAGAACAGGAATATTTCTATCCTGATGCTCTGTGCTGGCCAGCTCTGGGGTTTCTGCTTCTCTCACCTTTGCAAACACCTGTTGCAACAGAGTGCCTGCTGTCACTGTATCACAGAATTAGGATGGTGGTCCAAGGCCATCCAACCAAACCTCCTTCTCCAAGCTTTCCAAGTCCATTCAGGTTGCTCATGGGCTTCCCAGACAATTTTTGAATATCTCCAGTGATGGAGATACCACAAGACCCCTGGCAACCTGTTCTTAAGCATTTTCATGGGGACTTTCTACATGTCAATAAAAACTTGAAGTTCCCTTTGCTGCAAATTGTAACTGGTACTTGTCTCTTTGTTGATCACTGGTATGAAAGTTCTAGCTCTGTCTTGTCTATAGCCTTGCATTAGGCAGCAATCAGATAAACCTTTATCTCTCTTCCACACTAAGACATCTTTGAAAACAGGTTTTGTTAAAGGACCTTATTCCTAGAAGATAAAAATTAAGTACCTGGTTTCAAAGCCCTTTTCAAACTTCTGACTACAACTTACAACCAATCCGCTACATTTCTTAAATTACCATAGCAGATGAAATCAGTAGTTGTATCTTGGAAATAAACACCAACCAACCAGACAAAAAACACACACAAAAGGTAACAAACCCAAGTGCTTGAAAACTGTGTGTGTGAATGTAGTACCCTAAACTGCCTGCAAGGGTATTTGTCCCCAGACTGGTACTGCTGCAGAGGAGGATGACTACCAGCCAGGTTAAACAATAGCCAGGCATTTGCCAGGGGACTTTTGATTCATGAAGTGGCTCAGCTTCAAAGGATGCATAAAAGATAAAAGACTTCCTTTTTTTTTTTTTTTTTTTTTACCTTGGGGTGAAGGTGTGAGAAAGCACATGAGGTTAGTTTGGCACTGCCAGGAGTTGCTCTGTGGCATCACAGCCTTCCTGATGACCATCACAAGCAGACTGCTCCTGACTGGTGGCCACATGTGGGGACCCACACCTCGATGTGCCTGTGGGACCTTGCAGGGGATTTCACACAAATATGAGCCCCATCAGACTGTGGGGAGCTGCAGGGGCACACACAGAGCTGGAGCACCCACATCTCCAGGGGAAACAGAAGTGTAAGTTTGTAAATGGACAGCCACCAAACCCAGGAGAGGGGGGTGCATGTGTAACCCACAGGACCATTGAGAGGGCACGCACATGCACATCTGTGTGCATCTGTGTTGGCATAGGATTACAGTTTTTTGGAACTCATTATGAAAGGGCATCCATAAATTTGTAGGTGTTCGTTGACATCTGGTATGTATCTAGTGTTGTGGTTTTGTCATATTGCTTATATTGATTGTGAATGTATTGTTCACTAATTACCTATAGTTTTTCATCATTTACAAATCAATAAACTGCTTTGTAAATTAAAGTAAATTAAATATTTTATGCTGTAAGTCTTTTGTATATAAGTGCGATAAACCAGGCAATAACTTAGATCTACATAGCATCTGGTTGTGTTGAAGTATCTATTCAATGCTATGTTTTTATATGTGGCATCATTGAAGTCTCCTTAGAGTTTTGTTTTCACTGCAGACCTCATGCTTATGTCACAAACTTATTTTCCCGTCTGTTACAGAAATGGAATCACAAGAGCAAAATAAGGATTTCAGATGATCTGACAGCTATAGAGCAGCAAAAAGTGGCCATAACCTACGTTTTTTATCAGCTCTTTGTACTTATCAAGAATTAGAGTGAATTTACACCTGTGTAGAGAGCAAGCACTGACAACAAGCAGTAAAACATCATATCTTTGAAATATTGTTATGAGTGGTAATTAAGTGCGACGCTTGCTTGAGTTTTGATATACATTCTTATACAGAACTCCTTCATATAAATCAATTTCAGGCCTAATCCCTGGAGGATTTTGCTAACAACAGTATAAATTAATTGAAAGATATCTCATTTTCTCAATAAAGGCATCCAGTTTTCTAATAGACATTAAATAAAATTGATGGAATAACTTTGACAACTTGTCTGATGGATGGCTTTCAACCACTGCAGCACTGCCTTGCTCTGATATATGGACTTTAATGATTTTATCTTCTGAGGAGATGAATGTGTTACAAAGGCTGGGGCAATGACGACAGTTGTCTGTTTCTTATTCTAAATCAAAAACTTAAAATCTTTTTATTTTTTTTACCCACAAACACAATTTTCTCCTTCCTGGCATGACAGACCAGGAGATGAAAGTCCAAGTCTTTCCCCTGCAGTCAGATCTGGGCTCCCTCTTTCCTGCCCTTCTTCTTTCATGACTTTCCACTTCTGCACTTTTGGCTCCACAACTATAAAAGGAGTGGAGACAACCCCAAAAGCTACCACTTAGGGCATTTCCCTGGAAGAGAGGGGGAAAAAGAGTTTCATACGCAGCTGTCCTGTTCTGACCACTTTGCTATATGCTTTAAAGGAAGCCAGCTTTTTAGGTTGCCAGGGGATGTAGGCATTTTCAATTAAGTCAACAAGAGAGGTAAATACCTTAGTGTATTTTAACTTTATAGTTCTCCAGAGGCCTTAAAAGCTATAGCTTTTTTTTTTTTTTTTTTTTTTTTTTTTCTCTTCTGCTGACTGCAGAAAGAATTTAAGCAAGTAGAGTAGATTGTGTTTTCCCCACTGGTGCTGTTTGCCCAATATTCAGATCCCTTTGCACCTAAATTAGGTACCTCAGATAGTCACCCTGGCTCTGTTGTATGATTTCTACCTTCTTACTGTGAGTATATTTCATTAGCATCTCTTCTATTTGAAAATGAAAATGTGACCTTTCTGGCCACAGAGCATGGGGAGTCTGGTAATTTGCTGAAGCAAATTAAAGCTTCAGGGTTGCTCTCTTGAATTGACAGGTCACAGCTTCCAAGATCTGTTCTTTTGTCCAGGATCATTGGAGTGTATCGTATTGCAACTGCTTCCTGGGAATTTGCAAGCAAAATCTCCTGGTAATGTTTTCACACAACTACTGCCTACAAAAGAACATTGAGACCACATGGCTGTCAGCAACAAGTCCAAAGTTCTGCTTAAATTTCCTGCTGAGGATTATGTGTGAGTATGCTATGTATAGCACTTCAGAGAGCCCAACATGTCCAGAAAGCATCAGGCCCAAAAAAGCAAACAGGTCCAGAAACCCTACATGTCCTATACATTTTTTTTTTTTTTCCTCCAACTGCAGTAACCCCAGTATGTCCAGACACAATGATGAAACACATGTTCAGTAGGTCTGGATCAGATCTGTAACAGTGGACATTTTGATGCTGTTTGAGGTTTCACAGTGGGCATATACTCATCTACAGACATTATGATTAGAGCTCCTGCTATGCTGAAGGACATCTGGAAATCCTGGGAAAATACTGAGAAAATATTTTGCCCTGAGAAGATTTCCAGGAATGAAAAAAGACCGTCCTTGCAAAACTCCAATTCATGTTAACTTATCCCTTGGTCAGACTTGGGATGAATTATCCCATTCTGCACTTCCATTCATCTGCAATTCCTCTAAATCATATTTCTCCAAATCATACCTTCCTGTTTACATTGCCTTTTAATGAAGTTAGACATGACCTTCAATTATTAAATTTCTATTTTTACATTTGTGATGAAAGAATTTGATGCATGGTGCTCTCACAAAGGAATTAAAGCAGTGTAACCTAATTAATATAACTAAACGTTTTTCTATAGCTATTAGATCATTTTACTAAAAAACAAATTTTAGTTGTATTATTACAGATTTGATTTATGAAGAAACTAAATGTCAGCTGATGTAGCACTGTATTTGGATAAAATATTTAACATTTTAATTTCAAGTCTACGCTAAAATAATTATCCTTAAAAGATGAATGTAAATGGTTAGTAATTATTCGGTAGGTATATTTCAATTGAGATTCTTCAAGAAAATATTCTTAACTTCCTACTGAAGTTTTCCTACAGAAAACTGTTAGTGATACAAAGCCTTGCTGGCACAGCTGCATCAAACAAACAAAATTTCAAGACTTAAAAATAATAATAAGGGAAATAAGTTTTCCAGAACAAATTTATTTTTGCAGCTAGCTGAATTAATTTGAACAATACATATTTTAATGCAGCTAACATGAGGCTATCTATATTCTAGAGAAAGAGGATGTTACTTACAAGCTGGGACAGCACAGACTCAGAAAGAGAATTAGCCTTATCATGGTGGATAACAAACTGGACAGGAACTTACAAGGTACTGCAATGCTAAAACAGCTGATATCAATCTCTAATCTGACTCTAGCAAGAAGCTGAATCAAAGTCTGTAAGTACCTACATGGGAAATGATTTCTGAGAGTATATGGGTCATTAATCTTGCAAACTGAGGCATAAAATTGTTCAGTAACTGTCAGCTAAAGCTAAACAAGTTCAAACTAAAATAAGGTATAAGCACCTTACTAGGAAAGCAATCTATTTTCACATCTTGAGAAGTGAAGTTAGCCCTCTTCTATCTGACCTCAAGTTTAGAAGTCACCCCAAGCTCAGCAGTCTTTCCAATGCTGTTGCTCAGCAGAAGTTATGGTCCCTGCAGGAAATACTGAGGTGTTTTAGCAAAAATGCAGACTAACAAGAGAAAATATTATTGCAGTAATAATGTGATATATCTTCAAATATACCAAAGTGATCCTCCATTATAAAGATGAGTTGATAGGAGTTAGGATGAGACAATTAATCAAAGCAATTTTGAAAGATAGTGATGATTTACTCTTCATTCAATTCAATTATATAGGCATGTGTAGATATACCTGAAATGACTGGAAAGGCATACTTTAATATCACCACGGACCTATCTTATTAACAGCTTGTGCCACCATCTGACTATGGAACAGAGGTTGGTGGAGCCATTGTAGTGATTTTTGAATGTGTTGTGAAAGTAGAGAACCAGAGGTGGAACTGCTATGTTGGAGATGAGCTGTTGGCCATCAATGAACCAGCTGGGGTGAGCGCCACGTTTCCCCCAGTCTGCCAACAGTAGGGAAGCAACTGAGGAGAAAGAAAGCTTCAGGAGGTGCAGAGAGAATCAGAATTCTGCCCTGAAATAAGAATCGATAGTTTTATTCAACTCTGGTTTCAAGTTCTCACAAATGATTATTAAACATCTGAAGCTAGAATGCTGAAAAAGTTGAGGGTTTTTTACTGTTTTGGTCTTTAAGTGCATGGCTGTAACTATAACTCTAGCAATGCCTTTGTAAAACACACTTATACATACAACACCCTGACCCAACCCCAAAACATTTGGCTTATGGTAGATTGAAATTTGTCATGCAAAGACATTTGCACATACTTATTTTGGCATGCTGGTCACTTAAATGAAGTTCTGATGATAAAAATAATCATTCATCTGTAGAAAATCCATATTTGAACTGAAATATTAAACAGGAGAAAAAATAATGCAAAAGAGTATCAGGTCGGGTGTTTCCAGGTTTTCTTGCCCCAAATCATCTTATGTTGAGGTGTGAACTTAACTTACTATGCTATCCCTGTATTTTTCTTCACTGTCAGCATTCAGAGAAGCTGATACTCTCCTTCTCAGGAAAGGCTGGGTTTTGTTCTGTTGTTGATAATTGTGGTTGGTAACGTTTAGCCATACCAGCAATGAATACTGATGAAAAAGAGTTTCAAGCCCTTGCTGGGAAATTCAACTTACTTTGCTGCAAATCACAAGACATGATTCAAAACCCTAGGAAGTCAACTCACTGACTTGGACTCAAGTCATCAAACAGAACTGGAGTGATTTTATAGTATGAGTATGCAGAATATTTAGCATGGGGATCATAAATGAAAATTGTGACACAGATAGATTTTCAGTGTCATGAAATCTGCTGGGCTAGAGCCCGGATCCAGAGAGCACTAAGAGGGAACCTGCCTTTCAGCAACTGAGCTCCTCCAAGCTCCAAATTTAGTAAGAGCCAGAAGCCTCACACCTCTCTGGAAGTACTATAAGCCAGACTTCTTACAGCTGGTGGAGCTGAGAGTAAGGTTTATTATGACTAAACTGTGTGTCAACATGTTTTTATTAAAAATTATGTCATGATTTTACTTCAAGTTACCAAGTGTGGTATCTTCACCATCTCTCGTTAGTTAAACCACTAAGACTATACTCATTTCCTGTTCAGTGAGACAACTTCTCATACAATTTTTATTTTATAACTTCTAACATGACTTTTCCATGTGCTTCCTTCAGTTTCTGTTGATTTTGTGGGAAATTGAAATATTTCCAGGAGAATGTACAATCATCTAAATTTTAGTGTGGGACTGTGGAAAGGAAGAAAACCTCAGGTACTTGTACTGCTTCCAGGACCTTCTCATATACAGTGAAAGTATTTAAAAAACACACACTTATTTCAGATGAAAAGATATTCTGCTTCTTCCCAAATAAATGTCTTGTCCACTAGGCCAAAGTGAAGTTTTCTGTCTTGTCCTGCTCTCTTTGCATTTCTGCTTGAACAGTGGCCTCTGCATCGTAATAGTGAACAGCATTCCTGGTACTTGTTAGTTTGTCAGTCATGGTCTAAGCTGTTGGTAACTTTAGCTCCTAACCTAATGAGGATTATATAGATCTAGCATTGGTACTCATTCATAAAATTGTATGAAGTATTAACTAAGATATACAAAACTAATATGCAGTCCTAACGAAGAAAGGATTCTCTTCTTCAAATAGGCATCTCAGAAAGGTCTTGAGTAATGCAACAGAAACTTTCAAGATATTACTGTTTCAAAAAAAGCTGATGTGATGCTGGGTTAAAATTTAATACAAGATAAGAGTAGTAGATGTCATATTATATTTTATTTATACTCAGCCCTGATGGTATTTAAAAATGTTGAAAAAGTTGAAAAGGTGCAAAGAGAGTTTCAAAAATCAATTGAAGACTACAGGAAATACTTTGTAATAAAAACTCCAGCTTCTTTAATAATAATAATAATAAAAAGTCTGTGACTTTTTTACAAAATCGTAAATCATATAATGGCCTGGGCTGAAAAGGACTTTAAAGATCATCTAGTTTCAACCCGCCTGCTCTAGGCAGGGTTGCCAACCACTAGAGCAGGCTGCCCATTGATGCATCAAGCCTGGCCTTGAATGCCTCCAGGTATGGGGCATCCACAACCTGCCTGGGCAACCCGTTCCAGTGCCTCACCACCCTCTGAGTGAAAATATTAAACAAACAAACAAACAAACAAATAAATAAATAAATAAATCTTAATACCCCCATGAGTAGAAATCACGCAGCAGGGAAGGCTACAAAATGCAACTGAAACCCAAACCCAGAGAACTACATTCAAAACAAGACACAGTACCATTAACAGATGGAGAGGACTACGCATGAAATGAGGGATATGTTCTCTCCCACTCTCCAAATCATGACTAATTCTCAGCCAGGGAGGCACAATCATGCTACAAATGAGGTATTAAATGTAATTAAAGCTAAAACGACATCTCATACCCATTTAGAAACAGGGGAAGAACTGGAGGCAGCAGATAGGATAATATGATATCAACCCTAGAATGTAGGAAATAGAAAGGGCAGCACCACCATGAGATTAGGATGGACAAGTGGCTTAATCCAGTCATGCAGAGTTCTCACTGTTTTCTTGTTTTTCATCTATGAAAATATCAGAAAACCTTGCTGAAATTTTGATCAAACATAAATTATGGGATTTATCATAAATCATAGGATTTGAGGCAAGGGTAACTGTATAAAAACGAATGGTGTGTCAGACATGACATATCAGACCAAGCAGTCTAATGTTTTTTTAATTGCCTCAAACCTTATGTGTCATTAAGTGAACAGGCTGCACATAATAAATTTCTCTCCCTCTTAGTGTACAAAAGGCCATCATTTCTTCGCAACTGGAAGATATATAAAGACAAATGAACACTCTTGGGGGGACTTTGTGATTAAGAAGACTATTGAAACTGACTCAGCATTTAAAAACAAAGCACACACACCACCACCACCACGCCAAAATGAAGTAAATGCCACATCCAGTTACCTGAAGTTATAAATTACAGACAGTTCGGAAATTTTCAGGCATCTCTGTTGCCCTGCAAAATTTACAGGAAGTGTAAGCTGGCTTCTCGATTCATGTACCTTCTGCTAGTGTTATTGAGAAATTGGAGCAAGCTGTGCAGCAGCTGCTTTATCGTTTCAAATGCATGTTACATTACACATACCTTCAGGAATTATTCCACTTAAGAGTCAGCATTAGGCCACCAGTACAGCTCCTACAGTTCTTAGCTCTGACAATACTTTTCTGACACTCATAAGGTAAAGTTATTAACTGTGAAGGCTGCTTGCGAGGAGCCATTATTCCAACTTACAACAGAGTCTTTCCATACATCGAACTCCTCTCTTAAATTAAATAGGATTGTAATTCTAATTCCACCTGTTTCTTAGGTCAAACTCATGAGCTGTGACAGGAGAAAGTATGAAATGAATCCTCTAAGACTGCACTATATTATCAGAGGGAAAATAATTTGCTGAAACTGTTCAGAAGCATTTGGTTAAGAAGATTTGCTGTAGGACATGGGAAAGATGTTTTTAAGTTCCTACCCTGAGATTTCTCATACTTCTGCCCCAACCCTCACCCCCGGCCTTACTTTTCTCTTTGCCTACAACAGTTTTTTATTTGAGGAGTAGAATTTAAGGATTAAAGGGCTAGTAATAGTACAGAAATAAGTACTGTAACTCATGCACACTAGTTTCTGGTCCAATTTGTTCATTTGTTTTTTCTACCCTGACAGTAAGCAACACAGAATTATGGGTTTAAAATAAGTTTATTTTGGTAAAATAATACAATTTTAGACTTTGGAGCATTTGGGATGGTATATCCCCCAATCTCACAGTGCAAACTAGTATAAATTAGTAATAAATATATATAAGGAAATTATTTCTTACACCTTAAATAGGATTTAAAGAAAAAGAAAAGGTCATAAGCAATGAGCAATTAAAAATACTGTATTAAACTACAGACAGTTCCAGCAAAATTACACACACTTAACAGAAATACTGAATTTAAATTTATACAATGAGGTATACAGTGACCTTGTACAATTAAAAGGATTTCAGAGGAGGGTGGAATAAAATGGAAGACCACAAGGAAAGATGTTTTGTGTGATAGTGCCCTCTAGAGATAAAACATTTACAGAAACTCAGGAGTCATGGAAGAAAAACATGATTTTATCTGTTTTCCTTTGCTTCAGAACAAGAAACAACCAAAAACACCTGGGAATTGCACTCATATGAAGCTAATCAGTTTCTTTGAGAGTGGTTGGGTGTAATCTAACACACATGTTAGTGGATGACCAGTGGACCAGAATGGGGGCACAGTGGGGCAGCAAATTCATCTGGCAGCAAGCACCTACCTGTTGTGATAAAAAAAAAAAAAGGGGGGGCTAAGTGAAGACACCTGGTCATGGAACATAACGTGTGACACAGCTGAGGAGTTAAGTTGCAGATCTCTGCTTCATTCACAACATCTAATGTGACCTAAATACTTCATAGGTCTTACAGAATTAAGAATTACAACAGACCACAGTATTATCAAATTGAAAAGTAGGAAAGTTGGTATATAAAATATAAACAAGTGAAACATGCTTAGAATAAGAATCAATGAGAAAGCAAGGATTATCATCAATTAATCAGAGAATAAGCAGTTTTGATATTGCAAAGGGAGGCTATTGGGATTAGCCATAACAAGACTCTCTTCCAACCTAGAAATTCTGTGATTCTGTGATTCTGCGAAGACCACAGACAAATGTAAATTCATGCCTATGGTGAGATTTGACATCTGATAAAATAGTCACTTTACCACCAGATATCTCAGTCCTTACTGTAGATGGTGCTGTTGCATAAAATATGCTTTGCACCCTGACTGCTAATTTTAAACCATTTAGCTATGATTAACATAAAGTTATTCTGCATTCAGGATTAACACACAAATCATTGTGAACAGCCATGTAAACATGTTGCAATTTATGTGTGATTTATATTTGAACATAGGATTGTTAAAAAGAAAAAGAAATAATGAAAAATATGTTGACTTTTTTTGCCATAATACTAGTATGTATTGTAGCATATGCTATTTAGTGAGGTTTAGAAAGACCTCACTAAAGGAATATCCTTTCTGAGAAGGATAAAGCTCTTGCTTTTTTCTTTTGCTTGCTCTGCCTTGGATGTAACAAGGCAAGGAGATTTCATCCTTATATTTTTCCTGAGAGAAAATTCCATCACTGTTTTATAAACAAACACAAAGAACTTCTTCCTTCATTGAGAATCAATGTGAATTAATTTTTACTGCTCAGGGAAAATACATTGCTAAAAACTTCAGTGCATATGGCACAAGCAATTCTTTTTCCAGGGAAGTCTCAAAGGACATCAATTTATGATGCTCTGCTTCACACTGAAAGGTAACCCGTGTTTGCAGAGCAGAAATGAGTGCCTGGCTGAAACAGCTGCACACTGCAAGCTGGAGCTGGCCTTGGTGACACAAGTGGCTCCGGCAATAGGGTGGGAGTGGAGGAGGGCAGAGCATTGCTCTGTTACTGCCAATGCTCCTACAGCCCTATCCCCCATCTCAGAGAAGCTTGGGGAATTTATGTTTTGGAATTTTCCCGTTTTATTGCACAGTGTCTCTTCTACCTGCTTTGGAGTTAAAATAAAGTTTGTCTCTTTCAAGTGGCCTATACTGATGCTTTTGATATACTGTACGAAAAAAAAGAAAAAGTCCTCTCTTTTGTCTCAGTGGTGACTCAAATGGACTCCTGATGGTAGCAGAAGCCACCCTATTTAGATGTAAAATGTGAGGGAGGCTCTCCTTACAGCAGTCCGGCAAGCAGCCTGGGCCACAAGCTCAGGCTTTGCACAATGCTCAGAGCCAATTGTCCAGCTGCTGAGAGTCACCCCTGATCTGCCTGGAAAGGTGGTTGCAGTGGGCAGCAAGCTGCTGATCCTGAAGGTGATGCATTGCCTTACACTAATGCAGGATGAGCAGGTCTCTGTGATGTTTCACTGCTTAGCATTTCTGCTGAGACTGCTAAGTAATCCCCTCATTTTTTGCCTTGTTATAGGAACATTTATCTCATGGAGACACAAAAAAATACTTTTCTTGAAAGTTGTTGGAGCTGCATCAGCATACAACAAAATAGGATCAAGCCCACTGAATACAATAATTGTAGGGTGAAGTTAGCAATGAAAACTAAGAAAATGAAGAAAAAGAAAAAGAAAAGTAAAAGGAAAAGGAAAAGGAAAAAGAGAGAAAGAAAAAGAAAAAGAGAGAAAGAAAATGATGAAAAAGCTTTTGTTGCACTGTAGTGCTTATAGTTCAATATCTGCTTATCATTTTGTTGGAAGCAACATGTCTCTTGGGACTCCTAGGCTGACACACAGCCCATTTCAGTAAGCTCTTTCACATCATTGAAAGACTCTAGCTCACCTCATCTAGCTGTGGAGGCTCCACTAGTTCTGCTGTGCAACATGGACTGGTTCCTGAGCCAAGGAAGCAACATACAAAAAAAGAGAGATGAGGGGAGTAATGCAGGGAAAGAGAAAACACTGACTGTATAAGCAGCTTCACGTTAGAGTGGATGCTCAGGCAAAACACTGTCTGAGTTGTTTATCAACATCTTATGAGGGTATTGTTTTTCCCTACTTTTCTATCAGTTACCAGTTGCAGCTCTTAATTTTTTGTTCTGGGAGATATCCTGCCCTTAATCTTCTTGGTGATGATGAAAGTAGTGGAGCAGGGGCAGTTGCAGGAGAGTGTGTATTTCTGATCCTGACTGATTTTACTTCCATGGATGTGGAACAAGAAGCAAAGTCTACCTGCTTTTGGGTGCGCTGCTTTGAGAAAGATGCTCATGCACATGCCTCCTGTGGCCCAAGTTTTTTGCATGTGGCTAGAAGAAATGTAAAGGATATAATGTCCTAAAAACAGACAGTCTAACTAGGAGTTTTATGGTATGACTATTAAGCAGTTAGAGGCTAACACTGCTATAATAATGCCCTAAGTAAAGGTGCCAAATAACAGCACTGCTGTCAAGCTGCATCGTATGGCTGGGCAACACATGGGAGCTTGGTCTGTGAATGATGCTAGACGGAAAGAAGAGGCTGGAGCAATGAGTTGTGGTCAGCCTGTGGGCACAACTGAAGAGGGCAGGATGTGGTCTCCTCTTTGGTGGCCACCTCACCCTGCCTGCCAAGAGGTGGGACAAACCCTGAAAGCATCTGCCAGGCACTTTCATCCATCCTCTAATTTAACACCTGAGAGTTCGGCTGTGTTTTCCACCCTCAGCTTTTTGTTTTCTGAGCCTAGCTGCCATCTCCCAAATCTTTCTCCTTCTCTGAAGTATTTTACAGGACTGAAGCACTGAACGTAAAATATGCCACTTCCAGTAAGAAACTGGAGTAGCAGCAGGCTGCGTGATCAGAAATTTCATTAAGATGCAAATTTGGTAGCAGAAATTGTCAGTCCTGATAATTCCTTGATGTTATATGACAAAACTGTTTGTCATCAATGAAGTGTTAGTGTCAATAAAAAAATGACATGGTTAACATGAGTTAGTCATAAGCTATTTGTAAGAAATAATTGATTTGTCTTTTCAGTTCCTGAATTTGTGATCAGGCTTTTTGTTAATTGTTTTAGGACTATTTACAATAATATTTTTTATTCCAAAACAACATCAACAACAAAAAAGCCATTACTTTTAGTGACCATTGAACAGGAAAGAAATTCCCACCAGTTTCAAAGGGAAACTTCTTATTTCCCACTGCACTGCTGATATTGTACCATTCTTTTACCACTGTGTATGTCTGCTTTAGCTTTGCTGTAATTTCTTTCCCTGGCATGTATTTACAGTAACCTGATTGCTCCTATACCCTTCTAAATGCTCAATATATTGATGTAAGCAACTGGTTCAATTCTATATAGCTTATCCTGATGACCAGATTTACATAAGAAAATAGCTCAGTGTATAGATAGGAGCTTAGAGGATTGTTTTGAACACAGAACTCTTGTTTCTTGATGCTTTTAAAATCCCATTAGGTTGAATGGGCTTGTACAATCTAGTTCATTGTTAACATTTCATATCCCCTCCCCACTCCCCTAGTCCCTGTCTCCATTACTTTTGTTCTGTCCCCAGATCTGCCCTCTCTACTCAGCCATTCCTCTTTTAAACGTTTTTGTCTTCTAAAAGTGAATATGAGTTTTGCTGGTAATCTTGAATAAACTGAGGTCCCTGGAGTACTGCATGTGGGGATCTGGCCTTTTAATGGTTACCTATTTAATGCAACTAATAAATCAAGAAAAATGTAATTTCCAGCACTCCAAATATAGTCCTGAGAAATGTAGCTATGTCATTTCTCCCATATGTTCTGATAGAGTTGCAGTGTTTTCATTGGTATGCTTTTCTACAACTGCTGGAAACAGCAATGAATATCTTCAACTAGAGAAGGACACTGGAATACAAATGAGCATCATTACCATAAATGAACTATGTAGTATTTTTAGCAGCCATTAATTAAAAAAAAAAAATCAAATAATAATAGCACAGCTAAAGGCTAGTTCATTTAAATAGTTTCCACCTCTGATAAAATACCTTATCTATTTCATAGTATACCACTGATTTGTTCTCAATATTTTTAGCCATAACAGAAGTTCAAGTGCTGCAATTAAACTGGATGATACACATTTAGCTTGAATATACCTATTCTAAATAGAGATACATCAGAATTTTGATGTAAAAGTGAAATTCCATTGAACTTTCTTAATTTGAACTTTCATTCATTAATTTCACTGTTGTTAATAATGCTTTTAGTGTTCTATTGTGGGGTTAATACTCTTAATGTGTATTTATGTGATGTGTAGATTTAACCAAATTATATTTAAAACCATAGTACTTGGTTTAGTAGGATTCCTAGACTCATAACTACAGTATGAACCAAAATGGGAGTCTCTTCAAAAGAGTAACTAATAAGGTTGGATACAAGTGAAATTCAACACTCAATATGAAAATCATTTTTTCTCAAGTGCCAAGATTTATGGACTTATGCATCATTTTTATCTTAATGGATTAGGAGGAGTTGGTACGTGTCTTCAACAATTATTTCTGCAGGTTTGAAGAGCAGAGTGAGACTGAATGAATCAACCATCCCTGATGAGGTATTCAAATTAAGTGCAAATACAGAGCATTATAGATATATATTTTTAGAAAAAAAAATAATATCTGAAACAACTGATATTTATGTGCCTTACTTCACTAATGCAATTTGAAGTTTTATTTTTAGGACTTTTTTTCCACAGAGGTGTTTTATATTTTCACAAGTTTTCTACCAAAATGCACCTTGTATATCCTGCATGCCAAAGTCCTTAGGATGCAGCCACATCAGAAACATTGTTCTTTCAAATAGATATTTACAATTTGTATTTAAAAAGCACATAATTGAGCTGTGATACTATCCTAAAAATTCTTCATGAAAACACCAAATATACTAACTCAATATGATATAAATTTCCACAACTTCACAATTTTCTGAGTCACTCTATGTTTTCTGAAGTACAAAAACCTGTACTGTTTCAGTCACTTGTATACTGAGTGACTCAGTTTTGATGAATATTAACTTCATATGCAAAATAAAGTGGAAAAAAAAAGAAAGTTTTCCTTATTCTATGTTTTCAAAGATTGAAGTTGAGGGAAAAAGAATGTAAATGCTTTGCTGTATTTCATACGCTTCCACTTAGACAAGCATATCTAAATTGTTAAAAAAAAAAAAAAAAAAAAAAAAAAAAAAAAAGAAGGAGCAATATTGCAGATACCAAACTCCTAGCGAAACTCCTAGTTAGCCAGTTGTGGCTGCTGTACCCATAATAATAACAGCGGAAGTAAAGCTGAGATAGATTTACACCTTTCCTGTCTTTAGGATGTTTCTGTTCTCAAGAATTCATTACAGATAAGCAGTGTACTACAAGCTTTGATTCAGATACTTTAAACCTTGTTCTTAAAAAGTGAAGTCAATTATAAAGTAGGTGTTCAAGATTGGGCATATAATATCAGAAACTTTTATTTTTTCCCTCTCATTTAGAGTGAATTGGTGAATTTTCAGCTATAATAGGAAAAGTTTGAAGAAGAAAATGCCTGTGCTGGCTTCAGGGACATTCTCTCAGCTCTACTTGACAGATGTAGTCGTATTTGTGGGCTGAGCTCAACAAGAGAGTATTTCAATTGCATACGGTAACATTTCCCTTAACAGCCTGTTCAGTTAGAGTGGCTCCCATGATGTGCAACTCCATCCATGGTATATTCATTTAGTTTTCAGATGTAACAGAACTTGCATTAACATTTGCATTCATTTGAATTTCAATGTTGACATGAAAAATACTGGAACTAGTTAAAAAAAAAAAAAAAAAAAAAAAAAAAAAGATATATTTGCCCATTTACCATTTTATGACTAAGAAGCCCCATGGAGGGACTGCAGTGATTGGCAGCTTCTGATAGTTACTTAAAAAGATTAAGGTGCTTTGGTTTGTGCCAATTTATGGCCTCCTGCAGGCAATCAAAATTCCCATGAAACCATTAAGACCAGTAAAGAGGCTTACTTCACTCACATTTACCACAAAACCTACAACTCCCTGTTGAATCTTTACACTTCCCACAAGCTGTTCTCAGCAAAATGAGCACCACTCCTTGCTCATCAGATGTTCTCTGACAGGTGCACTAAACACTGATTCTCACGTCTGCAGTCCAAGCACTAAAAAATGGATCACTGCCTGGAGTGGGAGACTACCGGTGAGAAACTGGCTGCTTGTCAGGCTCGTACAGGAGTAGTCAATGCATTGTGCTCTATGCAAAGATCTGAAACAAATGAAAGTACCTCAGGGTCTCTAAAGCTTTCAAGAGTCTTACAGACTCTTTCACAGAAGCACCCATAATTATAAGCTTTGTTTCTATCTTATGTACATGAATCTCCTTCTTACTCTCAGTATTTCTCTGCTGGTGAAGGAAGAGGTTTTCCTCTGCATGCTAAAGAGAAAGGTATAAAATGATGGTAATGATTTCTCTTCCTGTCAACTACTGTTCATTAAGCAAATATAAACAAATATAAACATTTTGCAAACATCTTACATGAAGTCACACCAGGATTTTGTCAAAATCAATACCAATTACATACAATAAGATATTAATTATGTAAACAATATGAAGAGAATTTCCATACATATTATAAAAATTCACACTGAAGATTTAGTACACATAGCTCACATAACTGAGACAAGCAGTTTAAGTACTTGTCTGTATTGCTGCCTGGAAATTTTCGTAGCGCCGTCTGGTCACAGATTCATAGTATCTGGTGCTATGAAAAGATTCATTCTTGCTCCCCAATATTGTTGCCTGAAACTGTTCAGAACAACAATCACTGTACAAGCTCTGGAGCAGTTACCCAGTGCATCTTCACAGCTAAATAAGGCACAGTACAGGGGCTCCCAAGCTATTACATTAGAAATGCACACAGAATAGACATGATCAATGCAGGCAAATTATTATGGAGCCCCATCCACACCAATTAGTCTGCAAGGAGTCACAGACTACTGATTTCTCAATCAAGCTGACTTTGATCAGAAAATTGGTTTTCAACACTAGGAACTAACTACTCCTGTGTTATGTGGGTATAAGCCAGGCCAGCCTAAATGCTTTTGTTTCTGTTGATTAAATATATGCAGAGAGGGACAAGAATGGTTCATGACAGAAATATTTTATGCATATCATGGTAATCTAGACTTAATTTCTGCCGAGGAAATGTTTTGTAGATATGAACCATTAACAATTATTGGCTTAACAATTATTGAAAACACTTTTACACAATCAGGGAATGACTTCCTGTTTGCAATGCCCACATGGTAATTCTTTGACCACTTAAGCAATCTTTTATAAAACTAAAAGAATTAATTATAAAAAAGATTATTATAATCCAATGTCTCACCCATGACCAAGAACAGAATTTCTGGTGACTGCAAAGGTTTTTAAACATTAAATTTACAATTCTGCTTTTCAATATACTATGTACGGTTATGTTGACATTGCGAAATTCAGAGAGGTTGGTAAAGAGGTAGGGACAGAAATTAGTTGCCAAGTTGAGATGGATTTCAGCATTAATAATGCATTTATTTCACTGTATTAGGTTTGCATGGAAGAGTTCTAGTAGCAGGGGAGCTTACAGATGTGGCCTCTGTGAGAAGACTCTGGAAGAATCCATATCTGCCCTGCATTAGATAACAGCCAGTTGTATCTGGCTCCAAAAGGGACCTGCTGCTGGCCAGAACTGAGCCAGGGAGCAACGGTGGGTGGGCCTCTGGGACAGCAGATTGAAAAAAGGTAAAAACAAAACAAAACAAAACAAAACAAAAAAAACCTTCTGTGGAACTGCAGCTGGGAGAGGAGTGAGAAAGGTGAGAACCAGCCTTGCAGACCCCAAGGTCAGTGCAGAAGGAGGACAGGAGGTGCTCCCGGCATGCAGCAGCAGTTCCTCTCTGGCCTGTGGAGAGGCCCCTGGTGGAGCAGGTTGTCCCCCTGCAGCTCATGGGTCCCACATGGAGCAGATCTCCACACTGCAGCCCATGGAGGAGCCCCTGGTGGAGCAGGTGGATGTGGCCTAGAGTAGGCTGCGGCCCATGGAGAGTCCCCACAGGAGCAGGCCCCGGGCCGGAGCTGCAGCCTGTGGAGAGGAGCCCATGCAGGAGCAGGGGGTCTGGGGGGAGCTGCCACCCATGGGGGACCTGTGCTGGAGCAGTTTACTGCTGGGGGATGGACCCTATGGTACAGAGCCATGTGGGAGTAGTTCTTGAAGAGCTGTTGCCTGTGGGAAGACCCTGCAGGCTCAGTCTGACGGTATCCCATGGCAGGGAGCACACATGTCCTGGTTTTGGCTGGGATCACAGAATCTTAGAATGGTTTGGATTGGCAGGGACCTTAAAGATCATCTAGTTCTCTGCCCACCCCACACCCCTACCCTCCAGGGCATCATCCAACCTGTCCTTGAACACCTCCAGGGATGGGGGCATCTGTTCTGGTGCCTCACCATCCTCTGAGTAAAGAATTTGCTCCTAACATCTAATCTAAATCTCCCCTCTTTTAGTTTAACACCATTTCCCCTTTTTCTATCATTATCTGCCCAAGCAAAAAGTTGGTCTCCATCTTTTTTATATGCCATCTTTAAGTATTGAAAAGCTGCAACAAGGTCACCCAAGACTTCTCCAGGCTGAACATCCCCATCTCCCCCAGTCTTTATTCATAGGAGAGGTGCTGCAGCCCTCTGATCATCTTTGTGGCCCTTCTCTGGTCTGCTCTAACAGGTCCACATCCTTCTTGTGCTGGGGGCTCCAGACCTGGATGCAGCACTCCAAGTTGAGCCTCACAAGGGCAGAGGAGAGTGGGCAATCATCTCCCTTGACCTGCTTTCCACGCCTCTGTTGATGCAGGATATAATTAATTTTCCTCCCAGTAGCTGGTATGACGCTATATATCGGATTTTTGATGAAAATAGTGGTGATAACACATGTATTTTTCAGTTGTTGCAAAGCAGTGCTCACACAGAGCCAAGGATGTTTCTGCTCCTTGTGCTGCCCTGCCAGCGAGGAGGCTGGGGGTGCACCAGGAGCTAGGAGGGGACACAACCACGATAGCTGGTGCAGGCTGACGAAAGAGATGTCCCACAACATGTGGCATAATGCTCAGCAATAACAGCTGGGGGGAGTTGGCTGAGGGGAGGGCGCTTCCACTGTTTGGGGGTGACAGGGCTGGGCTTCAGCTGGAAGGAGATGAGCAATCGCATTGTGAACCCCTTGCTTTGTATATTCTTTTATCATCATCATTATTATAATTTCTCCTTCCTTTTCTTTCCTATTAAATAAACTGTCTTGTCTCAAACCACCGGTTTTTACACTTTTTTTTCCTTTGATTCTCTCCCTCTTCCCACTATGGGGCTGGGTGAGTGAGCAAATGGCTATTTGGTGCTGAGCTGCCTGCCAGATTAAACCACAACAAGCACAGTGCAGGGGAAGAGAGTGATCATGAAGACAAAGCATTATGGACTGATCTCAGATATGAAACATTATGGACTGACTGCAGCCCCCATTCTCCATTTCTCTGCACTGATCGGGGGAGGATGGATGGGGGGGGAAGGCGTTTTTAGTTTGCTTTTAGTTCTCACTGTTCTAGTGTGTTATCTGTTAAAAAATTATATTAATCTCCCTTATTATGTCTGTTTTGACCATGATGGTAATCATTGACCGAGCTCTCTGTCCTTATCTTCATCCATGAGCTTTTTGCATCATATTTCCCCTCCCTGTCCCCTGTGAGAGAGCGGTGCGGTGGAGCTGACCTACCTACCAGTGTTAAACTACCTCCAATTCATATACAAATATGGGAGAAAGGGAAGACACCAGGCCAGAATAAAAAAAAAAAATAATAATAATAATAAAAAATAGGTTTGCCACATAAAAAAGCATAATTAAGACTGTAAATTCAAATAGGGATGCCACTCTGAAGATCATCTGTGATACTTCAGTCCCTTGTGTTTATGCTTCATTTCCTTAGCTGTATGCTCATATATTATCTTCTTTTCCACATGAACCAGCACAGCTCATTTTGTGAACAGCATATCTGTGCTCTTCAGCATTTTCTTGTCACATTCAGTATGTGACCCCATGCCATACTTACTGCACACCATTTAAATTCAGCTCTGAATGAGAATTATTAATTTCTTTGTGGATTTCATGCCAACATCTCCATCTTTGAATTCAGAGGACTTGGAGCCCCAGCATTATATGTGAGAATGTGAACTGATACAGGTCAAAAAAACACATGGATGATTCTGAGAAAATCATAGAATCATAGAATATCCCTAGTTGGAAGGGACCCATAAGGATCATCAAGCCCAACTCCTGGCACCGCACAGGTCTGCCCAAAAGTTTAGACCATGTGACTAAGTGCACAGTCCAATCGCTTTTTAAATTCAGATAGGCTTGGTGCAGTGACTACGTCCCTGGGGAGCCTGTTCCAGTGTGCAACCACCCTCTCAGTGAAGAACCTCTTCCTGATGTCCAGCCTAAACTTCCTCTGCCTCAGTTTAACACCATTCCTGTGGGTCCTATCACTAGTGATTACAGAGAATAGGTCACTTGCCTCTTCACTTCCCTTCGCGAGGAAATTGTAGACTGCGATGAGGTTCCCCCCTCAGCCTCCTCTTCTCCAGGATGAACAGGCCCAGTGTCCTCAGCCACTCCTCATACGTCTTCCCCTCTAGGCCCTTCACCAGCTTTGTTGCCCTCCTCTGGACACTCTCCAATGTCCTTGTACTGTGGTGCCCAGAACTGCACACTGTACTTGAGGTGAGGCTGCACCAGCACAGAGTAGAGCAGGACAATCACCTCCCTCGACCAACTAGTGATGCTGTGCTTGATGGATCCCAGGATACAGTTGGCCTTCCTGGCTGCCAGGGCATACTGCTGGCTCATATTCAACTCGCTGTCAACCACAACCCCCAGATCCCTCTCTGCGGGGCTGCTCTTCAGTGTCTCATCGCCCAGTCTGTACATATAGCCAGGGTTGCCCCGTCCCAGGTGCAGGACCTGGCACTTGCCTATGTTAAACTTCATGTGGTTGGTGATTGCCCAGCTCTCCAATCTGTCTAGGTCTCTCTGCAAGGCCTTTCCATCCTCATCAAAGTCCACAAGTCCTCCAAGTTTGGTGTCGTCAGCAAATTTGCTCAAAACACCTTTTAGTCCTGCATCCAAATCATTCATAAAGACATTGAAGAGGACTGGCCCTAAAATGGAGCCTTGAGGGACCCCACTAGTGACCATCCGCCAGCCAGATGTGGCCCCATTAACCACAACACTTTGAGCCCTGCCCGTCAGCCAATTGCTCACCCATTGTATGATGTTTTTGTTAAGTTGTACACTGGACATTTTGTTTCCATGGGAAACTGTGTCAAAAGCCTTGCTGAAGTCCAAAAAAATCACATCAGCTGGTTTCCCTTGGTCAACTAGATGGGTGATCTTATCATAAAAGGAAATCGAATTTGTTATGCAGGACCTATCCCTCATGAACCCACATTGGCTGGGACAAAAATACCAAATCCAAGCCCCAGCCTTATACCTTAATATAGATGTAGCCTGTATACTGAGCTAAGTTGTGTTTTTAGGCTGCCTGCTCTTGTCCACAGGCTTTGTGGGCTGCATCTTCTTGTTGAGCTTTCTACAGGCATTTTGTTGCACAAAATACCACCAAAATTTTTAGCTCTACTTGTATGGTTGGGAAAAGTTAATAATTTGGCTAAATTTGGGCATATCCTCCTCCCACCCCCGAAAAAAAACAAAAACAAAAACAAAAACAAAAACAAACAAACAAAAAAGAAACGAACAAACAAACAAAACAAAACAAAACGAAAGAACAACCCAACAACTCCTAAAATATTCATCCTACTATCATTTTCACATCTGTTTTCCAAAACATGGATGGTTTCAAAGTCCAGTTGTTGGCATTTTGTAATTTACTTTTGAAGGGAACTCCTTTCATGTTAGCTTCCATTTTGAAAAAAAAAATGGCATCTTCAGGTGAAAACTTTTAAATAAGAAGTTCAGACACTGGACAAATCTTATAGTGGCAATGCTTAGTTCATAAAGGGACAAAATAATTAGGAAGCATGGATTGGGGAAATCTGAGTAATAGGTGGTGGTACCAGACCTGCTTAGAATTTAAGTGGTCTAACATCTTAGTGTCATTTGAGATAACTCCATAACCATGTTAATACAGGACTCTAGAATCACAGAAACACTGTTTTGAAGAGGGGTCTGGTGGCCATTTGGGCAAGCTTTCTGTTCACAGCAAAACTACTCCCAACAGAGGAGTAGGTTTGCTAGGGCTTTGGATCTTGAAGACCTTTGAGGACAGAGACCTGTCTGGATACACAATTTCATATCATCTACACATATGCTGTACTTCATGTACATGTACTTCATGTCAACTGTATTACAATGATGTAACCCTGGCATTGACCCTTGGTTTATGAAGATAATGGGAAATAACTTTCAATCCATCAGCTTTGTAGCAAACTCACAAATCATGTAAATGCTTAAGGGTACATCTGTAACATACTGTGCAGTCTTGTCAGAAAAAAAAAAAAAAAAAAAAAAAAAAGAGAGAAAAAGAAAAAAAGAAAAAGAAAAAGAAAAAGGCTGGTTCTTACATGCCATATCCATGAGTGCCAGATCCTGTCTCTATATTGTGCTGTGTAAAAATACCAACTCATTTGGAGTTAAACAGAATATTTCTTTGTGGTGCTGCATTCAAACTGTAGACTCTATACAACATGTAATTGATTCTTCTTACTGCTACAGAAAAGAGTTCAAGACCAATTGATTCTTTTTTTCTTTTCTTTTTTTCTTTCTTTTCTTTTTTTAATATTGTAGGAAGAGTTTAATATTTTTTGTCCCTGTGGTGCAGGTGAATTTGTCACTTCAAAGTGATAAGTGGAGCTCATTAGAAGCTCCCTGTTATTTTGTAATGCCTTATAGTAAATCTGTATTGTACCATAGTATGTTGCTATTCTGCCTTACAATGCAGAAATAAGGCATTGTTCAACCATCCCTTTGGAAATGCAGTGCGAATTTTAAGACAGAGAGCAAGGAAAAATTCTGAAGGCACAGTCTGAAAAATCTTAGTGCTAACAGGTTTTAAACAGGTTTTGATAGCCATTGGCAGTGACAACAACTCAAATGGTTTGTCAGTCTTTGTGATTCTAAATCCTTGATGAATCTGTGTGCTAGGTAGTATTACAGGCATTTGTTTTCTGCTTTGTGCATGCTTTCATGTTTACATTCATTCATATGCCTTAGGAAAAATAGTTTTTGAAGCATTTTTTTTACACCAGCTTCTTCTATTTTTTTTTCATTCACAAGTGAAGACTACAGATTTTTCTGTATGTATTTACAGGCTTCTTGGCTGTCTTTTACAGACATTTAACTAAAACCAAACCAAATCAAACCATTTCAAATAGCTTTTTTTTCTTTCTTTCTTTCTTTCTTTTTTTTTTCCCCCTAATGTCCTTTATTCAAATAAGAAATTAATACGTAAAATATCTGTATTCTTACTGGTGCCTGAAACTCCAGAAAGAAGCTCTGAAAAAAGAAGGAGATACAGAAGACAAAGTTTTATTAGAAGGAAGGAAGACCATATTTTAAATTAGCTCAACAAACATCAGTAAAACTGAGCTCTTTTCTGAATATGCAGTCAAATTTATCAGAAATGTAAATAAATAAATAATAAATAAATAAATCAGTCATTTTTGTGGTTGTCTGTACACATGGGGAAGCAAAAACATCATGTTCAAACCTGCATGAAAGGACAGTCAGCATCAAGACACTGTCTTAACTATAAGTCATGTTCTTATATCTTTGTGGATATAAACATCAGCAAATATGACAATCTGAAATATTGCTATACACTTGTGTAACTGCAATTGTTTCATTTCAATCTTCATTTCTTAGGATATGCAGCTATCTTGCTTATATGTTCCTAATTCTGTTTTTCAACAAAGGTTGCCAAAACCTAGGATCTTTAAAGATTTTAAATGGCTAACATGTAAAAGTGGTAATTTGGATGAATAGAGAGCAAGGAAGCTGTATGTCAAGTGGATGTGCTAGGGGCTCAGAAAGAAGCATTTATGTGCATGAAATGCAAATGAAAGAAATTGAGAGAGAATGACAACTCTATTTATTTATTTATTCATTTGTTTGTTAAGTTTTCGCTGTTTTTTCTCCTGCTGAAGATTGCTCTGGAGCTAGATAAACAATAAATTTGTTCAACTTTGTATACCATGAAATGAAGAGGGCATATTGGACTTTTCAGAAAAAATATTGTATTTCTCTTTAATAACTGAAAAACATTGAAGGATCACATAGATTTAAATGTACCGTACCATGAATGAGGATATGAACAATGATACAGGATACTAAAACTCTAAAGAGTTTAAAGTAAGATGATATTAACTATGAAAGCTCTTTATTAAAGGAAGTTCATAAATGTCTGGATACTGAATGCTTTCAAATTAATTAGATATATTCTGAATTTTTACATTATCTTCCAAGATGTTTTAAGACATTTACATACTGATTAAATTATGAAGGAGAAAGAAAAGAAAAAATAAGTTTTACATCTAATGCTTTGCCACACACATGAAGAAAATCTTCTGCTTATTTGGATCCTAAGTATCTAATTTTAGAAATCTGAATCTGATGAGTGACAAAGCACTGACAAAACTGGCTTATGTCTCACAACTCAGAAAAGGATTTTCACACTACACAACTTCATCAGGCAATGGTGATATTGGGCACTAACTTGCTGTGTACATGCTGTTGCACAGGGTCTTAGATGCCTTTGTGTAGCTGAAAGCCTCCTCTGTACAGGTGTGCAGCTTCCTTCCACTGGCAGACTGCACAGCACCACCTGAGCCATCCCAGAGCAGGATGCTCTCCTCCTTGTTCTCACCAGTCAGTGACAACAGCATCATGAGCAGGAAGAACCAACTAGACTATGTACAGGTTATGATGAAACCTGTGTCATTTCTGCAGGAGACTGTCATGGGGACACCCTTTCCTTTTCTCTGTCTCTCCCTCTCTCTTTCCTTTTAATTAGCTCCCCCACCTCCTCTCCTCTCAAGTAACTTTCAGTATTAGAGTTGATGTATGCAATCAGCTATGAACTTTGCTAGTAAACCTTTGTGCGTATGGAACTGTCTCAGCATCCACTGACTGTTTCTGCACCTTGCTAATATAGTCCTGCATTCACTCATCTTTTCTTTTCTTGTCTTTTAAATATTTTTTTTCTGTCTCCCAAGGTCCACATTCCTTAATTTACACAGAGTATCGTTGCCATCTGCTCTTTCAGATGTGTGCTGAAGTACTCAGTGTCATCATCTATGTTCTTTCTAATACAGTTTCACTGGCTCCCTGGTTATTTTGGGATTCAACACAAAGAGCAGTCTACAGGCAGTTTTACCCCAGTCTCCATCTAGTGTTCTGCTGACATCTCTAGTATTTGAGGCTTATCTGTTATCTTATCTGTATCTTTCATGTGGAAGGAAAGAAGAACTAACTTGATTTCAAGTTCCTGAACAAGGGCAAATATTAATTTTATCAGTATGTGCCAGGTTGTCTCTGACACCTATTCAAGTATTTCACATATTTTCAAAGATATATTTAAATTAAAAGACAATAATCTGCCCCAACCTACTGAGCAAAATATTAGGAAAACATGTAAGAAAGTCGCAGTGCTTCTGCAGGGTTTTATATGTGCACTTTCAAATTTTTTACCGCATCCGTTTTCTATACTCTTATGCTGAATTTGGAAACTGGATCATTCTTTGATAATATATGATTCTGTGAAACCACCTACACTTTTGTTAAATTATTTTTGGAGTTCCGCTGAAAATCTTTTTCTAAGTTTAGCTTACTCTTAGCTCTTTAAAACCGCTTCAGACTATTTTTTTCAGACTATCAGTAAGGTAGGACAAAGGATATGCTGTTAAAATACTCATCTTTAAGTTATAATACCGAGAGTTTTTCCATTTTTCATCTCCCTTCAGCTAATTGACAATTATTTTGCCAAACAATATGTGTACATACAAGCAAACACACAAATACACCCACAGACAAGGATGCACAGATCAGCTTTAACATTTTGCAATCATTCTTCTTTTCAATATAATTTACTGTACAACAACAACAGCAACAAAGGCCAATGTAGAGTCAAAAAACATAGACTTCTTTATTACTGCCATTTAAGTATTTCAGCTAGGGGCCTTAAATGAAAATATCTCTGAGTAACACTTTTTAAAAAACATTTTAAAAGCATTTATTTTTTAACAGTTGTTAATTAAAAAAGAAACAGACAGGAAAAAAAAAAAAAAAAAGACAAAAAGGGATTTCAAATCCTGTTCACATGTCTTTACCTACGATGACAGATAAATTATTAAATATGAAAAAGATGGTAGTAGAGGTATTTATCTCCATGCAGTGTGAATTTAAAATAGGGATTTAACACAATATTATTAGAGAATACTGACAAGACATTGTTAATTCATCATCTGTAGAGTTCTTCTGCAGCAGGTTGGCTACTAAATAAGCTGCTTGTAGATGTGAGGTCAAACATGTAAATTAGCTCTGTACAGGTTGTTCCCTTCCTCCAATTTGCCTAATGGAGATACGCTCTATATTCCACACAGGCAATAGATTTAATCCCATAAAGAGTTCCTTTATTATCACCCCATATTTTTTGAGAGGGAAGATAATTTAACAGGTCCTATCAGGCATGGCATGTTTATGGGAAAATTAAAAGAAAAGAAAAAAAGGCAACAACAAACAAACCACCTTTTAAAATAAGTGCCATGCAAGCAATTTGCTTTATACATTAATCAGAACAGAATTAAATGCATATACATGATAAAGTCTAAACTTAAACTACTACTACCTTAAACTGCTAATTCATCTTCACTGGATATCAGTGCACCATGGCACAACGTCAAGAATCAAACTTAGTCTTCTAATTACTGGTCTCCTGGGATGTGCTAGATGTAGCTGTGAACCCTTTAAAGTCTTCTTTTCTCCAACCTGTAAGCTATTAGCTTAGGAGGAAAAGGTAGGTCCCAGACATTTTTTCAAGAAAACTCATATCGGGGACAGAGTCTAGTTTTTGGATCCCGAATGCAAGAATGCATTGGTTTTCAGCCTTCATCTAGGTACTGAGATTTGTGGGTTGCCTGGACATGCTTCATACTTAGTATTTTCAGACAGCCTAATTATAGACATTTCTCTGTGTGTGAGTATTTGGTGAAGGGAGCTGAATGTCATTCTGATGCAAATCTCTCACTGTATAACTAGTCTAGCTGCTGCTAATTTTCTGTACTTGATCTAGCCCTTGGGCTCCTACATACTTTTTAAAAAGTTGTCTGACGAAAATATACCAAGTGTTTCTGTAAAAATGCTCATTAGTAAATATAGTTTCACTGGGAATAAGCACAGGAAATTCAAAAGGCTGTGTAAACTCCTGTTTTGTATGAAAGTCAAATTAGAAGATCAAATTTTATTGAACAAATGACTTACCTATGAATGACCTAGACCTTTGCAAGAAGAGATTTTTTAAACTTTTTAATTATTACTATTATTTATTGTTTTTAATGTATGCCAGCTCTCTGACTATATGTGAAAGAAAGCTGCAGAGAAGAGAAAGAGGTCAGGGGTGAAAAAAACAGTTTATTCGGGAGAGGAGAGGAAAGATAAATCCAGGCTGTAGCAAGCATCAACTTACTGATCTACCACTCTTCCCTTTGTGCTTTATTAACACTATTAATGTTTTAGGTATAACTTTAAAAATTAGAGTTGCTGTAAAGCTCATGCAGCAGTTTAGAATACATATATATATATAAATATAATATATATATATATGTATGTACATCTTTAATTTGTTTTGTGTGTTTTCTTATGGGTATCAGAAAAATAGCTCCCAAATATTAGGTGACTTGTCATTACAAAATCAGAGTTTGTGCAAGAATATAAAATGCAGGTCAGTGTGCAATGGATATAAGGAATAAAGTGTAGATCTATTATTTGCTGGAGGCAGGAAGGCAGCCTAGGTGTCAAATTTACATGCGTTCAACAGTCTCACATAAGTAAATGAACTGGATGAGTTTCTTTATCACAAATTTTTATTAACCAATGCCAGCACATCTCAATAATACTTTTCAAAGTATTAAGTCTGTTGCTGATCCTAATTTTCCAGTTTACTAGAAATCTAATTCCTCCGCACTGTTAAAACTGAAGAAGTTGGTTTGTGTTCTTTCTTCTAAAATATATATATATATATATAAATAAAAAAAATATATATTTCATTTGTAGATTTTCTAGTGAAGAAATGGTGCTGTAGTTACTAACAAATGCAGTGATGTAAAAGAGTTTAGACTGGGCTAGCTGTCTCCAAAGTATTTCAAGAGCTTACAGAAGAAGAAACTCTTTGCAGATATATGATTAATCATTATTAATTTCTTTAAGTAAATTTCAGTCTTGCCTATTATATGTCTCTGTAGTGACAGAATAAATAAATAAACAATTCTCCTAAGCAAAAATTTCAAGATGTATCAAAAATTAAGTTCAGACACAAATAGTTTTCACAGGAGGTTCCTCAGTTATTAAGTGTCATGTAGTCTTTATTGTAACAGAGAGAAACTTCAGATTGTAAAGATAATGAAGACTCCATTAAGTAACCACAAACTCTCATTTGTTCCAGAAAAATAAAATATGTATTGTCTGACCCCAGTGTCCCGCACCTCTCTGGTCCTGTCCCACCTGGTGGTGGGACAGGCCCCAGATGCCAGGCCCGGGCCAGCTGCCCCCACCACCCCTGGTCCCTGATAACAGACAGGGACCTACCCTCATGTAGGTCAGAAGAACTGTATCAGAAGAACTGTACCCCAAGCAAGCCCATTTTTTCCCAGACTCCCAAAGAGGAAGCCTGATTTCAACTACAGGCAGAAATTTAAAATTAAGTGATATAAGTACTTTTCTCCTTTCTAGTAAAGTATATCATAGTTTGCAAGATAATGTTGCTGGAATGCAATGCTTATGAATTAAGAAAGCGGATGGATTGGATTCATGGGAAGTGAACTGTTTAACTTAAATCATTGTAATCTCCAAATTTATATATATATGTGCATATATATATATATATATATATATATATATAAATTTTGGTACTTTTACTGTAATACAAAATTGGAAAGAAACTAGATGTTATTCCACTTGTGAAAAACATCATTGCTTCTTTCATAAGTAGGAGTGACAAAGAGTTTGACTTCATGTATCATCATTTTCTTTCTTTTAGTTTAAACTAAGTTATTTATGATTTTGCTTTTATGGAGCATGTCTTTAGCTGCAAGAAATCAAGGGCCATGTCTGTTGCAGAAAGACATGGGAGGGAGGAACGTGCCTTACGTTAGCTGTTTTCCTTTCCTTTCCTTTCCTTTCCTTTCTTTTCCTTTCCTTTCCTTTCCTTTCCTTTCCTTTCCTTTCCTTTCCTTTCCTTTCCTTTCCTTTCCTTTCCTTTCCTTTCCTTTCCTTTCCTTTCCTTTCCTTTCCTTTCCTTTCCTTTCCTTTCCTTTCCTTTCCTTTTCCTTTTTATTGTTGCCACACTTTTTTTTTCACAGAAGTTATAAATAATAATTTGGTTTTATGTTAAATGTAAAGAAAATTAATACCAAAGTTTGTAATAATATAAGAAGAAACAAGTAGAAAACACAAGAAAGAACACAATAGAATCACTCTGTATAAGATACTCACTTCAGTACTCCCACTGTACTTACCTCAACTAAACAGAAAGATTGCCTTTATTTTAAAAGTGTTATACATACCAGATAGAAGCCAGGTATCACAAGCTCAGAAACAGGTCAAAAAAAGAACAGTACTGCTTTATATGGTAACAGCCCTAAGGAAGATTATTTATTTATTTATTTATTTTCCCATGGAACAAAATGGCAGAATTTTATAGTGTGGGGACTGGTTCCCATTCCATGATAAATAATTTCATTTAATGAGTGTATTTGAATAATATGTCAGAGGATGTCATGGAGTAATTCATTCAGAAAGTCAAAAATAGGTCAGAGCTGATTATGAATAGCATCACTCTGAAACATAACAATTATTTTATTTCCTTCTGGTGAAATCTTATGCAACTGTCACTGTCACTTTGTCATATTTCTTATCTTTTAATTAAAATGAAGGATTCAGATTTGAATTTATAGGACAGAAGCATCAGCAGTTATGTACAGCCAGTGAGATCTTTGTAGCCAGCAACAGTTTGGCTATCCTACCACCAACTCTGCTTCCAAACCTGACAAATTTCTGGGGTGTTCAACAATCTACATACTTGATATTTGGAGACTGTTTGCAGCAGATCAGAATTCCCAGTGAAACCCAGAATCCCCTGTCATGGCAGAGTTAACAAACAAAAGATATCTCCAGAGCTATTCTAGTTGTAAGATGACCTGATCCAGCCGAGAGTTTTGTCCTTTTCCAAAAAGTAAGAACAGAAGGCAGATAAATCTTGCAAATTTGATCACAGAATGGAAAATAGTTGAAAGCAGTTATAAATGCCATAAGCTGGCATTTTGTTTTTGTCAAAGAAAGTAGTGTTGTTTAAATGCTTTCCAGATGACATCTTCGTTACTTGTCATCTCAGTGAAAAATGTCAGAAACTCCCTGAAGCATTGTGGAGTATATGAACTTTGAACCATAGCTCTAAATCTCTACATTCACACAAGACCTCATGGGATTTTAATGACCTCAACGGGTCAGTACCTTTGATTTAAAGCTCATCTAGAGGGGCACTAACCTCAGCCTGTGCTTGTTTACTTTTACTGATACAGAGTGACAGTGTACATTTTTCTTCTTTCTAGGAGCTCAGAAAGGAAGGGAAATACAAGACTTTTATTTCAGTCACGTCAATGATTATTGAAGATGTGAAACTGAGCACTCGTAATGTATAGTGCTCAACCAAGCTGAACGACAGATAAACGCTGGGAAGAAATAACTGGGAAAATTGCAGTTCATTTGGAACATTGGTTGAAATCTCTGTTGCTACCTTCATGGGACTGATCCAATATTAACATTTCTTGTGTTCTTCCAAAGATAATGTTTATCCTGTCCCTTGTGGCCAAATCTCATTCAGCAATCAAAGCAGTGAAGGTGTAAGTAATTAGAATTAATATAGTAACCCCTTAGAAACCATGAGTGGGAATAAAGGATAAGCACCGTACACGTTTATGATAAAAAAGCAGAGAAAGAGCCTGAAGGCCACATATATGATAAGAAAGCAGGTGCATGAAATATATAAAAGGAGAATGGAAAAAGAATAATTCTGCCTGAGCACTGTCTGCCTACGCCTTTTTCAAGCACTGCACAGGCAGTTTGGCAACATTGCTCTGCAAAAGCTTGGCTTTTAACTGGCCTTTCAGCATGAGTTCAGTCCTGTGGTCTGGACTTGCTTGCCTTGAAGTGGTTGCCTCTGACTTAACCTTGGGTTAATAAGGTCTACATAGCTGTCCATGCCGTGTCCACTGACTTAGGATTCACATTTACGTATCTACACACCCTGTGCTGATAGATATTCAGAAGCCCATCACAATTAATCTATTCTGCTGTGTCAAGTGTCAGAGCATCTTGTGCCTTTTTTCACTCTACTGGAGTGAAAGTATGGAGCAAGTATGGCAAGTTCGTTTGAGCCAGGATGTTCATGTGGGCCAGGATGGGAAGAATAATATGAAGTAATTTAATTCCTCATTAGCTGTCCACCAAAAGCCCTACAGAAGATTTGAAAAAAATAATTATTAAATTGGTTACATAATTATGTCATTGTCAATGCCCTTAATTTGTTATAAATGTGCAAAACTTTTCTTATGTATGCTGAAATGCTGAAGGCAATTGTCACAAATACTCATAGAAATTGTAATTCAGCCTCAATATTTTTCATTGAAATAATCTAATAGAAGAGGACGTATCTGAAAAGAATGTAACAGCTGCTAAGTATTGTAGAAACACACTCCAATTCTGCTTTCATTCATGCACTTTATTTTGCTTTTACACATCTCAGTCATTAGTGGAATAAAATCATGGTTTGAGTTCAGTACATTGTTAATTTGAAGTGCTGTACTCTTTTGCTTCAATCTATTCTCTTTACAGACCCCTGAATACAGCACAGTATTTATCTTTGTTTCTCAGTTAAATATTTACAAGGACATCAATCCTTCTAATGGAAAATAAAAAAAACAGTGTATCAAAATACTAGTTTTTAAAGACCTGAATAGCACAGAATCCAGGGATTCCCTTGGGGGTGGGGTGGAGGGGGGAAGTTAAATAAGGATAAATCTTAAAGAAGGGAACCATTTTTATCATAGCTTTGACAAAAGTGTCAAAAGTCATAGTTTTTGTTACCTCAGACCAGCTGGTTTTCTCACCTCCACAGGGGGCAGTGCTGAGATTACTAAGTGACTTTGCAGGCTAAAGCACCTGCTGAGATGAGTCACTTAGAACATCCTGCATTTTGCAGCACAGCAAAGAAAGTTTGTCCTTTACCACATTTCGAGCAAAGTTTAAAGAAGTATCATTTTCAGGATTTATGTAGCTTTGACATAACACTACAAGCACACAGGTAAGAACATTTCTCCAAAGGTTACAATCTGTCACTGTCATAAAATTCAGAAAAAAAAAAAAAAAAAAAAAAGGCCAATTAAAATTAAGAGGCCAATGACAAAGTTTTAGGTTGAATGACTGTGAGGAAATCTTATTGTGCTGGGGTAAAATGAACTTGAATAGAAAGGTATTTCTAGTAATAATTAAGGAGGATTATGTTCTAAATAATAATAATAATAAAAATAATCATGTAAACTGGCATGTAAGCTAAGCTCTATACTCAGAACTGTATGAAATACTAACATTTTCACCAAAATTAAATTCTGGCATATTGTGGTGATTGACTTTGAAAATCAGAGCTTTCAGTTTCCAAGTTCCTATGGGAAAAATACGCAATAAATTCAAAAGTTCTTAGAAACAGCAGTCAGTTGTCTAGAGTTGTAACTTCATGACAGATGATTCAGTGTCCCAAGTATTGTCATGGTTATTACTCCTGATCTTATCAAACAGACCTCAATAACTTAGTTCTTTTAGAATGCAATGAGTCAGAAAAGTTTCCAGGAAAGCATAGTCTTAGAGACATACCTAGGATCTAATCCATTAAATCTCAGGTTTTATATTCTGTCAACATTGCTCAGGTAGAAATGTAGAAATAGCAACAAGTAGACAGAATCTGATTTTAAAACTCATATCAAAAGAAAACATTTCCCCTTTTTTACTCAAAAATGTCACTGTATATTTTCAATACCATTTCATTTTTAATTATGGTAACTTCAAAATAATCTGCATGTGCTTCACTGCATTCTTCAATCAGTAAAAGTACAAGCTTAGAATGCCTAATAATACTCCGCTAAGAAGGAATACTACAAAAGTTCAAAAGTTGGGAACATTTCATCTGCTGCTAGTTGGCTATGCAAAACAAAACAAAACAAACAAGCAACCCCCCCTACAGCAGCACCACCACCACAACAAAAACAGCAACAACAACAACAAAAACAACAGGCAGAGGTTCTGCAATGAAGAAAATAAATGTTTGCATGCGTAGATTAAGATAAAATGAAGGTTTAAAATACTACTGGCCAAATACTTTAAAACTTAATATAAAAATAAATAAATAAATAAATAAATAAATAATAATAATAATAAATCACGATGACTCCAAAAATGAAGGAAACTAAAGATTCTTTAGGAAGTGTTCCAGAATCTGCAAAATCAAAAAGTATGCCATTTATATGGCATACTATAAGTAACCTACAGTACTTACATAACTATTCTGCCCATACAGTAATTTCAAATTTAAAATATAGGTGTGTTTCCGTAGAAGTATTCAGGGTCGACAACAGCTTATTGATCAGAAAGCTTAAGTACTACAGACTTAGATCACAACTGTCTTACCATTGTTTTGTAATACCTTCATCTTTGTAGCATCCTTTTCTCTCTTCTGTCTGAACTATAAAGAATTAATCTAACAATGAATTGGTGGAGATCTTGCTCTTATTGGACATCAATATTTGATACAGAAGTTATCTTGCCTGAATGATCCATATTTACATAGTAAAGCTATTTGGCAACTGAATTTATTATGTACTACTTTTCTAAAGTAGTTTTTTATTTAAAGTGAGAGAGAAAAGTTGAGGGCACATGCTCAAGTATACTGTCACTCAAATAGACTAGGTAAGTTAACATAATTTGATTGTAAGTGTTTGTAAGCACCTTTTCCAAGAACAAAGTATTTATAACACATATTTAGAAGAAACCACAAGGTCCATGCCCCGAACAACAACAAAACAAACAAACAAACAAACAAACAAAAAACAACAACAAAAAACAGAGTTTTACCATCACCCTGTTTTTCCAGCCAAACCAATGAAAATGTCTCATTTTCATTTTGATTTACATTGAAAATATTTTATGTGGAAAAGCATAATTACTTCTTGGCAGCTACATCTCATTTCAGGAGTAGAGATGGAACTAAATCACTGTGTTTCACTGTGTTTTGTCAGAAGGTTTGGTCTTCAAATTATTAAAATATTATAGGTAAACCTGACATGCCACTGTTGACTCCGTATCTTCTCTTAAATTATTTGGTCTTTGGGATTAACAGTTAAGGACCATATCTCTGTGGGAGTTGTCCTAAAATGAAGCCAGTGGCAGCTGCAGTAAACGTTTTCTAAATTGCTCTTTTGTGTGTGTGTGTATACCATAAAAATTGGTTAAACTGTCTACAGAAATATGTATGTTCAGTTCTCAAGGTTGGTAACAAGAAGTTACCAACCAAATTTAAACATCATCCAAAGAAAAAAAAACAAATAGGTACTGTATAATCTCAAAGGTAATAGTTATGAAGGCACAAAAGGAAAGCTACTGAAGTAACAACAGCAAATACTACCAGCTGAATGATTAGTAGCAGGTGAATTAAACTGAGTGGAAGGAAAATCAAGTATGTGAAGACCAAGTTCTTTCAGAGCAAGCTTTCTAGAATATTGAGACTAAAGGGCTTCAGAAAAACAGAATGTTTACGAGTGTTAAAACTTCTACTGAGTTGAGTTTCATAGCCTTAAAAAGTAAGGAAGGGACCAGATATATATGAATATTTGTGTCAAAGCAGACAAGTAATTGTTAGCACTGTGGGAAACAGCAGGTAGAATGAATGAGTTTCTTCTCAGTTTGAAATTACATTTGCTTCAGTATGCAGTGTTGGAGTTACTATTAACCTGCTCATCAGGACTACAGAGATGAAGATTAGACTCTTTCACACTTACTTATACTGATCTTTAATTTTAAATCTATTCACTTGTTCATGCTAATTCTTTTGGACTACATTATGTCACCGTTAATGACAGAATTAAATCTTTACTGCATTTTGAATGAAGATCTGAGTAAGAGTCCAATATTGCTTATTTTTTGCCCACAACATAGACAGGAGGAAGACTGAGGGCTTTCACATAACAGCTTCTTATCCCCCTCATGTATAACGCATTCATATTATAATGGCATTCAAAGATCCCATTAAGGTTTTAGAAATTTAGTACACTGGATAGATTTTTCATGGATTTATCATGTAATTTAAAAATTAAAGTCCAAACCATATTACTCATTGAATTACACAGATGTTTCCCATGAGGACTTTGTATAATCTTCATCCATCATTCTCATAAGCACATACTAGTCTGCAGACTGAATGTGTTTTTAATATAGCTGTTTTAAATTGTAATGTATTTTTTATTTTTATATATGTGTTGCTTCTGTAAATAGTGGCTAAATACATTGAGAATCCTTTTAATTTGAGATTAGTTCAAAGAAAACAAGATTTATAAAACCAAGCATATTTCTATTGTTAGAAAGGTAGGAACGTGTAATTTAATGTAATCATAATGTAAGTTATGATACATTTTAACTTAAAAAGCTTCTGCCAGTTGGCTAAGCCTTCATAAATTATTAGTTTTAGCCTACTTCATCTGGGGGGGCTAAACTTAAGTGTTTTAAATATCTTCATACTGTGTTAACATAACAGTCTTTTTCTCATGGTTACAGTATGCACAGACCAAAAATTGGTACTTTTCAGATCAGCATTGTTGTTTTTTTTTTTTTACTTCAAACACTGGCAAACAGACCAAACTGGCAAGGGCTAGTCGTCTTTGGTTTGAGGCAACATAACAAATTCACTTCCTTAATGAAGTTACCCTATATAAGTTTCCAACTGAGTCAAAAACATTATCCAGCCTTAGATAAGAAAGCCATGAGCCTACTGATGAATTCTATCAATAAAAATAGGAGTGAAGGTTATATGGATGTGCAGTATTGAACAGTTAACATTACTAGAGTTCTTCAAAATTTTAAGAGTACTTCAGTTTTGAAGATTGAAATGCTCATAATAATATAAGGTGATCTCATAATTTTAAATCACTCTATAGTGCAGATCTCCAAATTCATATTACTGCTAAAATTCAGCAGTTCATTTATTATAATCAATGTGTTGGTTTAGAAAAGTGTTGTACTGTCTTTTTCATCAAGGTTCAGAACCTCATTCCAAATAAACAATGAAATTATCTGGGCCTTATGAAAGGTGTTCTTAAAAATGCAAAAACAACAAGCAAACAAACCAAGACACCAACAATATTCATAACACTTATTATATTAGCTAAAGTAAAAACAGAGAAAAGCTGTTTTGTATAAATTTGTCATAAATATTTCTAACATGGAAATTAAACAAAGTAGAACACAGTTGACTCTTGGTGACATTCTCCTTTCACTTGTTAATACAAATATTTTTAGAGAAATCTACTGTCAAGTAGCTAATTAACTTCTTCTTTCTCAATGGAAACAGTATGAGAAATGACAGAAAGCATACTGGCATACGGGCCAGTTTACAAAGAAACCATATAAAACACTACTAGAAACCTCTTCCTCATCATACCTAATTACAGAATCACAGAACTGTTGAGGTTGGAAAGAACCTTCTCCTGAGATCACCTAGTCAAAATTTCCTGTTTAAGCAAGTTTATGGGGGTCCTGTTCAGTCATGTTTTGAATATCATCAGGGATGGAGGCTCCAGAACAAATCTCGGAGACCTGTTCCAGTGTTCAGTCACCCTCACGGTAAAAAAGCGCTTTCTTGTGTTCAGTTGGAATTTCACAGTTTTTAATTTGTGCCCATTGCCTCTTGATCTATCAGTGGGCACTACTGAGAAGAGCCTGTCTCTCTCAACAAAATTCTCTTTCAAAAGGCATTTATACACATTGATAAGACCTTCTTGAGCCTTCTGTCTAGGCTGAACAGTTCCAGCTCTCTGAACCTCTCCTTGTATGAAAGATGCTCTAGTTGCTTTATCATCTTCATCACCCTTCACTGGACTCAATGTAGTAGTAATTCCATGTCTTTCTTGTACTGGGGAACCCAGAAAAGAAGCAGCACTCCATATGCTGTCTAACCAGTGCTGAGTAAAGGGATATGATCCACCTCCATTGACCTGCTGGCAACACTCCTCCTAGTGCAGCGTAGGACACTGTTGGTACTCTTAGCCACAAGGCTGCCTGGCTGCCTCATGGTCAGTTTGTTGTCCACCAAGACCCCAAGGTCCTTTTTGCAGAGCTGTCTTCTAGCAGTTGGTCCACAGTGTGTGTCAGTGCCAGGGATTATTCCTCCCTAGGTGCAGAATTTTGTGTTTCCCTTTGTTTTGCAAGCCAGTTTTCCATCCATCTCACTGTACACTTACCTAACCCATACCTTGTCAGCTTGTCTATGAAGATGCTATGGGAGACACTGTAAAAAGCCTTTCTAAAGTTGAAGCAAGCGGAATTAGTGATCTTCCTTTATCTACCTATCAAGTTGCATAACCTATAAAGGCTATCAGGTTGGTTAAACATGATTTTCCCTTCATAAATCCATGCTGACTATTCCCAATTACTTTCTTGTCTTTCATGTGTTGGGAAATGTTTTCCAAGAGTAGTTACTCCATCACTTTAATGTCCTCTTCCCCCAGATTCCCTGTCCCATTTTAGTCCCACCTAGGACTAACAGTCCCTGATTTTAATTTTGCTGTTTAGGTACCTATAGAATTCTTTTTTGTTGCCCTTTACATCCACTGACAGATTCAACTCTAAATTGACCTTGACTTTCCCTACCCCACCCCTGCAGGCATGGTTGGCCAGTAGCTCTATATTTCTCCCGGTTCATCTGCCTCTGCTTCCACATCTTGTAAACACTCTTCTTATGTCTCTGTTCAACCACGATCTCCTTGATCTTTCAAGAAGACCTCTTGCTACCTCCTGCTTGACTTTTCACTTGTTGGCATGCATTGTTTTTGAGTTTGAAGAAACTGATCCTTGAATATCAAACAGCTCTTTTGGACTGCTCTTCTTTCCAAGCATATCTTACATGGTATTCTTCCAAGTAGATCTTTGAAGAAGTTGAAGTCTGCTGTCCTAAAATCCATGGCTGTCCTGCCCCCTACTCTGAGGATCTTGAAGTCCGTCATTTCATAGACCCTGTAGCTAAGGCTGCTTCTGACTTTCACATCCCTTTCCTTATTTGTAAAGATCAGATCCAGAAAAGCAACCTTTCACTTTTGTCTTCTGGATCACCTGTGTCAGGAAATTGTTGTAGAAAACTCCTAGATTTTTGTACTCCAATGCAGTATCTTTCCAGCTGTTAGCAGGGTGGTTAAATTTCCCCATGAGGATCAGGGTCTGCAAATGTGAGTCTTCCTGTTCTATGAAGAAGACTTCTAATTCTTCTTGATCAGAAGGTCTGTAGCACATACTCCCTAAAACAGAACCTATGTTGCTCTTTCCATTAATCTTTACCCATAAGTTCTCCACTGATTCCTGACCTTTGATTGGTCCTAATGCAGACCTCTCACAGAAAGTGCAACACTCCCTCATTACATTACCAGCCTGTCCTTCCTAAACAACCTGTATCCACCTATCGTATCACTCCAGCTGTGTGAGCTATCCCAACATGCTTCAATCACCTCATGAGATCATAGCCTTGTAACTGTACACTGACTTTTAGTAACGCATATATGGGTTACAATTCACATAATCATAACAGTGGAACTTGGATGAAGCACTAATTCTTCAGTATGTATACCTCAGATGTCGCTTTATAGAAAGTTTAATTTTCAAACATTTCCCTTTGTTTAGTTTAGAACCAATATGGAAGTAAAGAACAGCTGCAATAATATCTTTGAATCTAAGAAAGGGCGTGATGTCATTTCAAAGTTTGTCAATATAAATTATAGCTAATATGTAATGGCTGACACTCTGCAGTGGCTTAAATCACTTGGCTGATTAATGCCACAACTTTGAACTAACCAAACAATTTTAAATGCAGTTATAGTGGAGATATTGTAAAGTAAGACGTATTATTTCTATAAAATACTGCCAGGAATATTTGGGAAATCACTTGCCAATTTTTGTCAGTCACGTGCCAATGAACTCTTTCTTCCATAGCTTATAACTTTAAAGGGAAGAAATGAAATCAGAAATGTGTGTTACACAGCAGAAACTCTCATAACTGACTCCAGAGATCTAGCATACCAAACTTTAGCATCAGCATACAAGGATGGGCCAAGGATGGAGACAACAAACTCTAGTCGCTCTGGTCTACAGGATTTTGCTAGCCTTACATCCTAGACATTCATCAGTGGACTGGGTTGCTGTACCTGCACCTGTATGTTTGAGTTGTCAGAAGGCCAATGAGGACTTTAGAAAACCACATTTGGCTTGGTCTGGGACAATGAATACTTGGCACAGTGGCACTGTCTGTAAGCACTCTCTGTTTCCTCCCTTGAAATATAAAATTTAACTAATATTTGGAGCTGTCTTGGATTCATGCCGGTGCAGCGTCCTCATACCTAATCTCTTTTATGCTGTGAACTAATCTCTTTATGCTAATCTGAAGACAGGTTTTGTCTCTGGATTTAGAGTAGTAAAGAAATATGACCACGGTTGAAAGGGTAAAGAAATAAACTGTAAATAAAGATAAGAAACACTTACAAAGAAGGTATTTTTTCTCTTTTCCTGGTATTTTTAAAGATGAAACTATGAATGACTAGCACCATTCCTTTTTAGTTTTATCCCAGAAAGAAAGAAGTCCACAGACTAATAAAAAAGGTTCAAAGAGTGGTCCTGAACAACAGCTGGAAAAACAACTGCTTATACATCATATCATTGAAGTATTTTGTTTGTTTGCTTGTTTGTTTGTGAGACAATATATTTTGCTGGGGAATTATTATCCTGTGTTTTCTTTGTGCAATTAACAACAATGGACAGCTCAATCCCACATCACAACCAGGGTATTCACTGAAACAGGAAACAAGAAATGTGCCTTCAATGAGATTCATAGTTCACATATAGTTGTGTGGCATACAGCACTGAATATGCAAGTTTTGAGCACTTTAAAGTTTCTTTGTTTCTTTTGGGCACTTTGGCAAGGAAAATATTCATCTACTTGAGTTCCCACTGTAGGTTTTCATGGAGTTTTAGAGATCTAGTCCCTGTTTCCCCAGAACGGGTACTACTCAGCATCAGTGTGTAACTACACTCAAGCTCCCAACATAGAGTTTAAAGCCAAATACAGCTTCCAGATGTGCTGAAATGATGAAAAAGGAGGAAGTGCATAATTTATGCTATCCCTAAAAGGACTGACTGTTTGGGAATGTAATAGGTGGAAATTATCTGTTTCAGATGCTGAATTTGGATACTAATTAGAACTGAGACAGGTTAGATATCCCTTCATAAAAACACTCAGGAAATAGTGGTTTATTTACAACAAGAATGGAAAATGAAAGCTTACTTCTGTGTCTGTGTTATTTATTCAGTACCTTCATTTATTTTACAGAATCTGACTGTACCTAAGACTGTGTGCATAGATTTTTTAAGTATGTTGACAGCTTTTCCATAGATCTTAATTTTATGATTTTTACAGCATTATAAAAAAAAAAAAAAAAAAAAAAAAAAAAAAAAAAAAAAAGAAAAGGAAAAAAAAAAAGAACAGATAAAATCTTAATGGACAATAGGTTTACAGGAATTACCAATGCACGTTCTTCCATCTTCTGCCAGCTTGTAAGGATCAGTACAGAGACATTTGTAGCTGCCTTTAGTGTTAATGCATTTAGCAGATGGAGAGCATGGTGGATTAATTTCATTTTCACATTCATTGATGTCTGCAAAATAAATACACAATGATCAATAATCATCATAAATTAGATAGGGATTACTACTTTCTTATACACTCCCACTACAAGGATCTGGAAGTGAAAGTTATCACACACTTGGTTGACATTGATACTGCCAAAGGTCCTCACTGTTAGTTCTGTTAGTTTAAAGCGCAAAGTTGTTTTTACTTCCTTTTTCATGCTTTTTTTTTTTTTTTTTTAAGCTGAAAATGATGAAAAATAAAGATTTTATTTTGGTAATCTGCAAGAAGCTATAAATGTAACCAAGCTGAATTTTCAAAAATACAAACCATATATTTGAGAACAATTCTTGAACGTGTTTGTGTCCTAAGACTTCTAGTTCTTCTATAAACTTTCTTCATACTGTGCTTTAAGCAGTAATGAAAGCAATAACACTGACATGGTTCTATACACTTCTAGGTATAATTTTGAGGAGTCAAGCATTCAGATTAGCTTTGGATATGAAATTTATAACAGTAATCTGTGATATTACTGCAAAAACGGTTGTTCCTAGAAGCTACGTAAATTCTGTGAAATGGCAGTATCTTGGCAGAATGATGAGCAGATGAACAATCACCCATTTGAAGACGTATATAAACATATTTTCTCTCAGGCCATTCAAGACCTTTCACAGTCTTATTATGCAATGAAATGGGAGTCAGTGTAGTGTGAAAGAAAGAAAATACTCAATGAGGCAAAGAATGCAGTTTTTCCTTATTTCTCTTTCTTCTTTCTGTGTAATTTTGCTTACAGTCTTCATTTGGTTACTTAAAGGTAGAGGTCCAGCACTGCTTTAGGTGGTTTCCCATCAGTGCTGTATAATTGTAAGCCTATTCAATGTCTCAGACCCCTTGTCTTGGGAAGGACTGCAAGCCAATACGTGGGCAATAGCCTTCAGTAACTTCTCTTTTTTGTTATACTACTTCCCTTCCTCACCTACCACAATGTTTGATCTGCTACTTCAGTGTAAGTAACTCTTTCTTCATCAGTATTAGAAACTGATCCCATAAAAACAATTTACTGGCTTAGCTTAGCATTGTCTCTCAGACCACTTACGGAAAGCTGTCATTGGAAATGGGATCAAACCTGATCCTTTCTTAAATTTTAACACAAAGCTGCAGCTGTGTCCAAATCTAACTGTCAACTGAGACAGTCAAAAGAGTAATCATTCAAGGAATAATCTTAAATTTATGAATCCTTAAGAACTATCTCCCATAATGCCTCAGGAAAGGCCATGAAGCAGGAAACTAGTCTGTTGTTCGGGAGTTATTAATTTTCCTTAATTGTTACACACTTCAAGACCACATTTTAGGTTAACTTCCACTGGTTTCATCTTTGGGAAGGAAAAACCTGAACACACTTTATCTGCACTGTAACTCAAAGGTGCTATTTCAGCTTGCGTAGGCCCATAGTCATGTTATCTGTTAACCAACTCATTCTATGACCACCAAATAGTGTATGTCAGATCTCACTAGCCTACACTACTGCTCAAAGACAGTGGTACTTTATTGAAGCAAAGTAAACACAGTTATCTATCCAATGTAAGATAACACTTAATATAAAGGTAGTACAGTCTAGCACTAAATGACTTCCTGAATCAATAGAAATGATTTCTGTCAAAGCCAAAGTTAGTAAGCAGAAATTAACAGCTCTCAAATTCCTATGCTTTTGCCAGCAGGCCACTCTGTCTTTTCCAGAGCAGCATGTAATTTTGAAACCATCTGCAGAAATGCTAAGCTCTATCCTCCTCATTATATTGCTTGACTTATTCCTGATTTGCTGAACATTTAAAAGAATGGGAACACATTGCACAGACATACATGGAACAAAGTGCTTTCTACTGTAAAACTCAAGTAGCATCTGCATAAGTGGGTTTTGATGGTTTTCTTTTAATAAAGGCATTGCTTATTTAATATATGCAGCAGCCTGTTTTCCTATAGCAGATATACAGTCTTTTGTTTACATTGCTGAACATATTAAAAGAAACTAGGACAAGGAATGATTCATTCATATAACTTATTTATTCAGTTTGCTGCCAGAACATTAATCTATTGAAAAGATTTTATTATAATTCATTTAACAGCTTTATTTCTTTATATGGTATTTATGTGGGTGGGATTCAGCGGATAAATAGGATTTGAATAAAGGAAAGAGCTGCAAATTTCATTTGACTTTTTATATACCAGGTATACAATTAGAATGAATAGCTTTCTATTCTGCTGTCACAGAAATACTGATAAGCAGACTTTATTGCAGATCAGCTGCAGCACTTGCATTCAAATTAATTTGCCACCATCCATAATATATTCCTAAATACAACCTTTTCAGGTTTCATTTTCTCTCATGCTCTCATAACTCTGAACAGTCAGAGTATGCATATAGATATATATACATATATATCATTAAAAGCACTTATTTGATATATGAACAGAGCAAGACTTCATACTTCATAGCTGTGAAGAGTGGAAGTCTTGTAATGAAACATTCGCCACATTCTCTTTCTTCCTATCCTCTTCCTTTCAACAGCAAAAATAAGATAAAAAGAAGAGAGAAGATTACAAAAATAATTAAATTAACAGGAAATCATTCCTCTGAAACTGTTCATGAAATGAACTGATTTTAATGATTTCTTACTTGTTCTACTTTTCTACCTGTAGAAATAATTCACTTCTGGCAAATCTTTTCATGAACTGGAGTGAAGAGAGAGGGAGTTTGGAACAGAATGATAAATAATTTGTTTAATTTCACTTGTATTCATTTTTTTTTCTTTGCCAACTTTGCTTAACTTATTAGTATAATACACCAACTACTGGTGCAGAGTTCACTTTCCGTCTAGAGCATCCATTGAAGCAACTGCAGGAAAATGACAACAGTCTGATTTTTATTGAATGTAGCAGGAAGCAATGTATAAGTCTTTTTTTAATTATTTTTTTTAATTATTTTTTTTCCTTACTGGTTGTTAATTTACTCATTTTTTCTTAATTAGGTAATTTCAAATGACATTTCCCTATCATCAACCTGATTGCTGAATCAGGATGGGAAGATATTAAGATAGCAATGCTGGATCAAGGAAGTTTCACGTTACTGTGTCATCCTACCTATAAACACAGAATACTGACTATCTTTTAATCTTGTGAACTACATCCATAAGATTCATTCATACATACTTCCAGGGAACACAAAGTAAAAAAGACTTTTAAACCATGCATTTCAGGACAACATAGAAAGGAATTTACTTCTAATAAACTGTGATAGACTTTAGCTTTTAGAAATTTCAGAAACAAAAATATATATAGAGAGATATACCTATACAAACAGGAGCCTGAAAGTTCCATCCTTTACTTGTGCAAGCTAATTGCTCTTCTCCTTGTAACTGAAATCCATGGTGACAAGAATAAGTCACTGTAGATTTTCCCAATTCCGAGCAGTATACAAAATCACCATTTTCCACCCGTTTTGGTGTTCCACATGTTTCCTCTACAAATAAAATAAAATTAAAAAAAAATAATTAAAAAATCCCAGCTTATCATTGAAAATTGACATTATTCTCCATTATTGCTACAAATTAAATTAAGGGAAATTACTCACATGTTTTAAGATGATCAAGAATTTTATTTTTTATTTCTGGACAAAGAATTTATATGGAATAACTCATGATCAATTTATAATTATTGTAAAATTAACATTACCTTCTAACAGTGTGCTCAACAGAAATCTTAGTTAATGTATTTTTATCTGTCCAAGAACTCCTGCCTCAATTACCATAATGTCTGGGTATCTCACAAAACCATTCATGTTATCAAGGTGAAGCTTCAAACAGTAACCTGATATAGAGGGGAAATTTGAAAGAGACAAAGACCAAGACCCCCATTTCAAAGTGATAGAAAAAGTTTGTGACAGACCAAGAACTCAAGACCTGCAGTAACCATGGTCAGTGCTCTAACTGCTGATTACTCATCCTCCCATCAGAATAAAAAAAAAAAAAAAAAAAGAAAGAAAAAAGGAAAAAAAAAAAAGTTAATTACTAGATTACCTTCCTGATAGATTTCTTGCCAAGCTTCTAAATTCATCCCCTCTATATAGCCACAATGTTTAAAATCCTGTGGAAATCTTCCAAGTTGAAAGGCATCTGCTGGCACTTCAGAAATCCCTGTGTTGTCACAAATCACGCGGGACAAAGAGTGCTTTTTGAGTTCATGTTTTTGAGCTTCAGTGAAAACATTATCATTTTCCCACCAGAATCTGGAAAGGTTGATAGAATTATTTTGAAGAGATTAAATTCAAAGAGCTGATTATTCTTGCTTTCACAGTATCCTACGTAAGAGACCAGAAAATAAGAATTACAGCAAAATGTAGGTGGATACAACAATAATAAATTTAAACTCCATAATATGCTGTTTTGCATACCCAAAATACAAGCCATGGCAAGGCTAGTGTGAGTCCATGGTACTGGTGACCTCAGATGTCTTGTTAAAGTCAGATGGGTAAAACTATTAATTATTCACATATGCAGAATCATTCTTCAGTAATGATAGAAAACCACAAAAGTTATAATATTGAGAGAAAAATTCTTGAAGAT